>NC_084573.2:5130000-5475000 GCF_033978685.3 Nerophis lumbriciformis
CCCATTGTTTCCAAACGAGCGAACGATCATGGAATCAGCCGGAGAAAAATCGCAAACGAGTCTTAAACCGAAAAGAAAACTGCAGTCATTCCGTGAAGAATATTCAAAAGACTATCCGGGAATAATTATCCGTTCCAAAAAGGGTAAAAACTACGCGAATTGCACCTTGTGCAGACAAGATTTTTCGATCGGACACGGAGGAATTAGCGATGTAAAAGACCACGTTGGGACAAAAAAACACAAGTCTAATGCCGTTGCTAGCGATACAAGTGGAAAACTTTCAACGTTTTTCGGATTTTAGCCACAAAAAGGTAATGACACCAATGTTATCTATTGGAATTGTTTAGTACTGTTATACTGTTAAAAGTGTTTATACTATTTATGCTTTCAAGTCCAAGTTGAAGAAATCTTGTTAAATGTTGACAGCATAACTACCAAAATACAGAAGTATGTCCTTAATATTTTTGCAGTGCTTTTTCTGTTGAAAAGTTCAAATGATTACATTAGAGATGTGATGTGCCACTTTTCAAGTGTCTGATGGCTTAAATTAATTTGCATTAATTTTTCATATTTTGAATTCTTTTGAAAGGCTTGCAAAAAAACTACATTTGAATTGTAATTCCATGCTATTGACAGGACTATTAATTTTAATGAAGTTAGCTTACCATGTTTACAGTATGATAATTGTGATAGAAATGTGAATTTTAGGCACAGAATATTTTTTTACAATTGAACAAGGCAGTAGATTATACAAGCTTGGACAGAAAGTTAATAATGACACCAATTTTTTTTTTTATGGAATTGTTTAGTACTGTTTTACCATTTGTTTACTGTAAAAAGTGTTTATACTGTTTATACTTTCAATTAACAAATTGAAGTCTTGTGAAAGGTTGACAGGATAACTGGCATTAACTGTCAAAATAATTTCAAACTATTGAAGTTAGCTTACAGAATAAACATGTCAATCAACCCATATGATTTTTGCTGTAATATTTTTGTTTTGAAAAGTCACTGTGACTGATAGAAAAGTGATGGTTTTAGCAACATTTTAACCTGTCTGAATGCTAATAATCATTTTGCGTCGGGGGGCGAAGGAACCCCCCACCAGGACTTTGTCCTGGACCTACCGGGGCCTGCGGCCCCTGGACCCTGGCTACTAGGTTTTTCTGATTTCAAAAGTTGGCAGGTATGCTGGCACCTCATGGGGGACCCGTAAAATCTGTGCCTCTTAAGACCTCACTGTTGGCTTTGTACGCTCATGTTACTTCTCAACTAGTCAAAGTTGACGCTAATCGACCTGTTTCTTCTCCTTTTTACTGAATGTGAAAGCAAAAGTGAGTCCACAAATAACCGAATCGTAAAGCAGAATCGAAAATGAAATCTGAATTGGTAAAATCTTATCTATGTCAAACCCAGCATGTGTTTGTCTTCTTGTGTCCTGCAGACGTCTGTGAAAAATATCGTCCACCTGAGCAGCAGGAGGGGTCCTCCAGTGTGGAGCAGAAGAGGTCACAGCACCTCCACGTGAAAGAAGAGGAGCCACAGCCCCCCCACTTTAAGGATGAAGAAAAACAGCGGCTGTCCCACCACTTCATAGAGGAAGACAAGAGACACCTCATCAGTGTGAAGAGTGAAGGTGATGAGGTCAAAGGTGAGCGTGAACAGAAGTGGAGCTTCAGGATGCGGACGGAGGAGCCACAGCCCTCCCACATTAAGAAGGAAGAGGAATACCCACTGATCCCCCATTTTAAAAAGGAAGCGGTGGATCCACTGAGCCCTCACATTAAGGACGAAGAGGAGGAACACAGCATCATCCAGCAGGGAGAGCATCTTGAAGGACTGGAGGAGGTTGATGTCACCAAGATGCCAGTGATTGTTGTCATTGTGAAGAGTGAAGATGAGGTCAAAGGTGAGAGTGAGGAGAAGAGAGAGGCGGAGCCTCCAAGCAGCAGCTCAACTCAACACATGACAACAGAAGCTGATGGAGACCACTGTGGAGGATCACAAGCAGACAAGCTCTTAGCTCCACTATCAGATAGTGAGGACACAACGTCACACTCTCCTGACACTGATGATGAAGACTCTAAAGATGATAAGACATGTCACACTGACAACACACACTTCACATGTTCTCTCTGCGGCAAAACTTTCAATGTTCGTCGCAATATGAAAAGACACATGAGAAGACACACTGGAAAAAAACCTTTTTCCTGCTCAGAATGTGGTAAAAATTTTGCAGTAAGTCAAGGTTTAAAAGAACACATGAGAACACACACTGGAGAAAAACCTTTTTCCTGCTCAGAATGTGGTAAAAGTTTTACAGTAAATACAAGTTTAAAAGAACACATGAGAATACACACTGGAGAAAAACCTTTTTCCTGCTCAGAATGTGGTAAAAGTTTTGCAGTAACTAAACGTTTAAAAGAACACATGAGAATACACACTGGAGAAAAACCTTTTTCCTGCTCAGAATGTGGTAAAAGTTTTGCAGTAACCAAAAGTTTAAAAGAACACATGAGAACACACACTGGAGAAAAACCTTTTTTCTGCTCAGAATGTGGTAAAAGTTTTGCAGTAACTAAAGGTTTAAGAGAACACATGAGAATACACACTGGGGAAAAACCTTTTTCCTGCTCAGAATGTGATAAAAGTTTTGCAGTAAGTCAAAGTTTAAAAGCACACATGAGAATACACACTGGAGAAAAACCTTTTTTGTGTTCAGTCTGCGGTAAAGATTTTAATCACAGTTCCAGTTTCAACGCACACATGAGAATACACACTGGAGAAAAACCTTTTTCGTGTTCAGTCTGCGGTAAAGATTTTACTAACAGTTCCAGTTTCAAAACACACAAGAGAACACACACTGGAGAAAAACCTGTTTCCTGCTCAGAATGTGGTAAAAGTCTTGTAAATAATCTAAGTTTAAAATTACACATGAGAAGGCACTCTGGTGAAAAACCATACTCCTGTTCAAGCTGCAACAAAAGCTTTCGTCAACTAAACACTCTTACAGCACACATGAGAACACACACAGGAGAGAAAGTGTTGAGTTGCAGTGTGTGTGGTGAAAGATTCTCCTATAAGTACCAGTGTAAGAAACACAAGTGTGCTGGTGAGAACAGCAGCAGCAAATGAAGATGCAGGATTTGAAATAAACTTTCTAACATCAGCACATATAACATGTGTGACATCATTGTTGTGTGTGTAACACAATCTTGTTAATAACATTTATAGATTAAACACTTCAGATTAGTGCTTTTATTTCAGTCAAGTACATGAGTTAATATACACATTTGTGTACTTTAAAATGAACAGAACAATTTGGCTGAAAAGGTGAGAATAAACAGTACATAAAATATGTTACATACAATAAACATTGTAAATGTAGATATTCCCAATTCACTTGTATACTTATTCATAATAGTGTTTTATATATGTTTTTTGAAATGATGAAGTGCTACATATTATATTTTCTAATTCTAGATGATTCCATAGATGAACTCCTTTATATGATATACATATTTGTTTTACATGTGTTCATACCTTTGCTTTTGAGTACACATAAATCCCTCTTAGTTCATATTTACTGGTTCACATCTGAAACATCTTCTGGACCACTTCTGGAAGCATATTATTATTTACTTTATACATCATTTGAGCAGTTGTCCTTTATACAATTTTAAAATGCGTGACTGTATGAATCATTAGTTGGGTCTCTATAATCCATTCTATTAATTGTCTTTATTACTCTCATGTGTAATATGAATATTGTTGTGTGCTTGTTTTATATGTATGTCCCCAGACCTTTATGCAATAAACAATGTATGCTTCAACTAAAGTTGGGTACAATAAATGTCGTTAATATTTGTGGGTATGTACTTTATTCTATTTATTATCACAGTCAATTTTATAAATGTTTTCTTCATATGACTTAAATGTAGTTTCCAGCTTACTTCATCATCTAGACTAACTCAGCCTGGAGGATGTGTGTAATGTTGAGATGTATTGGAGATACCTTGGTTTGTTTGGATGCCTATTAAATTGCGCTCCATTATATGTGTCATACTTGATCATTTCGCGATATTGCCATATTTTTGCTGAAAGGATTTAGTAGAGAACATCGACGATAAAGTTCGCAACTTTTGGTCGCTGATGAAAAAGCCTTTCCTGTACCGGAAGTAGCAGACGAGTAGCGTGACGTCACAGGTTGTGGAGCTCCTCACATCTGCACATTGTTTACAATCATGGCCACCAGCAGCGAGAGCGATTCGGACCGAGAAAGCGACGATTTCCCCATTAATTTGAGCGAGGATGAAAGATTCGTGGATGAGGAAAGTGAGAGTGAAGGACTAGAGGGCAGTGGGAGCGATTCAGATAGGGAAGATGCTGTGAGAGGCGGGTGGGACCTGATATTCAGCTGGGAATGACTAAAACAGTAAATAAACATAAGACATATATATACTCTATTAGCCACAACACAACCAGGCTTATATTTAATATGCCACAAATTAATCCCGCATAACAAACACCTCCCCCCTCCCGTCCATATAACCCGCCAATACAACTCAAACACCTGCACAACACACTCAATCCCACAGCCCAAAGTACCGTTCACCTCCCCAAAGTTCATACAGCACATATATTTCCCCAAAGTTACGTACGTGACATGCACATAGCGGCACGCACGTACGGGCAAGCGATGAAATGTTTGGAAGCGTACTCACGGTACCGCGTCTGCGTATCCAACTCAAAGTCCTCCTGGTAAGAGTCTCTGTTGTCCCAGTTCTCCACAGGCCAATGGTAAAGCTTGACTGTCATCTTCCGGGAATGTAAACAATGAGACACCGGCTGTGTTTGTGTTGCTGCAGTCCGCCGCAAAATACACCGCTTCCCACCTACAGCTTTCTTCTTTGCTGTCTCCATTGTTCATTGAACAAATTGCAAAAGATTCACCAACACAGATGTCCAGAATACTGTGGAATTTTGCGATGAAAACCGACGACTTAATAGCTGGCCACCATGCTGTCCCAAAATGTCCTCTACAATACGTGACGTCACGCCCAGCGTCATCATACCGAGACGTTTCCAGCAGGATATATTTAAAATTGCACTTTAGTAAGCTAACCCGGCCGTATTGGCATGTGTTGCAATGTTAAGAGTTCATCATTGATATATAAACTATCAGACTGCGTGGTCGGTAGTAGTGGCTTTCAGTAGGCCTTTAAACATGTTGTCAGATCTCGCGAGAGAAACAAGCAACCAGCTCTATTACTTTGTCTTCTTACTGGCAGTTTGCAGCTTGAAAGGTTCATACTGCCACCTACTGGACTGTATAATGTAGTGTGGGCCATAGGACAGAAGGAGGAAATCCCGTTATAGGCCATGAGGTGAACCAGGAAAAAGTGTCTTTAAAGTGATTTTTGCATAGACAACGCCATTGTGGACATTAGGTTAAAAGTTCTCCGCAAAATATCCTGGCGGTTTTTTTTTAGAGCCATAAATGTATAATAATAGGAATTCCAAAAAAAACGAAAATCTTATGCAGCGGTTTTTTCTTGTAAATGTATTTACATTCATTCTGGAAACAGAATCTCTCTCACAAATTGACATTAATACATACACCTAACATTTGAGACAAGTAGTTTAGCATTGGTATACTTTAATTCATACTTGCCAACATTGAGACCTCCGATTTCGGGAGGTGGAGGGTGGGGGCGTGGTCGGGGGTGGGGCAGGGCGTGGTTGGGGGTGTGGTTAAGAGGGGAGGAGTATATTGACAACTAGAATTTACCAAGTCAAGTATTTCATATATATATATATATATATATATATATATATATATATATATATATATATATATATATACATATATATATATATATATATATATATATATATATATATATATATATATATATATATCCTGAAATTATGCAAACAAAACTGTGTTTAGATAATTGATACTTCAAACTTGCATAAATAAATCTTAAGGAATATAACATAACTTGGCTTCTGAGAGCTTCAAAATGTAATCAATCAATCAATCAATCAATGTTTATTTATATAGCCCTAAATCACAAGTGTCTCAAAGGGCTGCACAAGCCACAACGACATCCTCGGTATAGCCCACATAAGGGCAAGGAAAAACTCACCCCAGTGGGACGTCGATGTGAATGACTATGAGAAACCTTGGAGAGGACCGCATATGTGGGTAACCCCCCCCCCTCTAGGGAGACCGAATGCAATGGATGTCGAGTGGGTCTAACATAATATTGTGAGAGTCCAGTCCATAGTGGATCCAGCATAACAGTAAGAGTCCAGTCCACAGTGGGGTCAGCAGGAAACCATCCCGAGCGGAGACGGGTCAGCAGCGCAGAGATGTTCCCAACCAATATACAGGCGAGCGGTCCACCCCGGGTCCCGACCCCGGACAGCCAGCACCCCATCCATGGCCACCGGATCTGTGTGTCTTCCCCTCCACAAGGGATAGGGGGCAGCAGAGGAGAAAAGAAAAGAAACGGCAGATCAACTGGTCTAAAAAAAGGGGGGCTATTCAAAGGCTAGAGTATACAAATGAGTTTTAAGTTGGGACTTAAATGTTTCTACTGAGGTAGCATCTCTAATTGTTACCGGGAGGGCATTCCATAGTGCTGGAGCCCGAATAGAAAACGCTCTACAGCCCGCAGACTTTTTTTGGGCTCTGGGAATCACTAATAAGCCGGAGTTCTTTGAACGCAGATTTCTTGCCGGGACATATGGTACAATACAATCGGTAAGATAGGCTGGAGCTAGACCGTGTAGTATTTTATACGTAAGTAGTAAAACCTTAAAGTCGCATCTTAAGTGCACAGGAAGCCAGTGCAGGTGAGCCAGTATAGGTATATATATATGTATATAAAGGTATATACAGTATAGGCGTAATATGATCAAACTTTCTTGTTCTTGTCAAAAGTCTAGCAGCCGCATTTTGTACCAACTGTAATTTTTTAATGCTAGACATAGGGAGACCCGAAAATAATACGTTACAGTAATCGAGACGAGACGTAACGAACGCATGAATAATGATCTCAGCGTCGCTAGTGGACAAAATGGAACGAATTTTAGCGATATTACGGAGATGAAAGAAGGCCGTTTTAGTAACACTCTTAATGTGTGACTCAAAGGAGAGAGTTGGGTCGAAGATAATACCCAGATTCTTTACTGAGTCGCTTTGTGTAATTGTTTGGTTGTCAAATGTTAAGGTGGTATTATCAAATAAATGTCGGTGTTTAGCAGGACCGATAATCAGCATTTCCGTTTTCTTAGTGTTGAGTTGCAAGAAGTTAGCGGACATCCATTGTTTAATTTCATTAAGACACGCCTCCAGCTGACTACAATCCGGCGTGTTGGTCAGCTTTAGGGGCATGTAGAGTTGGGTGTCATCAGCATAGCAATGAAAGCTAACACCGTATTTGCGTATGATGTCGCCTAGCGGCAGCATGTAAATTCTAAAGAGTGCAGGGCCAAGAACCGAACCTTGGGGGACTCCGCACGTTACCTTAACATAGTCCGAGGTCACATTGTTATGGGAGACGCATTGCATCCTGTCAGTAAGATAGGAGTTAAACCACGACAAGGCTAAGTCTGACATGCCAATACGTGTTTTGATACGCTCTAATAAAATATTATGATCGACGGTAATGAATAAAATGCTAAAGTTGTTGATAAACAAGCAATTATTTTAATAATTAAATATGGTCATTTTAAATGAATTATTATGATCATTTATAATTAATTATTTCAAATATGTTTATTTTAATGTATAATTCTATGGCTGGATGTAATAAGGAGTCAGAAAAAAAACAAATACAAATAAAATTAATTTTGATGTTTTTAGCAAAATATAGTAAAAATTAATTTAGTTTTTTTTTTTTTTTTAATTAACAAATATATTTATTTTTAGGTAAGATAAACATAATAATACAATTTATCTCTAGTCTGGATGATTTATTTCTTGTCACCCTGTCAAGGCTGTCCTCACTCAGGTCCGCATGGAGCTGGAGGGGGCGTGGTCTCCAGCTCCGGCTGAAAATCGGGAGATTTTCGGGAGAATATTTGTCCCGGGAGGTTTTCGGGAGAGGCGCTGATTTTCGGGAGTCTCCCGGAAAATTCGGGAGGGTTTGCAAGTATGAACTTTAATTTGAATTTAAACCATGAAACATACAACAACAAAAAAAGAAAAAAAAAAAAGCTTCAAAATAAGTGAATAGCAACATACATATTTGCTAAACAATGATGTTTTATACATTAAAAAATTCTGTAGATACTGTGTTATAAGAGGACGTAAAAAATAAAATAAAATAAAGAACACTTTGGCCCAAAATGGCTGACATCAATCAAAATATCGAATAATGCCAAAAAATGGAAATACAACAAAAACGACATTACAGTTTAGAATGTGTACATTATATGGTATAAAACAATATTCACATGAACACAAAACAATGTGTTGATGTCACAGCAGGTCTGGGGTATTTTTTTTAATCTTATTTTGTCTCAACTTTGCTTATTGTTAAAGCCATATCTCAAGAATTCTTTGATAGATTTTCCTCAAATTTGGCACAAACTCAAACTATGATTATTATAATTTTTAAGGTCAAGTGCACTGTAACCTCACATTCTATTTTTAAAGTATTTAAAGGGGAACATTATCACCAGACCTATGTAAGCGTCAATATATACCTTGATGTTGCAGAAAAAAGACCATACATTTTTTGGACCGATTTCCGAACTCTAAATGGGTGAATTTTGGCGAATTAAACGCCTTTCTATTATTCGGTGAGGTTGATGGCTGGTGAGGCACCAGCCATCAACCTCACCGCACGTCACTGATATATATATATATGTATGTATATATATATATATATATATATATATATATATTTATTTATTTATTTACTTTTATTTTTTATTTTTTTATATATATATATATATATATATATATCCATCCATCCATCCATTTTCTACCGCTTATTCCCTTTGGGGTCGCGGGGGGCGCTGGAGCCTATCTCAGCTACAATCGGGCGGAAGGCGGGGTACACCCTGGACAAGTCGCCACCTCATCGCAGTATATATATATATATATATATATATATATATATATATATATATATATATATATATATTTTTTTTTTTTTTTATTATTTTTATGTATTTATATATATATATATATATATATATATATATATATATATATATATTTTAATGTATTTATATATATATATATATATATATATATATATATATATATATATATATATATATATATATATATATATATATATATATATATGTATGTGTGGGGAAAAAAATCACAAGACTATTTCATCTCTACAGGCCTGTTTCATGAGGGGGGGTACCCTCAATCATCAGGAGATTTTAATGGGAGCATTCGCATACCATGGTTTGTATAGGGCACAGAGTGGGTGGGTACAGGCTGGCGTAGGGGCGTGGTGATTGGCTCATGTGTTACCTAGGAGGTGTTTCCGTCTATGGCGGCATGCTGTTACAATTTCGCTGCGCTTGTTGAGGGATGACAGGTCTGGACGGTAAATAATAAACAGTTTCTCTTTCAAGCATAGGTTGCATCTTTTATTACCACTATTGTAAGGTGTGCTGGATGCAAGAATTTGCCATGTTATTGAATATTCAACATTATTGTCTTTGAGGTCCCAAATGTGTTTGCTGAGTTCTGTGGTATTTCGCAGGTTTTTGTTCCTGAAAGAAGCCTTGTGATTGTTCCATCTGGTTTTGAATTCTCCCTCGGTTAATCCTACATATGTGTCGGATGTGTTAATGTCCTTGCGTATTACCTTAGATTGGTAGACAACTGATGTTTGTAAGCACCCCCCGTTGAGAGGGCAATCAGGTTTCTTTCGACAGTTACAGCCTTTGTTGGTTTTGGAGTCGCTCTGTCTGGGGGCCGACGGCTCATTTGCAATTGTTTTGTTGTGGTTTGAGATGATTTGTCGTATATTGTTCATGCAGCTGTAGCTCAAGAATGGAGTTTTTTTTCTCATCCACAACAGTACACCATGGCAAAAAAAGAACAATGCAACATTTGACGTCACTATAGGAAGTTTTGACGGAGCAGAAACGTGTGAACTCGTTGGGAGATTCCTCCTCTCCCAGCTCGCTAGCCTCAATCTGAACCTTGGTATTTACCGTGATGACGGACTGGCAGTGTGTCGCGCCTCGCCAAGGAGCAGCGAGAATACCAAGAAGCGCATATGCCAAATTTTCAAAGAGAACGGCCTACGGATCACGATTGAAGCCAACAAGCAAACCGTCAACTTCCTTGACGTCACTTTCAACCTGAGAAATAACAGCTACCAACCATTCACGAAACCCAACACAACACTCCAATACGTGCACCATGACAGCAACCACCCACCCACCACCACGAAAAGAATACCTACCGGAATCAATAAAAGGCTATCGATGCTGTCATCTAGCAAAGCTGAATTTGACCAAGCAACCCCCCCGTACCAAAAAGCCCTTGATGAAAGTGGATACAATTTCACCCTCACCTATGAACCCACGCCAGGAAACCAGCCAAAAAAGCACAGAAAACGAAACGACATCATCTGGTACAACCCCCCATACAGCAAAAACGTCTCAACGAACATTGGACACAAATTCCTCAATCTGATTGACAAACACTTTCCCAAAGACAACACCCTAAGAAAAGTATTCAACAAGAACAACATTAAATTGAGCTACAGCTGCATGAACAATATACGACAAATCATCTCAAACCACAACAAAACAATTGCAAATGAGCCGTCGGCCCCCAGACAGAGCGACTCCAAAACCAACAAAGGCTGTAACTGTCGAAAGAAACCTGATTGCCCTCTCAACGGGGGGTGCTTACAGACATCAGTTGTCTACCAATCTAAGGTAATACGCAAGGACATTAACACATCCGACACATATGTAGGATTAACCGAGGGAGAATTCAAAACCAGATGGAACAATCACAAGGCTTCTTTCAGGAACAAAAACCTGCGAAATACCACAGAACTCAGCAAACACATTTGGGACCTCAAAGACAATAATGTTGAATATTCAATAACATGGCAAATTCTTGCATCCAGCACACCTTACAATAGTGGTAATAAAAGATGCAACCTATGCTTGAAAGAGAAACTGTTTATTATTTACCGTCCAGACCTGTCATCCCTCAACAAGCGCAGCGAAATTGTAACAGCATGCCGCCATAGACGGAAACACCTCCTAGGTAACACATGAGCCAATCACCACGCCCCTACGCCAGCCTGTACCCACCCACTCTGTGCCCTATATAAACCATGGTATGCGAATGCTCCCATTAAAATCTCCTGATGATTGAGGGTACCCCCCCTCATGAAACAGGCCTGTAGAGATGAAATAGTCTTGTGATTTTTTTCCCCACACATACATATATTGCGCTCTACTACGGTATCGAGCACTATTTTTTGGATAACCTTATTAAGACATATATATATATATATATATATATATATATATATATATATATATATATATATATATATATATATATATATATATATATATATATATATATATATATATTATATATATATATATATATATCAGTGACGTGCGGTGAGGTTGATGGCTGGTGAGGCACTGACTTCATCACAGTCAGATTTACAAACATATGAACCCAAAAGAGTATCTTATTCACCATTTGATTGGCAGCAGTTAACGGGTTATGTTTAAAAGCTCATACCAGCATTCTTTCCTGCTTGGCACTCAGCATCAAGGGTTGGAATTGGGGGTTAAATCACCAAAAACGATTCCCGGACACATTTCACCACACCTAGTGTGTGTGTGACAATCATTGGTACTTTAACTTAACTTTAACTTTACACATACAAACTGTAGCACACAAAAAAGCACATTTAATAAAAAAAAAACGTTATTATGGTCTTACCTTTACTTATAAATGAAGTCCATGCACCACTCCTTTTGAACAAAAGCATCGATAACTTGTTTATAGAAGTCTTCCTTATCTTTCTTCAGTTTTAAAAGTCTCTCTGTCTCGATGGAGATCTTCCTTTAATTATTACCTCCTGCTTTGATTGAAAGTCCAGTTTAGAAAACTGTTTTATTTTAGATATGTAATCCTCCATGTTAAAAGTCCAGGCGAGAGGGAAAAAAACAACGATCGCTGCTAACTGTTGCTGTTTGTTGTCACTTCTTCTGCAGCTGAGTAGTCGCAAGAACGATCTCTGGGATCACTAGCGCCCTCTACCACCAGGAGGCGGGATTACTGTGTGCCTCACAGAGTGCGTCTTCGCAGCCGTTTTATGATTGCTCAGCACAAGAAATACATTACACACATACAGTTGTTGACAAAATACACTGTACATTATATACCTCGGCTAACTAAACTATGGAAATGCATGATATAATTCATACAGCAATACGGTCTCACTGCACAGCAGGCCAGCAGTTAGCCGAGTCATTGCGCAATCCATGGTGAGGCTCAACTGGCTGCTGACTCACCGCACGTCTCTTCTCAGTATTTGAACGGCAAATGTGAAAATTCAGCGATTTTGAATAAAAATAATCTAAAACTGGTGAAGTTAAATGGAAAATAACTTTATAGTATAATCACTGATACATATAACAATTTAATTATTTTTTTTTCTTTTTACATTTTTTTTCTTTCCATGATGGCACGTGAGGCCCCGCCTCACCTGCCTCCCCTGACTGCACGTCACTGGTATATATACACATATATATATATATATATATATATATATATATGCATTTATATATATATATATATATACATATATATATATATATGCAAACATATATATATATATATATATATATATATATATATATATGTATTTATATATAAATAAAAAAATTATATATAAATGTATATATATATATATACATGTATTTATATATAAATAAAAAAATTATATATAAATGTATATATATATATATATATATATATATATATATATATACTGTCGCAAGTCGCTCCCAAGCTCTTTACGACACTTAAAGCTGAGTAGAAAAACCACCAGAGACAGAATAGGTATTTTGTAATATATTTGCAAAGCTTTGTAAATATATTGAGACCAGTCCAGCATAGAACATTCAATCGCACCGCTAAGATGGTCTGCCCCCCTCCCATGAAAAACCCTCTCCCCTATCAAGTCCCTCTCCCTCCCACCCTCGCAGTCATGTCCCTCCAGCCCAAAACACATGCCCATTGTCCTCAGTAACACTTAAATGCGGATATATGTAAATATTTGCCTCCGACAATATATATATATATATATATATATATATATATATATATATATATATATATATATATATATATATATATATATATATATATATATATATATATATTCTTTTTTTTTTTGAATTGTTTTTCTTTTCTTTGATTAGCATCAAAGAAAAAAGTGATATCATGTGTGTAATATTTATTTTGTTAATTTTGGTGTTTTTGTCTTTCCTTACGCCGAACCAATTCTCTATGGGGTTCAGGTCAGGGGGAGTTGGCAGGCCAATGGAGGACAGTAATGCCATGGTCAGTACACCAGTTACTGGTGGTTTTAGCACTGTGGGCAGGTGCCAGATCATGCTGGAAAATGAAATCATCATCTCCATAGAGCTTTTCAACAGATGGAAGCATGTAGTGCTCTAAAATCTCTTGGTACACAGCTGCATTGATTCTGGACTTGATGAAACACAGTGGACCAACACCAGCAGCTGACATGGCTCCCCAAACCATTGCTGACTGTGGGAACTTCACACTGGATTTCAAGCAACTTGGATTTTGCTCCTCTCCAGTCTTCCTCCAGACTCTAGCGCCTTGACTTGAGTTTATTTGTGTATATTAAGTAGCTTTTCTTCTTTTTTCCACAATGCACATTTTGTCTTCTCTTTTTCGCACCTTCGCTTTTTGTTACCTCCTGTTTGGATTGTTTTTGTGAGTAGATTTCCGCAGTAAAATACGTGCTCCTCTTTACTGTGTTGAACAGCACTCTGACAGAAGGAGTTTCTCCAAAACGCAACACCCTTTGGCGGACAAGTTTGTGATTAAAGGCTATACATATCAAATAAAAGGGACAAGTGGTAGAAAAATGGATGGATGTACAGTAAAGCTCTGTGGGATGATGTACATTATTGACTTTTCCCGAACATTCCAAACTTTCCTGTGTTTTCTGAAATTGTTATTGTTTGAGGGATTCTAAGAAAGGGGAAAGAAATCATGAACAACTTTAAAAAACAATTGTCATGTGTACTTTTTTAATTACAAATGTAGATTATTAAAAACAAAACTATCCTTTATAACCTTCCACATATAATGTTGCCATTTTCTCTAATCTACATATTACATAAAGGGACATACATATAAAACAATATTCATATTACAAAAGAGAGTAATAAAGATAATAGAATGGATTATTGAGACCCAACCAATGATTCATAAAGTCACACATTTTAAAAGTAAATGATCTTGTATAAAACACAACTGCTCAAATGATGTATAAAGTAAATAATAATATGCTTCCAGAAGTGGTCCAGAAGATGTTTCAGATGTGAACCAGTAAATATGAACTAAGAGGGATTTATGTGTACTCAAAAGCAAAGATATAAACACATGTAAAACAAATATGTACATCATATAAAGGAGTTCATCTATAGCATCATTAATAATTACAAATGATTTCTAAATATCTCTATACACATAAAATGTATTTGTAACATGTTTTGTCCTGTTTATTGTCACATTTACAGTCAAAGTGTTGTGTTAATGTTTAAATAAAAGTACACAATGTTGTATATTAAAACATGTACTGGACTGAAAAAAGCAATAATCTAAAATATCTAATCTATAAATGTTAAAATCTATGTGCTGATGTTGTTGGAAGGTCAAAGTTAAATTTTGACAGTTTATTTCAAATCCTGCATCTTCATTTGCTGCTGCTGTTCTCACCAGCACACTTGTGTTTCTTACACTGGTACTTATAGGAGAATCTTTCACCACACACACTGCAACTCAACACTTTCTCTCCTGTGTGTGTTCTCATGTGTGCTGTAAGAGTGTTTTGGTGACGAAAGCTTTTGTTGCAGCTTGAACAGGAGTATGGTTTTTCACCAGAGTGCGTTCTCGTGTGTACTTTTAATTGGTACCTTTGAGTAAAATCTTTACCGCAGATTGAACATGAAAAGGGTTTTTCACCAGTGTGTGTTCTCATGTGTGCTTTAAAACTTTCATTTCTTAGAAAACTTTTACCACACTCTGAGCAGGAAAAAGGTTTTTCACCAGTGTGTGTTCTCATGTGTTCTTTTAAACTTTGATTTCTTGCAAAACTTTTACCACATTCTGAGCAGGAAAAGGGTTTTTCTCCAGTGTGTATACTCATGTGTGTATTGAAATATTGCCTTCGAGCAAAACCTTTACCGCAGATTGAACATGGAAAAGGTTTTTCACCAGTGTGTGTTCTCATGTGTACTGTAAAACTTTCATTTCTTAGAAAACCTTTACCACACTCTGAGCAGGAAAAAGGTTTTTCTCCAGTGTGTGTTCTCATGTGTGCTTTTAAATATTGTTTTTTTTACAAAACTTTTACCACAATCTGAGCAGGAAAAAGGTTTTTCTCCAGTGTGTATTCTCATGTGTACTTTTAAAAGGCTTCTTCGTACAAAAGCTTTACCACATTCTAAGCAGGAAAGAGGTTTTTCTCCAGTGTGTATTCTCATGTGTACTTTTAAAAGGCTTCTTTGTACAAAACCTTTACCACATTCTAAGCATGAAAAAGGTTTTTCTCCAGTGTGTGTTTTTGTGTGATGTATCAAATGTCCCTTCTGGAGGAATCCTTTACTACAGATTGAACACATGAATTTTTTTTCTCCAGTGTGTATTCTCATATGTTCTTTCAGCTTTTGTTTTAGTCTAAAATTTCTACCGCATTCTGAGCAGGTAAAAGGTTTTTCTCCAGTGTGTATTCCCATGTGTATTTTCAAAATGTACCTTTGAGTAAAATCTTTACCGCAGATTGAACATGAAAAAGGTTTTTCTCCGGTGTGTGTTCTCATGTGTCTTTTCAAATTACTAGATTTAAAAGTTTTGTCACAGATAGAACATGTGACGTGTGTGTTGTCAGTGTGACATGTCTTATCATCTTTAGAGTCTTCATCATCAGTGTCAGGAGAGTGTGACGTTGTGTCCTCACTATCTGATAGTGGAGCTAAGAGCTTGTCTGCTTGTGATCCTCCACAGTGGTCTCCATCAGCTTCTGTTGTCATGTGTTGAGTTGAGCTGCTGCTTGGAGGCTCCGCCTCTCTCTTCTCCTCACTCTCACCTTTGACCTCATCACCTTCACTCTTCACAGGGACACCAGTCACTGGCATCTTGGTGACATCAACCTCCTCCAGTCCTTCAAGATGCTCTCCCTGCTGACTGATGCTGTGTTCCTCCTCTTCCTCTTTTATGTGAGGGATCAGTGGGTCCTCCTCTTCCTCTTTAAAATGGTGTGTCAGTGGGTCCTCCTCTTCCTCTTTAAAATGGGGGATCAGTGAGTATTCCTCTTCCTTCTTAATGTGGGAGGGCTGTGGCTCCTCCGTCCGCATCCTGAAGCTCCACTTCTGTTGCTCAGGGTGAAGATGTTCTTCCCAGACGTCTGCAAGACAAACACACCATCTCTGCTCAGTCACACAATGCATTCAGTACTTTTACATGCACTTAGGAAAAACAAGTTATCGTATGAACTGTCTTGAAATCTCAGGAATTCACAGGAAAAGAAAAACAAACCAGGACGACAGGACTTTTACTATGGATGGACGATATGGTTTAAAATTGATTTTGCGATATATTATTTCTAAGGCTGAAACGACGCGTCGACGACATCGGTTACGTAAATACGTCGACGCCGTTTTTGTGCGTCGACGCGTCGCATATTTACGTCACACTACCGTCATGGCGGAGGGGGAAAAAGCACGCCAAAAGTCGTCAAAAGTGTGGGAGTATTTCAATAAACGGCCTAATAATGTTGTAGCGGCGAACAGCTGTCTCGTCAGCTGATGCGCGAGCTCGCAACCGTGGCTGCTTAGCAACCAGCCAAACCCCACTTAATAAAATTATATTTTATCTTAGAGCACATCCGCATCCCTATTCACCTAGGCAACCCCAGGAAATGTATATAATTCGGCATTATTTCGGCCAGTCGGCTTATATGATCAGAGCCGATCAGTTTACGTCATACTTGCCAACCTTGAGACCTCCGATTTCGGGAGGTGGGGGGTGGGGGCGTGGTCTGGGGTGGGGCAGGGCGTGGTTAAGAGGGGAGGAGTATATTGACAGCTAGAATTCACCAAGTCAAGTATTTCATATATATATATATATATATATATATATATATATATATATATATATATATAGCTACATCCTGAAAATATGCAAACAAAACTGTGTTTAGATAATTGATACTTCAAACTTGCATAAACAAATCTTAAGGAATATAACATAACTTGGCTTCTGAGAGCTTCAAAATGTAATGAATAAAATGCTAAAGTTGTTGATAAACAAGCAATTATTTTAATAATTAAATATGGTCATTTTAAATGAATTATTATGATAATTTATAATTAATTATTTCAAATATGTTTATTTTAATGTATAATTCTAATGCCTGGATGTAATAAGGAGTCAGAAAAAATACAAATAAAAATACAATTAATGTTGATCTTTTTAGCAAAATATAGTAAAAATGTTTTTTTTTTTTTTTTTTTTTTAAATAAATAAATATATTTATTTTTAGGTAAGATAAACATAATAATACAATTTATCTCTCGTCTGGATGATTTAATTCTTGTCACCCTGTTGTCCTCCCGTCGTGAAAAAAGGCTGTCCTCACTCAGGTGCATGGAGCTGGAGGGGGCGTGGCCTCCAGCTCCGGCTGAAAATCGGGAGATTTTCGGGAGAATATTTGTCCCGGGAGGTTTTCGGGAGAGGCGCTGAATTTCGGGAGTCTCCCGGAAAATTCGGGAGGGTTGGCAAGTATGGTTTACGTTCATGCGCAGGTATAACGCGGCGCGCTCCCGTCTCATCGGCTGGTGCGCGAGCCCGGTAATTAGACCGCTGTGTCAAATCAAGGAGTACAAAAGACGCCAGCGCAGAGTGGAAAAAGGTTTAGTTCATTACAGATAACCCAGAGTTGTGCCAAAAGTGTACCAAAACCAAAAGCTGAACGGACAGCCGGTAAGATTGCACTTTATTTTTCTTTGTGGGTGCGGCGCACCTGTTGCGCTGGTGAGATGGGGGGTGCGGGGGAGTTGTGTGCATGTAGCGTGCTTAGTCTGGAGGCTAAATACACACGGTGTTTTGTGTAACTGTTGTTTAGTAAGGAAGTGTTGATATTCTTTGCTTAGTTTGATAAATGTTGGAGCAGTTTGCTTCATCAGGAGGGTGAAGTCGCTCAACTTCAAGTGTTGGATTTAACTGTGTTGGATCATTGGCTGCTGGTGAGGGCATAGAAAAAGGGGCATTTTTCTACCAGTAGACAGCGTTTAAGATCGAGTGTTTCACTGCTAAATTAATAATATATTTATATTGAATATGGATTTTAAATATGTATCTAAATAGGTGGTTAATTGGTTAGGTATTTATGTATTTGCATATTGGGTTTTCTGCTGCATTTATCTATTGTGTTTCTGGGTTTAAATGTATTTTATATGTATCTTGGTGCATTTATGTTGAGACAATTTATTTAAAATCTGTTTTAACTTAAAGGGAAAAGATGTGTCCATTTTCTTGCACTTGTTTAATGGTTAAGAGTTTGATAGCCTAATTAATAATTGTAAATTATGGGATTGATAATTGATTGATTTTTTACAGCATGTTTATCTTGTGGTGTTTTGTCCTTAAAGGTTTTTCAACTACTAAAGAAGCTAAAGGCTACTAAAGACAGCTAATGACAGCTAAAGAAACTAAAGTCTACTAACACTGCTAAAGACTGCTAAAAAGACTAAAGAAGAAAAAAGAAGCTGTTTCTTCGTTGGAAAAACTGTTGCAAACTAAAGGAAAATAAAAGGAAAAAGTAACTACGGTCTGGTCTTTTGAGTGAAATCCAGAAGCCACATTCAGCATTGGTACATCCCTTCAAGTGTGGGATAAGCACAGCGAAAAAAGCAAAACACTTGACAGTTGTTGTATGCACACTGTGTCGAGCGGAAATGGCCTATCATAGCAGCACAACGGCTATGAAGGAACATTTGAAAAGAAAACCCCCGACAGCGTTCTTGCCATCACCATCAACTAGTCAATCGTCCGCGTGAGTATACGTTGTCATCATTACACAAAATCATGAATGTGTCATTTGTATCTGCGTTGTAAATTCATAAACTAAAACACTGTTTCGCTCTGAGAGGCGCGTTTGGCGTGCCTGTTCAGTGTTTACAAAGACGCGCTCCTCTTTAACGCTAACGTTAACTAGTTGTGCAAATACCTTTTACAACATTAACAGTTACATATACTATGTACAAACCAACAATTAACTTTCACTTTAATCATACTATCATTGTTGTGTTATTAAGCAAAATATGCAATACTTTTACTTTTGTTGAAATGTTTACACTGTTACAGAATATTTCGTTTTGCACTTTTTTGTATTGGATGTTTATCTTTATTTTTGCACATTTTAAAGCAAAATAAGCAATACTTTTACTTTAGAAATGCTTATACTATTGCAGAATATTAAGATTTGCACTGGATGTTTACTTTTATATTTGCACATTAAAAAGCAAATAAGCTACTTTTAATTTTGTTAAATGTTAAAAGTTTTAAATGTTTACATTGTTACAGAATATTTTGTCATGTTGTTGTCAATGTTGACTGAGTGGCCATACTTTTTTTTTTTGTATATAAAAGTCATGCCTTTTGAAAAAACTGGCCAACATTTATTTTTTCATCTTCATTTTAAATAAAAAAAATAATCGGTAAAAGGAAAAATAATCTATAGATTAATCGAAAAAATAATCTATAGATTAACCAATTAATCGAAAAAATAATCTATAGATTAATCGATAGAAAAATAATCGTTAGCTGCAGCCTTAATATAAATCGTAAAGAATTTATCGATATGATACCTTAATCGATATTCTTTATCGATACCAGTATTTATCAGTACGCTTATCGGTACTACATGTCATTTGTGGAAATAAAAAAGTGGAAAATAGGCATTTTAAATAGCATTCCTATTAGCACAAGAGGTTGAACACGTCCAACATGATGTTCTGTAACATCTCAGAGCAGGGAAGTCTTTTATCAACAGCTGTTAATTTGAAGTCTTAAAGAAGTCAACTATGTGTGCAGTGCAAGGTGAAATGCAGTTATGTCATCTTCTTGTCAATAACACACACATCAAACTTTTGCGTGTGGTTGCCTCCTTATTTGTCATTATTCAAAGCTGATGTTAATGTGTAGCAGCGGCAGCTGAACTCAATGTGACAACGTGTCATAGTTACGTCAGTCAGCTGGAATTAAAAATACAAATAGTCGTGTCGTTAGTCCAGAATCTTCACGGTCCTCATGGACGACATAATTAGGAACCAGTACTAAAATAATGGTACTTGGTATACATCCCTAATCTTCACCACTAAACCTTTGATATATGCTGACATATGTGCTGCTAAAGGTAAATAAACAGTAGCCATATTGAACGTTTGCCTGGTGAGGTACGGAGGACGGTCTCTAGGTCACATGGTTACACCCCAGCAATTACACTGTTGATGATTGATGAGCATTCATTTTTAAATGGTGGTGTTAAAAAGCAAATATATCTCCATCTTTAGTCATAAATGTGGCCCCCGGATGAACATGTGTCACAAACATTGTATTAGATGATATGTGGATGTTGTGCTTACTTGGACTGTGATGAAGCTGTGAGGACTCAGGTGCTTTGTCTTCATGCTCTTCAGTCTTCACAGAGACAACAGTCAGTGGAAACTTGGTGAGATCAGCCTCCTCCTGCCCTACAGGACGCTCTCCCTCCTCTTCCTCTTTAAAATAGGGGGGCTGTGGATCCTCCTCATCCCCTTTAAAGTGTGAGAGCTGTGTATCCTCTAAAGTGAAACTGTCCCCCTGCAGATGAGGGAGACATTCTTCTTGGTGTCCAATCAGCTGATGGATGTCTACAGGACACAAACAAAACACATTTTAACTCCTACATGCTAAATATTAAATGGTACATGAAATATAGGGCTGTGGCTATTGAACATTTTATTAATCAAGTGTTCTACTGGAAATGTTTTCCATTAATTGAGTAACTGGATAAAACATAGCGTTGCTTGGTTAAAAAACAAATTCACTTAATAATGAACGGCCAAGTGGTTTGAGATCAAGATGTCATCTTTAGATCAGGCTTTGTTTTTTCCACAATCACTGCCACATTAAAAAGTTAAAGTACCAATGATTGTCACATACACACTAGGTGTGGCGAGATTATTCTCTGCATTTGACCCATCACCCTTGATCACCCCCTGGGAGGTGAGGGGAGCAGTGAGCGGCAGCGGTGGCCGCGCCTGGGAATCATTTTTATGGTGATTTAACCCCCAATTCCAACCCTTGATGCTGAGTGCCAAGCAGGGAAGTAATGGGTCCCATTTTTATAGTCTTTGGTATGACTGGGTCGGTGTTTGAACTCACAACCTACCGATCTCAGGGCGGACACTCTAACCACTAGGCCACTGAGAAGGTGGATGTAGTAGGTGTTGTAG
This sequence comes from Nerophis lumbriciformis, assembly GCF_033978685.3. Classification (NCBI taxonomy): domain Eukaryota; kingdom Metazoa; phylum Chordata; class Actinopteri; order Syngnathiformes; family Syngnathidae; genus Nerophis; species Nerophis lumbriciformis. Next base: position 5,151,799 of record NC_084573.2, read on the forward strand.
TAGGTTAATGGCTGCACCAATATGAAGGAAATAACAGGTCAGTATAGCTTTTACACACATAAATAACTTGTCAAACCTGCCAGCTAGCAGGCTAGGTTTACAGCGTCAGTTACCATGGTAACTGACTCTGACTTTGTCTTACCTCACATATTTTTGGATGTAAAACTCTCGAGGAGTTTGCACTTAACCTGCTCTCTGGAATATTCCCCCGGTGACTGTGTGAGTTTTGTGTAAACATGTTGATACACATTGTTACACACTGAGAGGAACATCAACCTCTCATAAATATTGTCTCGTTTTTATGAACAACATAAAACAATCAGTGCATCATCCTCACATGACAATTCATCTTCCTATAGACAATCTATTCAAGAATAGTGTTAATAATAAATATAAAGTTAGTAAAGATGTGAGAGTAAGAAGTAAACAAACCTGTTCTGTGTAACACAACTTGATGTTTTTCATGTTGTCGCTCCTTCTCCTCTTTTGTTGGACAAAGTTCCTCCTCGTACTCTGCTATCGTTCTTTCGCACATTTTCACACAATCACAACACTTTACAGTCACACTTGATCTCTGCTTAGCGATGTGTTTTCATCACTTCCGCCTCTCTTTGTTAGCAGCTAACAAGCTAAACTAACTAGCAGGCTAAGCTAGCTCGAGAAGCATCAAAGTGCGCTCAGACTAATATAACCGGATGCAAACAGTTATTAACGATGTTTACTCTATTTAATAGAGTGTAATAAAGGACATATATGTGTACATGGACGCACAGATTAAGAACACTGAACTGTGACGACTGCAATAACGTCTTCACCGTCAGACGCCATCTTGCAGTGTTGTCAGATCTCGCGAGAGAAACATAAAGCAGCTCTCTCTTCCAGATCTCGCGAGAGAAACAAGTACAACCAGCTCCCCACCCCCGGTACAACTATTTTATTATATACTATTTACTTATTCTGAAAATGAAAGTAAACTTGTCCATTTTACATTTTCAAAACAAAGACATACAACTTATTTTCGTAAAAATATTTAAATATTTAACAATGTTTTGAAACGACAGTAGCATAAGGAAAGAAAAAAAAAAACAGAATGAATATTACACTCATGATATTATTTTTGTCTTTGATGCTAATCGTTTTAATAATGTATTTTAGAATGTGGAAGGTTTGCATGTTCTTTTTAAATTTCCTTTGGCATTATATATATTGTATCTATATATATATCTATATACTGTATATCTATGCAAAAAAAAAAAAAAAAAAAAAAAAAATATATATATATATATATATATATATATATATATATATATATATATATATATATATATATATATATATATATATATATATACCGGAGGGTGTGTTCTAACTATCGTGGGATCACACTCCTCAGCCTTCCCGGTAAGGTCTATTCAGGTGTACTGGAGAGGAGGCTACGCCGGATAGTCGAACCTCGGATTCAGGAGGAACAGTGTGGTTTTTGTCCTGGTCGTGGAATTGTGGACCAGCTCTATACTCTCGGCAGGGTCCTTGAGGGTGCATGGGAGTTTGCCCAACCAGTCTACATGTGCTTTGTGGACTTGGAGAAGGCATTCGACCGTGTACCCCGGGAAGTCCTGTGGGGAGTGCTCAGAGAGTATGGGGTATCGGACTGTCTGATTGTGGCAGTCCGCTCCCTGTATGTTCAGTGCCAGAGCTTGGTCCGCATTGCCGGCAGTAAGTCGGACACGTTTCCAGTGAGGGTTGGACTCCGCCAAGGCTGCCCTTTGTCACCGATTCTGTTCATAACCTTTATGGACAGAATTTCTAGGCGCAGTCAGGGCGTTGAGGGGATCTGGTTTGGTGGCTGCAGGATTAGGTCTCTGCTTTTTGCAGATGATGTGGTCCTGATGGCTTCATCTGGCCAAGATCTTCAGCTCTCGCTGGATCGGTTCGCAGCCGAGTGTGAAGTGAATGGGATGGGAATCAGCACCTCCAAGTCCGAGTCCATGGTTCTTGCCCGGAAAAGTGGAGGAGTTCAAGTACCTCGGAGTCTTGTTCACGAGTGAGGGAAGAGTGGATCGTGAGATCGACAGGCGGATCGGTGCGGCGTCTTCAGTAATGCGGACGCTGTATCGATCCGTTGTGGTGAAGAAGGAGCTGAGCCGGAAGGCAAAGCTCTCAATTTACTGGTCGATCTACGTTCCCATCCTCACCTATGGTCATGAGCTTTGGGTTATGATCGAAAGGACAAGATCACGGGTACAAGCGGCCGAAATGAGTTTCCTCCGCCGGGTGGCGGGGCTCTCCCTTAGAGATAGGGTGAGAAGCTCTGCCATCCGGGGGGAGCTCAAAGTAAAGCCGCTGCTCCTCCACATCGAGAGGAGCCAGATGAGGTGGTTCGGGCATCTGGTCAGGATACCACCCGAACACCTCCCTAGGGCACGTCCGACCGGTAGGAGGCCACGGGGAAGACCCAGGACACGTTGGGAAGACTATGTCTCCCGGCTGGCCTGGGAACGCCTCGGGATCCCCCGGGAGGAGCTGGACGAAGTGGCTGGGGAGAGGGAAGTCTGGGCTTCCCTGCTTAGGCTGCTGCCCCCGCGACCCGACCTCGGATAAGCGGAAGAAGATGGATGGATGGATGGATGGATATATATATATATATATATATATATATATATATATATATATATATATATATATATATATATATATATTAGGGCTGCAACAACTAATCGAGTAAATCGATTAAAATCAATTATAAAAATAGTTGGCGACTAATTTAGTCATCGATTCGTTGGAACTATGCCAGTGGTTCTTAACCTGGGTTCGATCGAAGTCTAGGGGTTCGGTGAGTCGGTCTCAGGGGTTCGGCGGAGCCTCCGCCAAGGAGGTAAAGACCAGGCACGTGCACACATAGGGCCCTATGGGTGCTTGAGCCCCTGCCCTTTTTTGCCTCGTCTTAAAAAGTGCCCTCTGCCTGTGTGTGTGTGTGTGTGTGTGTGTGTGTGTTTTTTTTCTTTTTTTTTTCTTTTCTTTAAACAACATTAATAAATTCCTGTCAGGGATGTAAAAAAACAAAAACAAAAAAAAACAGCGGTACAAAAACTCCACGTTTTCTTGTAATACCGGGTTGTTTGAGCCTGCCGCTTCCGCCAGAGAGAGAGAGAGGGCGAGTGAGTGAGTAAGTGAGAGGAGAGAGAGCCAACTGCGCCCCTGAGGAGACGTGACAGTGGAGCAACTTGAACCTGTGAGTTATGGTCTAGTCGCCGTCCACTTATTCAGCATCTAATATGGCTAATATTTCAGAAAAACGCTGTATTATTCTGTTATTCAATGTGTCAGCTTCTGTTTTTGCCGGACGTCGGAGCACGGCGCATCAATTGAGCACGGCACATCAATTCCGCACAGAGCAGAGCGGATCGTGCGGGACAGGAAGTAGTGTACAAAATAAAACACCGGGTTAATTTTCAAAATAAAATGCACTGTGTTTACGGCGGATCACATTTCTCTCACAGTAGAGGTTTAGATATAAAGTTTATTGTGACTTTGCTATTACTGTGTGGGTTAACAAAATAATAATAATAATGATAATAATAACAATAATAAGAATGATAATGATAATAATAATAATAATAATTATTATTATTATAATTATTAATAATAATAATAATAATTTCAGCATTCTGGGGATATAAGATGTAGGTTATCTGTTAGGAATATTACCATCTGCATTTAAACTTGATTCATGTTGATTATGCCTGCAGCACAATGCCAAAAAAAGAAAGGATACAGAAAAGGAAGGAGAAGGAGCGCCAGGAAGCAGCTAAGGGTAGCAGACCTCTTAATGCATGGCTAAAACCAAGTACTAGCACCAGAATTCAAGAAAGACCACAGACCTCAGAAAGTGTCACACCTGAGAGAGAGGCAGAGACCTTAGAAGCAACACCTGAGAGAGAGGAGGAGGAGAGTGTAGAAGCAACACCTGAGAGAAAAGAGGCTTTAGATGCAACTCCTGACACAGAGGAAGCCATAGAAATCCCGGTAAATGTTGGAGAGGAAGAATCCACAAGAAGGGAGGCAGATGATACTACTGCAGAGGAAGCCATAGATGAGGGGGGAGTTGAATGAGCTACACCCAGAGGCCTATGCACAGAAGAGAGGCTGTCTGATCACCTTCTCCTCTTCATTGAAAAAGACGTAGTCATAAATCACAATGATGTGATCAACATCTACAGGGACATGGCCCCCAGAAGGTTGCTGCTTTAAGGCCCCCAGAAGGTTTGGCTACTGATTGTGCACTGATTTCAAAGCATTTCATGGAAGCCCTGAATTTACATTGAGGAGCATATTTGGGTATGGGTGGCCTCCATCCTACAGCCCTCTACTGGCCCCTGGTCCATATTTTTGGCCCTGTATTGCGTTTCAGTTGTTTAGTCTGAGCATTAAGTGAGAAAGACCATAAGTTACAACTTGATGGTGTTTTCATCAAGTTAAGGGAAGAAGGACAGATTTTCACATTGAAGTTTTTTCCATTTGGGTATTTATTTTTTTTCCAAAGTTCGTGTTGCACTGTTCAATGTTCAATATTAAAAGTGCTTATCTTTAACAATAAATAGCCTAATAATAAACCTGTGTTTTGTTGCTTTTCAGGTCTTCCTAGCCTATGATAATGTGAATTAACTCATTATGACAATAATTTGTTGACACAAAAGAAATGTCAATCACTTTTACCTACAAAGGACACACAGCTAAGTAGTTAGCTTCCTATTAGCAAATTTAATTTTACATTAATTTCCATATTGTGTAAAGGACCAAAAACACATTTCCTGCCCTTTTCTGACTTTGAGCCCCTGCCCCTCTATAATCATGTGCACGTCCCTGGTAAAGACACATCCGACTTATCGTGTAAATAAAAACTTCTCCCTATCAGCGTATTATGGATACCCCCAAACAATGTTCCCTCTAATTTTCCATCTGATTTGCAGGTTGTTTGATTGATCGATTGAAACTTTTTCTAGCAGATTGCAAAGAAAGAGAATACATTATATGAAACAGTACAGTTTACACCGTACAGTACATATTCCGTACAATTGACCACTAAATGGTAACACCCCAATAAGTTTTTCAACTTGTTTAAGTCGGGGTCCACGTTAATCAATTCATGGTAATGTGTGTAAGGTGTGTAATTTGTTGTGAGTTCATGCACTGTGTTGGTTTGGTCTTTGAACAAGGTGATGTTCATGCACGGTTCATTTTGTGCACCAGTAAAAAAAACATATTTTCTTGAATTTGAAAAAAAATATATATATATATTTTTCACGGAAGAAGGGTTGGGTGAATGCGCATATGAAACTGGTGGGGTTCGGTACCTCCAACAAGTTTAAGAACCACTGAACTATGCTATGCGCTTGCGCGGAGGCTTTTTTTTTAATTTTATTTTTATTTATTTTTGTTTTATAAACCTTTATTCATAAACTGCAACATTTACAAACGTCTGAGAAACAATAATCAAAATAAGTACAAAAACAGTACAAAACAGCACCAGTGCGGCGCTGAGGCTACGTCTCATGAGGTGGCGTAAGCTAGCCAATGATGTGTCATGTGCAGCTCACGTGACGACGCCGTCTCCTTTGCCTGGGAAAATTTGAAAAATGGCGCAGAAAAACAGTACGAATAGTTCAGCGGAGAAACATCTTGAGGTTATTGCTTCAATGGAGAAAAGTGTACGACCTAAGTCGTCAAAAGTGTGGGAACACTTCACTTTAAAGACTTCAAAGAAGAGCGTTTCCTGCAAAGGTAGCGGGGGTGTATATTGTAGTCCCGGAAGAGTTAGTGCTGCAAAGGATTCTGGGTATTTGTTCTGTTGTGTTTATGTTGTGTTACTGTGCAGATGTTCTCCCAAAATGTGTTTGTCATTCTTGTTTGGTGTGCATTCACAGTGTGGCGCATATTTCTAACAATGTTAAAGTTGCTTATACGGACACTCTCAGTGTAAACTGTATTGCTGTTGATGAAGTATGCGTTGCATTTACATGAGTGTGCGTACAGGAGCCGCTTATATCTTGTGACTAGGCGGGCACGTTGTTAGAAGGGATGAAAAGCGGACGTGATGTCAGCTCGTAGAGGACGTTAAAAGCAGTGCCTGTAAGACACGCCCCCAAGACTGTGGAATACGAGATATAATGACTGATGAACACCTTCGTTCGATAATGAAGGTTGCCTCAGCTCAAAGCCTGAGCCCCGACGTTAATGAACTAGCATCCAAGAAAAGATGCCAGGTATCTGGCTTGGGCACATCAGATTAGATCAGTGTGTTGCAAACTGAGCAGTTTAAAGTCCAGAATGGTTGTTTTATTCATTATTTTATTTTCAAATTTATTAGCCTGTGGAAAAAATGAATGTTGATATTTACCTCAGAAGGCTGCAAATAGAAAAGAGGCATTCAATTTTTATTTAAATTGTATTTGATATGCCATTGATATTTTTTAATTATTATTATTTGAAACTCGATTTTGCATGTCACTATAAAGTTATATAAGCCTTGCTTGTTCAATATTTAATGTAAAACTTGTTTGGGTCCCTATCAAAAAGGTTAATTTGTTCAACCTTGGCCCGCGGCTTTGTTTAGTTTTACATTTTGGCCCACTCTGTATTTGAGTTTGACACCCCTGCTCTAGATGATGAAGTAAGCTGGAAACTACATGTAAGTCATACAAAGAAAACATTTAAAGATTGACTGCGATAATAAATAGAACAAAATACATACCCACAAATATTAACTACATTTATTGTACCCAACTTTAGTTGAAGCATACATTGTTTATTGCATAAAGGTCTGGGGACATACATATAAAACAATCACACAACAATATTCATATTACACAAGAGAGTAATAAAGACAATTAATAGAATGGATTATAGAGACCCAACTAATGATTCATAAAGTCACACATTTTAAAATTGTATAAAGGACAACTGTTCAAATGATGTATAAAGTAAATAATAATAAGCTTCCAGAAGTGGTCCAGAAGATGTTTCAGATGTGAACCAGTAAATATGAACTAAGAGGGATTTATGTGTACTCAAAAGCAAAGGTATGAACACATGTAAAACAAATGTGTATATCATATAAAGGAGTTCATCTATGGAATTATCTAGAATTAGAAAATAAAATATGTAACACTTCATTTTTTTAAAACACATATAAAACACTATTATGTATAAGTATAAAAGTGAATTATGAATATCTACACATAAAATATTCATTGTATGTAACATATTTTATGTACTGTTTATTCTCACCTTTTCAGTCAAATTGTTCTGTTGATTTTAAAGTACACAAATGTGTATATTAACTCATGTACTTGACTGAAATAAAAGCACTAATCTGAAGTATTTACTCTATATATGTTATAAGCATATTAACAAGATTGTGTTACACACACAACAATGATGTCACACATGTTATATGTGCTGATGTTAGAAATTTTTTTTCAAATCCTGCATCTTCATTTGCTGCTGCTGTTCTCACCAGCACACTTGTGTTTCTTACACTGGTACTTATAGGAGAATCTTTCACCACACACACTGCAACTCAACACTTTCTCTCCTGTGTGTGTTCTCATGTGTACTGTAAGAGTGTTTAGGTAACGGAAGCCTTTGTTGCAACTTGAACAGGAGTATGGTTTTTCACCAGTGTGTGTTCTCATGTGTTCTTTAAGAGTGTTTAGGTAACGGAAGCCTTTGTTGCAACTTGAACAGGAGTATGGTTTTTCACCAGTGTGTGTTCTCATGTGTGTTTTTAAATTGGGCCTGAGAGTAAAATATTTATTGCAGACTGAACACGAAAAAGGTTTTTCTCCAGTGTGTATTCTCATGTGTGCTTTTAAATTGCGACTTAGTGCAAAACTTTTACCACATTCTAAGCAGGGAAAAGGTTTTTCTCCAGTGTGTATTCTCATGTGTTCTTTTAAATTGTGACTTAGTGCAAAATTTTTACCACATTCTAAGCAGGGAAAAGGTTTTTCTCCAGTGTGTGTTCTCATGTGTTCTTTTAACTTGTGACTTAGTGCAAAACTTTTACCACATTCTAAGCAGGGAAAAGGTTTTTCTCCAGTGTGTGTTCTCATGTGTGTTTTTAGATGACAATGGTATTTAAAAGTTTTGTCGCAGTGAGAACATGTAAGGTGTGTGTTGTCAGTGTGACATGTCTTATCATCTTTAGAGTCTTCATCATCAGTGTCAGGAGAGTGTGACGTTGTGTCCTCACTATCTGATAGTGGAGCTAAGAGCTTGTCTGCTTGTGATCCTCCACAGTGGTCTCCATCAGCTTCTGTTGTCATGTGTTGAGTTGAGCTGCTGCTTGGAGGCTCCTCACTTTCAACTTTGACCTCATCATCTTCACTCTTCACACTGATGAGGTGTCTCTTGTCTTCCTCTATGAAGTGGTGGGACAGCCGATGTTTTTCTTCATCTTTAATGTGGGGGGGCTGTGGCTCCTCTTCTTTCACGTGGAGGTGCTGTGACCTCTTCTGCTCCACACTGGAGGACCCCTCCTGCTGCTCAGGTGGACGATATTTTTCACAGACGTCTGCTGGACACAAGAAGACAAACACATGCTGGGATCGAAATAGATACGATTTTACCAATTCAGATTTCATTTTCGATTCTGCTTTTACGATTTGGTTATTTGTGGACTCACTTTTGCTTTCACATTCAGTAAAAAGGAGAAGAAACAGGTCGATTAGCATCAACTTAGACTAGTTGAGAAGTAACATGAGCGTACAAAGCCAACAGTGAGGTCTTAAGAGGCACAGATTTTACGGGTCCTCCATGAAGTGCCAGAGGGCCCTAAGCATCTGCTTTGAAAATATCTATAAAATAAAAATATTTTTGGAAAGAAATTAACAAAATACTACACGTTATTTTGTGGCAATTACAAAAGAATGTCCAGTATAATTCTCAGGGCATTCAATCAATCACAACTGGACTGTTAAACTGAACATATATACATAAATATACAGTATATATATACAGTATATATATATATATATATATATATATATATATATATATATATATATATATATACATATATATATATATATATATATATGTATATATTAGAGATGCGCGGATAGGCAAATATTTCATCCGCAACCGCATCAGAAAGTCGTCAACCATCCGCAATCCACCCGATCTAACATTTGATCAGAACTGCATCCGCCCGCCATCCGCCCGGTATATCTAATATAGACGATGCAAGGCATTAGTGAGGCACCTGCCAACTACTCCGGTTTTCCCGTAATTCGTACGGTTTTCATCAACCTATTCCGGGTTACGGGTGCAGTGATAAAAAATACGTTTTTTCTTTAATTTAAAAAAAAAGGGTGAAAACTACGCGAATTGCACCTTGTGCAGACAAGATTTTTCGATCGGACACGGAGGAATTAGCGATGTAAAAGACCACTTTGGGACAAAAAAACACAAGTCTAATGCCGTTGCTAGCGATACAAGTGGAAAACTTTCAACGTTTTTCGTCGCCCAAACAGATTCTTTGGATGTGATAAATGCCGAAGTTTTATTTACGGAGGCAATAATTGAGCATGGACTTCCAATCGCACTGGCTGATCACATGGGACAGTTAAATGTTTGTAATGCAACCTTTAAAAATCATTACGCGGTGATCGCGGTCCCAAAAATAAACTTTTCTTGCATGATAATGTCCAGAAAAATTTGCTTTATATTACTATAGAGTCCTTTTAACGAATGAGTTTGATGGTTTATCACAAACCTTAAATGAAAGAAGTCCTTTCTTCTCCTGCACCTGCATGCACTTTGGCCTTGCTTCCTGTGTGGTGCGCAATCCTGTCGGCTGTATTTCACAGCACGACATACTGTTAAAAGTGTTTATACTATTTATGCTTTCAAGTCCAAGTTGAAGAAATCTTGTTAAATGTTGACAGCATAACTACCAAAATACAGAAGTATGTCCTTAATATTTTTGCAGTGCTATTTCTGTTGAAAAGTTCAAATGATTACATTAGAGATGTGATGTGCCACTTTTCAAGTGTCTGATGGCTTAAATTAATTTTCATTAATTTTTCATATTTTGAATTCTTTTGAAAGGCTTACAAAAAAACTACATTTGAATTGTAATTCCATGCTATTGACAGGACTATTAATTTTAATGAAGTTAGCTTACCATGTTTACAGTATGATAATTGTGATAGAAATGTGAATTTCGGGGGGTGGCGGGCAGGTAAGCTGCTTACCTGCTGCGCGTGACGCCGGCCGCGGCGAAAGCGGACGAGGCGGGGTGTCGGTGCGGTGGGCGCGGTAGTGACCCTGGACATGCGTCGGGCCCTTCTCGCGGATCGCCTCAGCTACGGCTCCCGGTGGGGCCCTCTCGGGGGAAGGGGCCTCGGTCCCGGACACCGGCGAGGCGTCCCTTCTCCGCTCCGTAAAAGTGTCCATCTCTTTTCTTTTTTTTTCTTCTGTTGTGGCATATGCAGCAGGTGCCTGCTCGTTTTTCGTATGTGGGTAACAACATTTAACTACCGTATTTTCCGCACTATAAGGCGCACCTAAAAACCACAATTTTTCTCAAAAGCTGACAGTGCGCCTAATAACCCGGTGCGCTTTATTACGATTCATTTTCATAAAGTTTCGGTCTCGCAACTTCGGTAAACAGCCGCCATCTTTTTTCCCGGTAGAACAGGAAGTGCTTCTTCTTCTACGCAAGCAACCGCCAAGGAAAGCACCCGCCCCCATAGAACAGGAAGCGCTTCACCCGCCCCCGGAAGAAGAAGAAAAAACGCGCGGATATCACCGTACGTTTCATTTCCTGTTTACATCTGTAAAGACCACAAAATGGCTCCTACTACGCGACAAGGATCCGGATCATAAAAAGACGCAATCTCTCCATCCGCACACGGATTACTACCGTATTTCACAGCAACTGATATTCCTGTGAACTGCACTGTGGAACGGGAGCACGTACGGTGAATATTCGCACCACAGGGAATGAGGAGTCATCCTTCACTGTGGTTCTAGCTTGCCATGCTAACTTCCACCCATCCAAAAGAGACCTTTCCAGCCGGCGTCATCATAAAAGCTAACTCGAAGGGATGGATGGATGAAGAAAAGATGAGCGAGTGGTTAAGGGAAGTTTACGCGAAGAGGCCGGGTGGCTTTTTTCACACAGCTCCGAAGGCGAACACACCTTCACTAAGACGGGCAGATAGCGCCGGTCGACATACGCCAACATCTGCCAGTGGATCGTAAATGCCTGGGCAGATAGTTTCGGTCACAACTGTGGTCCGAGCTTTCCGGAAGGCAGGATTCACAGAACTGCTGCACAACAACAGCGACACTGACTCCCGATGACTTCTACGAGACGGAACCGGCCATTTTTGGATCCCACGCTTGCGCAACTTTTCAATTCGGACACCGAAGACGAAGAATTCGAAGGATTTACGAATGAAGAATAACTTCAGAAGGTGAGCGCTATGTTTATTTTGTGTGTTGTGACATTAACGTTCGAGCAACATTATGTTGCTATTTATTGCTCTACACCATTTTGAATTTTACTATGTTTGTGATTGCACATTTGCGTACATTTTGGGACAGAGTTGTTAGAACGCTGGTTTTCAATATATTATTAAAGTTTGACTGAACTATCTGACTGTTTTTTTGACATTCACTTTAGCGCAGCGTTTTTTTGACATTCACTTTAGCGCAGCGTAGGCGCGGCTTTTAGTCCGGGGCGGCTTATTGGTGGACAAAATTATGAAATATGTAATTCATAGAAGGTGCGGCTAATAATCCGGTGCGCCTTATAGTGCGGAAAATACGGTATGTGTATATATTTCCGAATTGGTTTAACTGCCACCCGCAAAAAAAAAAAAAAAAAAAAAATCTAATTGATCCGCCCGACCCGACCCGCACGCGGATAAAATCTTATTTTTTTAAATTTCATCCGCCCGATCCGCGGATAATCCGCGGACACTGCGGTTGTGCCCGCAAACCGCGCATCTCTAGTATATATATATATATACAGTATTTTCCGCACCATAAGGCGCCCTGGGTTAAAAGCCGCGCCTTCAATGAACGGCATATTTCAAAACTTTGTCCACCTATAAGCCGCCCGGTGTTGTAAGCCGCATCTAACTGCGCTAAAGGAATGTCAAAAAAAAGTCAGATAGGTCAGTCAAACTTTAATAATATATTAAAAACCAGCGTTCTAACAACTCTGTTCACTCCCAAAATGTACGCAAATGTGCAATCACAAACACAGTAAAATTCAAAATAGTGCAGAGCAATAGCAACATAATGTTGCTCGAACGTTAATGTCACAACACACAAAATAAACATAACGCTCACTTTCTGAAGTTATTCTTCATTCATAAATCCCTCGAATTCTTCTCCTTCGTGTCCGAATTGAAAAGTTGGGCGAATGTGGGATCCAAAATGGCCGGCTCCGTCTCGTCGAAGTAATCGGAGTCAGTGTCGCTGTTGTCCAGCAGTTCTGTGAATCCTGCCTTCCGGAAAGCTCGGACCACAGTTGTGACCGAAATATCTGCCCAGGCATTTACGATCCACTGGCAGATGTTGGCGTCGTCTGGCGCTGTCTCCCTGTCTTAGTGAAGGTGTGTTCGCCTTCTGTCATCCATTGTTCCCACGCAGTTAGCAGTCTAGCTTCGAATGCCCTGTTGACACCAATATCTAGCGGCTGGAGGTCTTTTGTCAATCCACCCGGAATGACGGCGAGTATTGAATTAAGCGCGTAAGCGTGTCTCTTAATGTGATGTTATGAGCTAGCAAATATAACAACTACACTACCCAGCATGCAACGATAGTGACGAGCATGCGCGGTAGCCCTGAGAAGCGTTGTTGTATGCTGGGAGTTAGAATGTGGTTATGAGCACGCTGTGAGTAAACGTTGAGAACTCAGTTAACACGCCTCGTCTGCATTATTTATAATTAGACAGACAACACACTTAATAGGAGCCATTTTGGGGTCTTTACATAAACACACAAATGGAAATGAAACGTTACATATCCCAGCATGCACTGCGCGCTTCTTCTACGGGGAAAAAAGATGGCGGCTGTTTACCGTAGTTGCGAGACCGAAACTTTATGAAAATTAATATTAATATTAACCCATATATAAGGCGCACCGGATTATAAGGCGCACTGTCAGCTTTTGAGAAAATGTGTGGTTTTTAGGTGCGCCTTATAGTGCGGAAAATACGGTAGTAGGTGTTGTAGTAGGTTAATGGCTGCACCAATATGAAGGAAATAACAGGTCAGTATAGCTTTTACACACATAAATAACTTGTCAAACCTGCCAGCTAGCAGGCTAGGTTTACAGCGTCAGTTACCATGGTAACTGACTCTGACTTTGTCTTACCTCTCGTATTTTTGGAGGTAAAACTCTCGAGGAGTTTGCACTTAACCTGCTCTCTGGAATATTCCCCCGGTGACTGTGTGAGTTTTGTGTAAACATGTTGATACACATTGTTACACACTGAGAGGAACATCAACCTCTCATAAATATTGTCTCGTTTTTATGAACAACATAACACAATCAGTGCATCATCCTCACATGACAATTCATCTTCCTATAGACAATCTATTCAAGAATAGTGTTAATAATAAATATGACGTTAGTAAAGATGTGAGAGTAAGAAGTAAACAAACCTGTTCTGTGTAACACAACTTGATGTTTTTCATGTTGTCGCTCCTTCTCCTCTTTTGTTGGACAAAGTTCCTCCTCGTACTCTGCTATCGTTCTTTCGCACATTTTCACACAATCACAACACTTTACAGTCACACTTGATCTCTGCTTAGCGATGTGTTTTCATCACTTCCGCCTCTCTTTGTTAGCAGCTAACACGCTAAGCTAACTAGCAGGCTAAGCTAGCTCGAGAAGCATCAAAGTGCGCTCAGACTAATATAACCGGATGCGAACAGTTATTAACGATGTTTACTCTATTTAATAGAGTGTAATAAAGGACATATATGTGTACATGGACGCACAGATTAAGAACACTGAACTGTGACGACTGCAATAACGTCTTCACCGTCAGACGCCATCTTGCTTTGTCCTCGCCGTCTTTGGTTCGCGCGCAGTGTTGTCAGATCTCGCGAGAGAAACAAGTAACCAGCTCTTTTCCAGATCTCGCGAGAGAAATAAGTACAACCAGCTCCCAACTCGGTAAAACTATTTTATTATTTACTTATTCTGAAAATAAATGTAAACTTGTCCATTTTACATTTTCAAAACAAAGACATACAACTTATTTTCGTAAAAATATTAAAAATATTTAACAATGTATTGAAACAACAGTAGCATAAGGAAAGAAAAAAATAAATAAATAAATATTACACTCATGATATTATTTTTGTCTTCGATGCTAATCGTTTTTATAATGTATTTTAGAATGTGGGAGGTTTTCATGTTATTTTTACATTTCCTTTGGCATTATATATATTATATCTATCTATATATCTATATCTATATATATCTATGCAAATATATATATATATATATATATATATATATATATATATATATATATATATATATATATATATATATATATATATATACATACACGTCCGCATTACTGAAGATGCCGCACTGATCCGCCTGTCGATCTCACGATCCACTCTTCCCTCACTCGTGAACAAGACTCCGAGGTACTTGAACTCCTCCACTTGGGGCAGGGTCTCCTCCCCAACCCGGAGATGGCATTCCACCCTTTTCCGGGCGAGAACCATGGACTCGGACTTGGAGGTGCTGATTCTCATCCCAGGCGCTTCACACTCGGCTGCGAATCGATCCAGTGAGAGCTGAAGATCCTGGCCAGATGAAGCCATCAGGACCACATCATCTGCAAAAAGCAGAGACCTAATCCTGCAGCCACCAAACCGGATCCCCTCAACGCCTTGACTGCGCCTAGAAATTCTGTTCATAAAAGTTATGAACAGAATGGGTGACAAAGGGCAGCCTTGGCGGAATCCAACGCTTAATGGAAAAGGGTCCGACTTACTGCCGGCCATGCGGACCAAGCTCTGACACTGATCATACAGGGAGCGGACCGCAAAAATCAGACAGTCCGAAACCCCATACTCTCTGAGCACTCCCCACAGGACTTCCCGGGGTACACGGTCGAATGCCTTCTCCAAGTCCACAAAGCACATGTAGACTGGTTGGGCAAACTCCCATGCACCCTCAAGGACCCTGCCGAGAGTATAGAGCTGGTCCACAGTTCCACGACCAGGACGAAAACCACACTGTTCCTCCTGAATCCAAGGTTCGACTATCCGGCGTAGCCTCCTCTCCAGTACACCTGAATAGACCTTACCGGGAAGGCTGAGGAGTGTGATCCCACGATAGTTGGAACACACCCTCCGGTTCCCCTTCTTAAAGAGAGGAACCACCACCCCGGTCTGCCAATCCAGAGGTACCGCCCCCGATGTCCACGCGATGCTGCAGAGTCTTGTCAACCAAGACCCAACTAATGATTCATAAAGTCACACATTTTAAAATTGTATAAAGGACAACTGCTCAAATGATGTATAAAGTAAATAATAATATGCTTCCAGAAGTGGTCCAGAAGATGTTTCAGATGTGAACCAGTAAATATGAACTAAGAGGGATTTATGTGTACTCAAAAGCAAAGGTATGAACACATGTAAAACAAATATGTATATCATATAAAGGAGTTCATCGATGGAATCATCTACAATTAGAAAATAAAATATGTAACACCTCATTATTTAAAAAAACACATATAAAACACTATTATGAATAAGCGAGATAAGTACAACCAGCTCCCCACCCCCGGTACAACTATTTTATTATATACTATTTACTTATTCTGAAAATAAAAATAAACTTGTCCATTCTACATTTTCAAAGCAAAGACATACAACTTATTTTCTTAAAAATATTCAAATATTTAACAATGTTTTGAAACGACAGTAGCATAAGGAAAGAAAAAAAAGAAACAAAATAAATATTACACTCATGATATTATTTTTGTCTTTGATGCTAATAGTTTTTATAATGTATTTTAGAATGTGGGAGGTTTTCATCCATCCATCCATTTTCTACCGCTTGTCCCTTTTTGGGGTCGCATGGGGTCGCTGGAGCCTATCTCAGCTGGACAAGTCGCCACCTCATCACAGGGCCAACACAGATAGACAGACAACATTCACACACTAGGGACCATTTAGTGTTGCCAATCAACCTATCCCCAGGTGCATGTCTTTGGAGGTGGGAGGAAGCCGGAGTACCCGGAGGGAACCCACGCAGTCACGGGGAGAACATGCAAACTCCACACAGAAAGATCCCGAGTCTGGGATTGAACCCAAGACTACTCAGGACCTTCGTATTGTGAGGCAGACGCACTAACCCCTCTTCCACCGTGCTGCCCCTACTATTTACTTATTCTGAAAATAAAAGTAAACATGTCTATTTTACATTTTCAAAACAAAGACATACAACTTATTTTCGTAAAAATATTCAAATATTTAACAATGTATTGAAACAACAGTAGCATAAGGAAAGAAAAAATAAATAAATAAATAAATATTACACTCATGATATTATTTTTGTCTTCGATGCTAATAGTTTTTATAATGTATTTTAGACTGTGGGAGGTTTTCATGTTCTTTTTACATTTCCTTTGGCATTATATATATTATATCTATCTATATATTGTCATGTCTGTGTAATCATGTTTTGTCTTAGTCATGTTTTTTTGTAGACTCTTTAGTTTCTGGCTTTTCACTCCCTTGTCTTGTTTCCATGATTACCCATTAGTTTCACCTGTTCCACGTTTGGACTCATTGTGCACTCTTGTTTGTCACCATAGCAACCCATTAGTTTTCACCTGTCACATCACGCACCTGTTTCACGTTTTGAGTCACGCACCTGTTTTCGTTAATCATGTCTGTAGTATTTAAGTTCATTGTTTTTCAGTTTGTCTTTCTGGTGACATCTCCACATTTATGCTTCTGCACATTTCTGACTCTTTTTTTCATGTCCATCGTTCACGCTGCTCCTTTTTGTCCATACCAAGTAAGTTTTGTTTATTATTGCCACAGTTAGTGTTTTTTGTTGTTCATAGTTTTTGCCTTTGTGCAAGTGTTTGGTTTCATAGTTTGTTCTCCGCCATTGTGCGCGCCTTTTGTTTACTTCCTTGTTTTGTATTTATAGTGTTTAAATAAAAATGTACATGCATTCCCGTCTCGCCCGAGCCAACTTTCCGTTGCCTTCGAGAAAAACTAAACCCCAGGACCAAGTCATCATATATATATATATATATGTATATATATATATATATATATATATATACATATATATATATATATATCCATCTTCTTCCGCTTATCCGAGGTCGGGTCGCGGGGGCAGCAGCCTAAGCAGGGAAGCCCAGACTTCCCTCTCCCCAGCCACTTCGTCCAGCTCCTCCCGGGGGATCCCAAGGCGTTCCCAGGCCAGTCGGGAGACATAGTCTTCCCAACGTGTCCTGGGTCTTCTCCGTGGCCTCCTACCGGTCGGACGTGCCCTAAACACCTCCCGAGGGAGGCGATCGGGTGGTATCCTGACCAGATGCCCGAACCACCTCATCTGGCTCCTCTCGATGTGGAGGAGCAGCGGCTTTACTTTGAGCTCCCCCCGGATGACAGAGCTTCTCACCCTATCTCTAAGGGAGAGCCCCGCCACCCGGCGGAGGAAACTCATTTCGGCCGCTTGTACCCGTGATCTTGTCCTTTCGGTCATAACCCAAAGCTCATGACCATAGGTGAGGATGGAAACGTAGATCAACCGGTAAATTGAGAGCTTTGCCTTCCGGCTCAGCTCCTTCTTCACCAAAACGGATCGATGCAGCGTCTGCATTACTGAAGATGCCGCACCGATCCGCCTGTTGATCTCACGATCCACTCTTCCCTCACTCGTGAACAAGACTCCGAGGTACTTGAACTCCTCCACTTGGGGCAGGTGCATCATTATCTGGCACAACAACCTGACGCTGCAAGGTGTGTGTGTGTGTGTGTGTGTGTGTGGGGGGGGGGGGGGGGGGGGGGGGGGGTTGGAAGTAACTGGGGTGTATATTGTAGTCCTGGAAGAGTTAGTGCTGCAAAGGATTCTGGGTATTTGTTCTGTTGTGTTTATGTTGTGTTACTGTGCAGATGTTCTCCCAAAATGTGTTTGTCATTCTTGTTTGGTGTGGATTCACAGTGTGGCGCGTATTTTTAACAATGTTAAAGTTGCTTATACGGACACTCTCAGTGTAAATTGTATTGCTGTTGATGAAGTATGCGTTGCATTTACATGAGTGTGCTACAGGAGCCGCTTATATCTTGTGACAAGGCGGGCACGTTGCTAGAAGGGATGGAAAGCGGATGTGACGTCAGCTCGTAGAGGACGTTAAAAGCAGTGCCTGTAAGACACGCCCCCAAGACTGTGGAATACGAGATATAATGACTGATGAACACCTTCGTTCGATAATGAAGGTTGCCTCAGCTCAAAGTCTGAGCCCCAACATTAATGAACTAGCATTCAAGAAAAGATGGCAGGTATCTGGCTTGGGCACATCAGATTAGATCAGTGTGTTGCGAACTGAGCAGTTTAAAGTCCTGAATGGTTGGTTTATTCATTATTTTATTTTCAAATTTATTAGCCTGTGGAAAAAATTAATGTTGATGTTTACCTCAGAAGGCTGCAAATAGAAAAGAGGCATTCAATTTTTATTTAAATTGTATTTGATATGCCATTGATATTTTTTAATTATTATTATTATTATTTGAAACTCGATTTTGCATGTCACTATAAAGTTATATAAGCCTTGCTTGTTCAATATTTAATGCAAAACTTGTTTGGGTCCCTATCAAAAAGGTTAATTTGTTCAACCTTGGCCCGCGGCTTTGTTTAGTTTAAAATTTTGGCCCACTCTGTATTTGAGTTTGACACCCCTGCTCTAGATGATGAAGTAAGCTGGAAACTACGTGTAAGTCATATAAAGAAAACATTTAAAGATTGACTGCGATAATAAATAGAACAAAATACATACCCACAAATATTAACTACATTTATTGTACCCAACTTTAGTTGAAGCATAAAGCATTTATTGCATAAAGGTCTGGGGACATACATATAAAACAATCACACAACAATATTCATATTACAAAAGAGAGTAATAAAGACAATTAATAGAATGGATTATAGAGACCCAACTAATGATTCATAAAGTCACACATTTTAAAATTGTATAAAGGACAACTGCTCAAATGATGTATAAAGTAAATAATAATATGCTTCCAGAAGTGGTCCAGAAGATGTTTCAGATGTGAACCAGTAAATATGAACTAAGAGGGATTTATGTGTACTCAAAAGCAAAGGTATGAACACATGTAAAACAAATATGTACATCATATAAAGGAGTTCATCAATGGAATTATCTAGAATTAGAAAATAAAATATGTAACACTTCATTATTTAAAAACACACATAAAACACTATTATGTATAAGTATAAAAGTGAATTATGAATATCTACACATAAAATGTTTATTGTATGTAACATATTTTATGTACTGTTTATTCTCACCTTTTCAGTCAAATTGTTCTGTTCATTTTAAAGTACACAAATGTGTATATTAACTCATGTACTTGACTGAAATAAAAGCACTAATCTGAAGTATTTACTCTATATATGTTATAAGCATAATAACAAGATTGTGTAACACACACAACAATGATGTCACACATGTTATATGTGCTGATGTTAGGAATGTTATTTCAAATCCTGCATCTTCATTTGCTGCTGCTGTTCTCACCAGCACACTTGTGTTTCTTACACTGGTACTTATAGGAGAATCTTTCACCACACACACTGCAACTCAACACTTTCTCTCCTGTGTGTGTTCTCATGTGTACTGTAAGAGTGTTTAGGTAACGGAAGCCTTTGTTGCAACTTGAACAGGAGTATGGTTTTTCACCAGTGTGTGTTCTCATGTGTTCTTTTATATTGCGACTTAGTGCAAAACTTTTACCACATTCTAAGCAGGGAAAAGGTTTTTCTCCAGTGTGTATTCTCATGTGTTCTTTTAAATTGCGACTTTGTGCAAAACTTTTACCACATTCTAAGCAGGGAAAAGGTTTTTCTCCAGTGTGTGTTCTCATGTGTGCTTTTAAATTGCGACTTTGTGCAAAACTTTTACCACATTCTAAGCAGGGAAAAGGTTTTTCTCCAGTGTGTATTCTCATGTGTTCTTTTAAATTGTGACTTAGTGCAAAATTTTTACCACATTCTAAGCAGGGAAAAGGTTTTTCTCCAGTGTGTATTCTCATGTGTTCTTTTAACTTGTGACTTAGTGCAAAACTTTTACCACATTCTAAGCAGGGAAAAGGTTTTTCTCCAGTGTGTGTTCTCATGTGTCTTTTTAGACGACAATGGTATTTAAAAGTTTTGTCGCAGTGAGAACATGTGAAGTGTGTGTTGTCAGTGTGACATGTCTTATCATCTTTAGAGTCTTCATCATCAGTGTCAGGAGAGTGTGACGTTGTGTCCTCACTATCTGATAGTGGAGCTAAGAGCTTGTCTGCTTGTGATCCTCCACAGTGGTCTCCATCAGCTTCTGTTGTCATGTGTTGAGTTGAGCTGCTGCTTGGAGGCTCCGCCTCTCTCTTCTCCTCACTCTCACCTTTGACCTCATCACCTTCACTCTTCACACTGATGAGGTGTCTCTTGTCTTTCTCTATGAAGTGGGGGGACAGCCGCTGTTTTTCTTCATCTTTAATGTGGGGGGGCTGTGGCTCCTCTTCTTTCACGTGGAAGTGCTGTGACCTCTTCTGCTCCACACTGGAGGACCCCTCCTGCTGCTCAGGTGGACGATATTTTTCACAGACGTCTGCAAGACACAAGAAGACAAACACATGCTGGGATCAAAATAGATACGATTTTACCAATTCAGATTTCATTTTCGATTATGCTTTTACGATTTGGTTATTTGTGGACTCACTTTTGCTTTCACATTCAGTAAAAAGGAGAAGAAACAGGTCGATTAGCATCAACTTAGACTAGTTGAGAAGTAACATGAGCGTACAAAGCCAACAGTGAGGTCTTAAGAGGCACAGATTTTACGGGTCCTCCATGAAGTGCCAGAGGGCCCTAAGCATCTGCTTTGAAAATATCTATAAAATTAAAATATTTTTGGAAAGAAATTAACAAAATACTACACGTTATTTTGTGGCAATTACAAAAGAATGTCCAGTATAATTCTCAGGGCATTCAATCAATCACAACTGGACTGTTAAACTGAACATATATACATAAATATATATATATATATATATATATATATATATATATATATATATATATATATATATATATATATATATACATACCCCGCCTTCCACTCGATTGTAGCTGAGATAGGCTCCAGCACCCCCGCCACTCCGAAAGGGATAAGCGGTAGAAAATGGATGGATGGATATACGTATATACATATACACATGCATATATACTGTCACGATCAAAAGTTTACGTACACTTGTAAAGAACATCATGTCATGGCTGTCTTGAGTTTCCAATCATTTCTACAACTCCTATTTTTTTGTGATAGAGTGATTGGAGCACATACTTGTTGGTCACTAAAAACATTCATGAAGTTTGCTTCTTTTATGAATTTATTACTGAAAATGTGCTGGGTCAAAAGTATACATACAGCAATGTTAATATTTGCTTACATGTCCCTTGGCAAGTTTACCTGCAATAAGGCGCTTTTGGTAGCCATCCACAAGCTTCTGCTGGAATTTTTGACCACTCCTCTTGACAAAATTGGTGCGGTTCAGCTAAATGTGTTGGTTTTCTGACATAGACTTGTTTCTTCAGCATTGTCCACACGACTTTGGGAAGGCCATTCATGCAGCAGGTGATGTGTCGTGAACGTTCTCACAACTTGTTTATAAAGTTGTTGTTTTTTTACTGGGATGTTCACTTCTCCTTTATTTAACTGCAAACTGTATCAGTGTTCAATTAACATCAATACTAGCTCAAATGTTTTGTCATCTCATTGAATTGAACGCTGGCTGTGAAGATTGTGTATTCGATGTGAGAGGTGTCACTAGTCTTTATTTTTGTTGGCCAAACTGTTGCACTGAACTACAAGGAGGCGTTGTTGGAGAAGAACAAAGCTTGTTTATTAGACTTCATCTTCATTAGCCAAACGGCTTTGAGTTTTATATTAATATCAAAAAGTAAACGCCATGATTTAATTGTGTTTTTTTCATGTCACAAAGGTGTTATATGTTTGACATGACATATTATGCCATGAAATATATATTCCTGGGTCTTCCCCGTGGCCTCCTACCGGTTAAATGTGCTCTAAACACCTCCCTCGGGAGGCGTTCAGGTGGCATCCTGACCAGATGCCCGAACCACCTCATCTGGCTCCTCTCGATGTGGAGGAGCAGCGGCTTTACTCTGAACTCCTCCCGGATGGCAGAGCTTCTCACCCTATCTCTGAGGGAGAGACCCGCCACCCGGCTGAGGAAACTCATTTGGGCCGCTTGTACACGTGATCTTGTCCTTTTGGTCATAACCCAAAGCTCATGACCATCGGTGAAGATGGGAACGTAGATTGACCGGTAAATTGAGAGCTTTGCCTTCCGGCTCAGCTCCTTCTTCACCACAACGGATCGATACAGCGTCCGCATTACTGAAGACGCCGCACCGATCCGCCTGTCGAGCTCACGATCCACTCTTCCCTCACTCGTAAGCAAGACTCCTAGGTACTTGAACTCCTCCACTTGGGGCAGGGTCTCCTCCCCAACCCAGAGATGGCACTCCACCCTTTTCCAGGCGAGAACCATGGACTCAGACCTGGAGGTGCTGATTCCCATCCCAGTCGCTTCACACTCGGCTGCGAACCGATCCAGTGAGAGCTGGAGATCCTGGCCAGATGAAGCCATCAGGACCACGTCATCTGCAAAAAGCAGAGACCTAATCCTGCAGGCACCAAACCCGATCCCCTCAACGCCTTGACTGCGCCTAGAAATTCTGTCCATAAAAGTTATGAACAGAATCGGTGACAAAAGGGCAGCCTTGGCAGAGTCCAACCCTCACTGGAAACGTGTCCGACTTACTGCCGGCAATGCGGACCAAGCTCTGACACTGATCGTACAGGGAGCGGACAGCCACAATCAGACAGTCCGATACCCCATACTCTCTGAGCACTCCCCACAGGACCTCCCGATGGACACGGTCGAATGCCTTCTCCAAGTCCACAAAGCACATGTAGACTGGTTGGGCAAACTCCCATGCACCCTCAAGGACCCTGCCGAGAGTATAGAGCTGGTCCACAGTTCCACGACCAGGACAAAAACCACACTGTTCCTCCTGAATCCAAGTTTCGACTATCCGGCATAGCCTCCTCTCCAGTACACCTGAATAGACCTTACCGGGAAGGTTGAGGAGTGTGATCCCACGATAGTTGGAACACACCCTCCAGTTCCCCTTCTTAGAGGAACCACCACCCTGGTCTGCCAATCCAGAGGTACCGCCTCTGATGTCCACGCGATGCAGCAGAGTCTTGTCAACCAAGACAGCCCCAAAGCATCCAGAGCCTTAAGGAACTCCGGGCGGCTCTCATCCACCCCCGGGGCCTTGCCACAGAGGAGCTTTTTAACTACCTCAGCAACCTCAGCTCCAGAAATAAGAGAGCCCACCACAGATTCCCCAGACACTGCTTCCTCATAGGAAGACGTGTTGGTGGGATTGAGGAGGTCTTCAAAGTATTCCTTCCACCGATCCACAACATCCGCAGTCGAGGTCAGCAGAACACCATCCGCACCATACACGGTGTTGACAGTGCACTGCTTCACCTTCCTGAGGCGGTGGATGGTGGTCCAGAATTGCTTTGAAGCCATCTGGAAGTCGTTTTCCATGGCTTCCCCGAACTTCTCCCATGTCCGAGTTTTTGCCTCAGCGACCGCTGAAGCCGCACACCGCTTGGCCTGTCGGTACCTGTCCGCTGCCTCCGGAGTCCTATGAGCCAAAAGAACCCGATAGGACTCCTTCTTCAGCTTGACGGCATCCCTCACTGCCGGTGTCCACCAACGGGTTTTAGGATTACCGCCACGACAGGCACCAACTACCTTTCGGCCACAGCTCCAATCAGCCGCCTCGACAATAGAGGTGCGGAACATGGTCCACTCGGACTCAATGTCCAGCACCGCCCTCGTGACATGTTCAAAGTTCTTCCGGAGGTGGGAATAGAAACTCTCTCTGACAGGAGACTCTGCCAGATGTTCCCAGCAGACCCTCACAATGCGTTTGGGCCTGCCAGGTCTGTCCGGCATCCTCCCCCACCATCGCAGCCAACTCACCACCAGGTGGTGATTGGTAGAAAGCTCCGCCCCTTTCTTCACCCGAGTGTCCAAAACATGAGGCCGCAAATCCGATGACACAACTACAAAGTCGATCATGGAACTGCGGCCTAGGGTGTCCTGGTGCCAAGTGCACATATGGACACCCTAATGTTTGAACATGGTGTTTGTTATGGACAATCTGTGACGAGCACAAAATTCCAATAACAAAACACCACTCGAGTTCAGATCCGGGCGGCCATTCTTCCCAATCACGCCTCTCCAGGTTTCACCGTCGTTGCCAACATGAGCGTTGAAGTCAACCAGTAGGACAAGGGAATCACCCGGGGGAGCACTTTCCAGTACTTCTTCGAGTGTATCCAAAAAGGGTGGGTACTCTGAACTGCTGTTTGGTGCGTAAGCACAAACAACAGTCAGGACCAGTCCCCCCACCCGAAGGCGGAGGGAGGCTACCCTCTTGTCTACTGGGTTGAACCCCAACGTGCAGGCTTTGAGCCGGGGGGGCAACAAGAATTTCTACCCCAGCTCGTCGCCTCTCACTGCGTGTGGAAGAGAGTCCAACCCCTCTCGAAAGAACTGGTTCCAGAGCCCTTGCTGTGCGTCAAGGTGAGTCCGACTATATCTAGCCGGAACTTCTCTACCTCGCGCACTAGCTCAGGCTCCTTCCCCCCAGCGAGGTGACGTTCCACGTCCCAAGAGCTAGCTTATGTAGCCGAGGATCGGACCGCCTAGTGCCCTGCCTACGGCTTCCGCCCAGTTCACAATGCACCCGACCTCTATGACCCTTGCTATGGGTGGTGAGCCTATTGGAGGGGTGACCCACGTTGCCTCTTCGGGCTGTGCCCGGCCGGGCCCCATGGGGACAGGCCCGGCCACCAGGCGCTCGCCATCGTGCCCCAACTCCGGGCCGGGCTCCAGAGGGGGGCCCCGGTGACCTGCGTCCGGGCGAGGGAAATCTGAGTCTTTGTTGTTTCATTCCCAGAGAAGTCTTCGAGCTGCTCTTTGTCTGATCCGTCACCGAGGACCTGTTTGTCTTGGGAGACCCTACCAGGGGGCATGAAAGCCCCCGGACAACATAGCTCCTCGGATCATTGGGACACAGGAGTGGAGCTCCTGCCTCGAAATAAAATAATATTTGTTTATAATAATGTTTATTGTTTGTATATCCTGTAATCATGTTTATTTTGTTTGTGTGTATGTCCTATAATAATGTTTATTGTGTATGTCCTATAATCATGTTTATTGTGTGTATGTCCTATAATCATGTTTATTGTGTGTATGTCCTATAATCATGTTTATTGTGTGTATGTCCTATAATAATGTTTATTGTGTGTATGTCCTATAATAATGTTCACCTATAAAAACACCATAGTTAAAGGTCAGTTATTTTCATGTTGCTGCTGACATTTAAACGTGTCCTCTTAAACCAGAGCACTTAATTTCAATGTTTTTTTTTAAATATTGGAGATTTCATTGGACTTTTCTTATATTAATTTCAAGGCTTTTATTTGTTTTCTTGTCTCAAAACCCCTCTTAGGTTGGGATCCTATAATACAAAACCTACTTTTTTTTCTTGTTGGTATCTGTTTTTGTGTATTTGGATTCAGGAATTGTCTTTTTTTTTAGAATGCTTTTCGATCCGAAACGATACAGTTAGTTGAAAATTCACTGCATAAAAATTATGTTAAAAAAATGCAGTGCTGAAAAATGTGCTGCTTCAAAAAGCAAGGCTCACTTCCGTTAAAAGTCTAAAACCACCTTCCAGGCTACATTATACACCCCCCTCCCCCCTCTAACCCCGCCCACCTCAACCGACGCACGGAGGGGAGAGGGGGCGGTGTTTGGTGGTCGCGGGGGTATATAATGTAGCCCGGAAGAGTTAGGAATACAAGGGATTCTGGGTATTTGTTCTGTTGTGTTACGGTGCGGATGTTCTCCCGAAATGTGTTTGTCATTCTTGTTTGGTGTGGGTTCACAGTGTGGCGCATATTAGTAAGAGTGTTAAAGTTGTTTATATCACCACCCTCAGTGTGACCTGTATGGCTGTTGACTAAATATGCCTTGCAGTCACTCACGTGTGTATGCAGAAGCCAAATGCAACATGTGACTGGGCCGTCACGCAGACAGTGTGGTGGTAAAGCGGACACTGAAGGCAGTGCCATCACGGCACGTCCTCAAAATTGTTGTCCTGGTGAAAATTGGAGAAAGGTTACCCCGGAAGATTGTCGGGAGGGGCACTGAAATTCGGAAGTCTCCCGGAAAAATCGGGAGGGTCGGCAAGTATGCAGCTGAGCCGCATCAGAGTGGTCAAAGAGCCGCATGCGGCTCCGGAGCCGCGGGTTGCCGACCCCTGACCTAGTGGTACGCCAAGGGTTGGAATTGGGGGTTAAATCACCAAAAATGATTCCCGGGCGCGGCACCGCTGCTGCCTACTGCTCCCCTCACCTCCCAGGGGTGAACAAGGGGATGGGTCAAATATAGAAGACAAATTTCGCTGGTACTTTAACTTTAACTTAACATAAACACAACAGAACAAATACCCAGAATCCCATGCAGCCCTAATTCTTCCGGGCTACATTATACACACCCCCCCCCCCTTACCAACAAAACCTGCCCACCTCAACCGATGCACGGAGGGGGTGGGGGGGTTGATGTGTGGGTGAGCAGGGTTGAGGGGGCAGGGTTTGGTGGTAGCGGGGGGAGGGGGGGTGTATAATGTAGCCCGGAAGAGTTAAGGCTGCATGGGATTCTGGGTGTTTGTTCTGTTGTGTTTATGTTGTCTTAAAAAAACACATTAAACATACACATTTCTCCCGAAATGTGTTTGTCATTCTTGTTTGGTTTTGGTTCACAGTGTGGCGCATATTAGTAAGAGTGTTAAAGTTGTTTTATACGGCCGCCGTCAGTGTGACCTGTATGGCTGTTGACCAAGTATGCCTTGCTGTTACGTACGTGTGCAAGCAGAAGCCTCATACAACGTGTGGCTGGGCCGGCATGCTGTTTGTACAGATTGTAGAGGGCGCTAAATGCTGTACCATCACGGCACGCACTTAATATTATTGTTAAGATGAAATTCGGAGAATATTTGCCCCGGGGAGAGGCACTGAAATCCGGAAGTCTCCCGGGAAAATCGGGAGGTCGGCAAGTATGCAGCTGAGCCGCATCAGAGTGATCAAAGAGGCTCCGGAGCCGCGGGTTGCCGACCCCTGATCTACAACAACCCACACTCATAGACATCTTACGTCAGAGCCCTACGGCAACTCTGGAGGGACAAAACTCCTCCTCCTTACATAATACTCTGAGGTAACTTGGGACACCCTGAACTGTTTGTTACAATCATGTGTCTGAGTACACATATTAATCAAAATTAATCTAACACGTCATGTTCATGTTAATGATGAAATATAAAGTTAGTAAAGATGTGAGAGTAAGAAGTAAACAAACCTGTTCTGTGTAACACAACTTGAGGTTTCTTGAAAACAGCGTCCAGTAGTTGAAGTAGTCTCTTATTCTCTTCTTTTGTTCGAGAAAGTTCCTCTTTGTACTCTGCCATCGTTCTTTCGCACATTTTCACACAATCACAACACTTTACACTCACACTTGATCTTAACTAAGCGATGTGTTGATCAAATCCGCGTCTCTTAGTTAGCAGCTAACAAGCTAAGCTAACTAGCATGCTAAGCTAACTAGCGCGCTAAAACAAGTAGCAAGCTAAGCGGGCCTAATAATGTCCAAAGTTGACTGAGACGAGTGGAGTTTATCCTGACACGGAGGACGATTAAAGTGTAGTTAGTAGCGATGTGAGGAGATGTGCCGAGGCTTAGAAGCGTGTGTGGAGTGAAGGAGGACTTTGCTGCAAAGCGCATATCCTCCACGCATGCGTCACTTAGGGGCGGGGCCAAAGAGTCATAGTGATGGGCAAGTCATGAACGATTCATTCTAAATGTATGTTTTCATGGTGTCTGTTATGTTATTGTTTTAAATAACACATCGTTGGATGACTTGCAGAACTGTCTTTTAATCACGATCACATGTTACAAACGCTACTTCAACACTCGTGCGTACAAGGTGTGTACCTCTCTGAAGAGTCCTACCTGACACATACTATATATTGGTTCCTAGTCATTTGTAGACTCTTACTACCACCATGTGGTCAAACACTATCATTACATCCCCCTTTCTAAACTAAGCACCCATTGCTAATACAATGTTTGTATTAAACAAATAACTTGTTTTTCTATCTTGACCACATGAATATGCAATCTTTTCAAAAACTATCCATGCACCACAGTATTAGAAAACATTTAAAATATGTTAAAAAACATTAACTCTTTAGCTTGTCAATCAGTTTGATATTATACGAGTTCAATAATACACATAGTCATCATTCACAGGTTTCTTGATCTGCCTTGTGGATCTTCTCAACACAGGTTCAGGATCGTCAGTCACATCTTCATTCATGTGCTGCATTGGCATTGTTTCACAGTCAGTAAGGGTAGATGAAACCTCGGACTCAGCTGTTGCTTGGTTTGAAACAGTCGGTGTAGATGAAACCTCGGACTCGGCTGTTTCTTGGTTTGGAACAGTCTCTGGAACCCTCAGCAAACTGCGACGATTGCGACGTAGTATCTGTCCTTCTTCACTCCTCACAGTATATGATCGTGGTGATGTTTCTTGAAGAACAGTAGCTTTGGTTTTCCAACCATCAGGACCTTCAATTCTCACTGTGTCACTTGGTGATAGTGATGGGAGCGATTTGGCTGCTTTGTCATAAAACGACTTCTGCTTTAGCTTTTGTTGCTTTAGCTTCCGTTGTACTTTTTGACTCTGCGTTGGTGTAGACATACTTGGTAGTGTAGTACGAAGCTTTCTGTTCATCAGTAGTTCAGAGGGTGACAAGCCACACTCAAGAGGTGTTGCTCTGTAGCTAAGTAGTGCTAGGTATGGATCAGAGTTACTATCCACTGCTTTCTTCAAAAGTTGTTTGAGAATATGTACTCCTTTCTCAGCCTTTCCATTTGACTGTGCGTACAGAGGGCTTGACGTCACGTGTCTGAAATCATAGTGTTTTGCAAATTGCTGCCACTCTTTACTGTTGAAACATGGTCCATTGTCACTCACCACAGTATGCGGTATACCATGTCTAGCAAATATAGATTTGACATGCGTGATCACACAGTTTGATGATGTGCTTGATAGCAAAGCCATTTCAGGGAAATTAGAATAGTAGTCAATTACAACAACATACTCTTTGCCCTTCAAATAAAACAAGTCCATTCCCACTTTCTGCCATGGTGCAGTAAGAACTTCAGGCAATATCATGGGTTCTTTGGTTTGTTTGTTTCTGTATTTTTGACATGTTGCACATCTACCAATCATGTTGTCAATGTCTTTGTTGATTCCAGGCCAGTATACAGTGTCGCGTGCTCGTCTCTTGCACTTTTCAATCCCTAGATGACCTTCATGGATTCTTTGTAGTATATCCTGCCTCAATGTTTGTGGAATGACTATTCGGTTTCGCTTCAGTAAAAGTCCATCCACAACACTTAGTTCACCTCTAACATGGAAGAACCGTGGGCTGGAACGTGGAGGCCATCCATTCTGCATGTTGGTAATAACACGCTGCAACTCTTCATCTTTTGCCGTTTCCTCAGCGATTTGTTGTGATTTTATGTCTGACACTGGAAGTGTAGCTGACACCATATTCACATGGTTTTGTACATCCTCTTCAGTAGCACTGACGCTGTTTTTCATGGGTGCTCTTGAGAGTGCATCAGCCAGTATCAAGTGCTTTCCAGGTGTGTAGATGAGCTGAAAATCATATGGCTGCATCTTCATCATGAAACGTTGTATTCGTGGTGTCATGTCATTCAAGTTTTTCTTGATGATGGAAACTAGTGGGCGATGGTCTGTTTCTACAGTGAAGGTAGGGAGACCATAAACATAGTTGTGGAAGCTCTGCAGGCCATATGCTAACCCTAGACATTCCTTTTCTATTTGAGCATACCTACATTCAGCCTGTGTCATGGATCGTGATGCATAGGCTACTGGTTTCCAGTGTTCATCATCAGCCTGTAGTAAAACTCCACCCAGTCCATCTTTTGAAGCATCTGTTGACACCTTTGTTTTCTTTGTAGGGTCGAAGAACGTCAGCACAGGTGCAGTAGTGAGTGTTTCCTTCAGTCTCTGCCACTCATTCTCGTGCCTGGACGTCCACTTGAACTCTGTGTCATTGTGAAGGAGTTCACGAATGCAGGATGTTTTCACAGCAAGGTTTGGGATGAATTTGCCAATATAGTTGACCACGCCCAATATACGCTGTACACCTGTCTTGTCTGTGGGACTCGGCATTCTTTGTATGGCGTGTATTTTTTCATCATCAGGTTGAACGCCATGTGCACTGAGCTTGTCTCCCAGAAAAATTATCTCTGACACTCCAAACTGACACTTATTTTTGTTTACTTTGAGTCCATATTGTTGTACTCTTTCCAACACTTTGGTCAGCCTTTCGTTGTGTTCTTTTGCTGTTCTTCCCCACACAGCAATGTCGTCGATGTACGCTCGCACGCCTTCCAAGCCTTCAATGATATGTTCCATTGCTCTATGGAATATTTCTGATGCAGATTTGATCCCAAATGGTAGGCGTTGGAAGCAGTAGCGACCAAAAGGCGTGTTGAAAGTGCAGTATTTGCTACTGTTTTCGTCTAGTTTGATTTGCCAAAAGCCATTTGACGCATCCAATTTTGAGAAATATTTTGCACCAGCCATCTCACTGGCTATTTCTTCACGTTTTGGTATTTGGTAGTGCTCACGTTTTATGTTTTCATTCAAGTCTTTTGGATCCATGCATATTCTTAGATCGCCATTTTTCTTTTTCACACAGACCATGGAGTTTACCCAATCTGTTGGTTCCTCAATTTTCTTTATTACACCCAGTGTTGTCATCCGGTCCAGTTCCTTTTTGAGACGCTCTTTAAGTGCTGCTGGAACTCTTCGCGCTGCATGTACAACTGGACGTGCCTGCTCTTTAAGCTGTATTTTGTATGTAAAAGGTAAAGCACCAAAACCAGTGAACACACCAGCGTAGTTCTGCACTATTGAATCAGTTTCAATTTTTTGAGCGCTCACATCTGTGTTCACAAGATACACTCTTTTCACCAGTCCTAAAACTTCACATGCTTTGTCACCCAATATTGACTCACGTTCTTCAGTGACAACTGAAAATAGCAGGTAGTGCACTTTTCCTTTTACAGTGACTCTCAATTTGCATGTGCCCAGACTGTCAATGCTACGACCATTGTAGTCTTTCAGTACAACTGTTGTTTTGTGGATTTTCGGTTTTTCTCTCAATTCCTTGATGTCTGACATGTTGATCAAATTTGCCTTTGCACCAGTATCTAGTTTCATGTTAACTCGAGTTCCATTTATTTGTAGCGGTGCAATCCACTTGTCTTTTTCAACAGCATTGACTACTTCTTCAGTTTTATTTTCACTGTTCACTAGGCCAACAAAGAATGTTTCACCCAGATCAGTGTCCTCCACTACATTAACAGATTTTTCCTTTTTAGCGCATGGTTTTCCTTTAGCAAAACATTGTTTGGCAAAGTGATTTTTTCCATAGCATTTGGAACACTGCTTACCAAATGCTGGACACTGCTTTGGCTTGTGCTGCGATCCACAGCGCTTGCATTGGAACATGACGTCACTCTTCTGCTGTGCAGGCTGCGACTTCCATCCCCTTGACACGACATGCACGTTGTCGCCTCCCACGCTGATGGCTGCGGTGGACGCCATTTCACCAAACGTCTTGACGTGCATCTGTGACAATTCTGCTGCATGACAAATTTTAATGGCATTCTCCAACGACAATTCTGTCTCTCTCAACAGTCTTTCTCTGACTTTTTTGTCTTCTATGCCACATACAATCTGGTCCCTTATCATAGAGTCCTTTAGTGTAGCAAAGTTGCAAGTTTGTGCTTTCAGCCTCAAATCAGTCACAAAACTGTCAAAACTTTCTCCATGAGCTTGCACTCTTGAACGGAACACATATCTTTCATATGTCTCATTCTTCTTGGGAGAGCAATGAGCATCAAACTTTTCAATGACAACATCCAACTTGTTTTTTTTCATCTGGATTATCAAACACAAAAGTGTTGTAAACTTCAATTGCATGTGGGCCTGCTATTGTAAGCAGTAACGCTACCTTCCTTGCATCCGGCTTTTCCTGCAGTGCCATGGCCGCCATGTACAGCTGGAACTGCTGCTTGAAGGTGCGCCAATTGCTGTCGACATTTCCACTTAGCTTCAGCTTTTCAGGTGGCTTCAAATCCATGTCGCTTTTCACAATACACCACTTCAATGTTCGTTCACTCCTGGTACCATGTTATGTTATTGTTTTAAATAACACATCGTTGGATGACTTGCAGAACTGTCTTTTAATCACGATCACATGTTACAAACGCTACTTCAACACTCGTGCGTACAAGGTGTGTACCTCTCTGAAGAGTCCTACCTGACACATACTATATATTGGTTCCTAGTCATTTGTAGACTCTTACTACCACCATGTGGTCAAACACTATCATTACAGTGTCTACACAAAAAAGCACGGCATCAAATGATCCATCCATTCATTTATTTACCGCGTGTCCCTTTCGGGGTCGCGGGGGGTGCTGGAGCCTATCTCAGCTGCATTCGGGCGGAAGGCGGTGTACACCCTGGACAAGTCGCCACCTCATCGCAGGGCCAACACAAATAGACAGACAAGTATATAAACTGTATTTGACTTTAAATCAGATAAATATCATTCAACAACAACACAATTTGCAGACTATAATTACTGGTTTGCTGGTTTTACTGGTGTAAAATTCTGCAACCGAGAGATCACAACCATTGCAGCCATGCGTCCAAAACGTAACATCATCTTGCAGGGACATAAGGACAAGCAAAAGTAAACCTTTTGTCCAGGAATCTCAGGATACAGATTCACAATACAAGCACCATGTTTGCACCAGAACACACACATATAGATCAGGGGTTGGCGCAGTAAGCCTCCTCAGAGAACATCATACAACTGGGGCATCCACTACTCCTTGAAAAAAAAACATTTTCTGCACAATAAACACAACTGTTGGATTCCCCCCAACCCCTGTACTCCATTTACTCTCTCAACATATGAATTAAAATACATTCTACATTTATTCAGCATTCCTTTATGTTTTATTGAATTTTCCTATTGTCGTGCAGTGGATAAAGGACATAACTTTTTTATTGTTTTAGTTTTTTTTACATCTACCCCGAAATATTATGGGCCAGATTACTACACTGGATGATGGACCACACCATGCACATTAACATATGGAATGTAGCCCATGTCAGCTCATCATGGGTCTGTCGCAAGGGGAGGGAATCACACAAAATCTTGCAATTTGGTCAAAAACAGTAAATTAGCTCCGCTTCTTCCTACTCCTTCTCGGACATGTCCAAGTGTTAATCTGTGATGTACTTCAATAAAACGTTAAGCGTGTTGGGAACAAACTGTGCCAAACAACAATAATAAACAATACAGACTTTCCCTAATGTTAGAACACAAAACAAACATGGAGGCATAGCAACAAGTTTAAGTGAATTAGAAACGTTAAAAAATAAAATAAAATCATATCACAGTTATTGGGACAAAAATATCACGGTTATCATAAATTATCACGGAATTGTCAAATGTGCTCAAAAATAACTAATACCTTGAAATATTTTAAAGGGGAACATTATCACAATTTCAGAAGGGTTAAAACCATTAAAAATCAGTTCCCAGTGGCTTGTATTATTTTTCGAAGTTGAAATGCTAACATGAAAACAAGAGACCTTAACGTCTTTGCCCATAAAGAAACAACATACTCCAATCTAAATTTATACAAACAAATTGCTGTCAGGACTTGGTCCGGGGTGTGAGCTTTTCCAGGATGCAACGGAAAGTTGGCACGGGCGAGACGGGAATTAAGGTACATGATTTATTATTATCAAAAAAAAGGAATAAATGAAAGCGCGCACAGTGGCGGAGAACAAACTATGAAAAACAAAAAGACTATAAACATGGAACCAAAACTTACTTTGACAAGGGACATGAAGCAGGATCTTAGAGGAATGGACAGAGCATAAATGTGGTGTGAGGTCGTCAGAAAGACAAACTGAAAAACACTGAACTTAAATACTACAGACATGATTAACGAAAACAGGTGCGTGACTAAAGACGTGAAACAGGTGCGTGACGTGACAGGTGAAAACTAATGGGTTGCTATGGTGACAATCAAGAGTGCACTATGAGTCCAAACGTGGAACAGGTGAAACTAATGGATAATCATGCAAACAAGACAAGGGAGTGAAAAGCCAGAAACCAAAGATTCCTATAACTAAACAAAAACATGACTTAAAACAAAAACATGATTACACAGACATGACAATTGCTGTCTAAGCAATTAAGTTACTTAATTGTGCACATTGACCCTACAAACTGTGGTCTCTTAGAATAGAATGATTGTTCTATATTAGAGGAATACCTCGGAAGACTGTGCTTTAACAGAGTTTTTTCCGAGTTTAAATATGTTTTCTGAATGTATAGTTCTTTATTTTCCGTATTTGCGTGAGGACTTCAGGGGGTTGGACGTTAAACAAAAGACGCTATTCTCCCAAGCTTTTGATGTTTAAAGGGGAACATTATCACAATTTCAGAATTGCAAAAACCATTAAAAATCAGTTCCCAGTGGCTTATTATATTTTTCGAAGTTTTTTTCAAAATTTTACCCATCACGCAATATCCCTAAAAAAGCTTCAAAGTGCCTGATTTTAACCACCCGTCCATTTTCCTGTGACGTCACATAGTGATGCCAACACAAACAAACATGGCGCATAGAACAGCAAGCTATAGCGACATTAGCTCGGATTCGGACTCGGATTTCAGCGGCTTAAGCGATTCAACAGATTACGCATGTATTGAAACGGATGGTTGTAGTGTGGAGGCAGGTAGCGAAAACCAAATTGAAGAAGAAACTGAAGCTATTGAGCCATATCGGTTTGAACCGTATGCAAGCGAAACCGACGAAAACGACACGACAGCCAGCGACACGGGAGAAAGCGAGGACGAATTCGGCGATCGCCTTCTAACCAACGATTGGTATGTGTTTGTTTGGCATTAAAGGAAACTAACAACTATGAACTAGGTTTACAGCATATTAAATACATTTGGCAACAACATGTACTTTGAGAGTGCAGACAGCCCAATTTTCATCAATTAATATATTCTGTAGACATACCCTCATCCGCGCTCTTTTCCTGAAAGCTGATCTGTCCAGTTTTGGAGTTGATGTCAGCAGGCCAGGGAAGCTAGGGTCGATATTCTTCTCTTGATCATCTTCGGTGGCATAAGGGACGGTGTGAGCCAAGACATCCAGGGGGTTTAGCTCGCTCGTCTGCGGGAACAAACTGCCGCCATTGCTTGCCGTGCTAGCGAGGTCCTTTGTCCCTGAATTGCTCACACACTCCGGCAGATTCAATGGGGGTCTGGCGGCAGATTTCTTTGACTTTATGGTTGGAAATGCATCTGCTTTGAGTGTCGCAGGATATCCACACATTCTTGCCATCTCTGTCGTAGCATAGCTTTCGTGGGTAAAGTGTGCGGAACAAACGTCCAATTTCTTGCCACTTTCGCATCTTTGGGCCACTGGTGCAACTTGAATCCGTCCCTGTTGGTGTTGTTACACCCTCCGACAACACACCGATGAGGCATGATGTCTCCAAGGTACGGAAAACAGTCGAAAAAACGGAAAATAACAGAGCTGATTTGACTCGGTGTTTGAGAAAATGGCGGATTGCTTCCCGATGTGACGTCACGTTGTGACGTCATCGCTCCGAGAGCCAATAATAGAAAGGCGTTTAATTCGCCAAAATTCACCCATTTAGAGTTCGGAAATCGGTTAAAAAAATATATGGTCTTTTTTCTGCAACATCAAGGTATATATTGACGCTTACATAGGTCTGGTGATAATGTTCCCCTTTAACGTCTTACAAACAACACGCGTTTTGCCTTGAACAATAAACACTCTAAAACCATTACAAATAAAAACATATAAAATAAAAACATATTTTAAAACTCATATAATAGTAGAACAATATTTATAATGTTTGTTCTGCTAAGGAAAGTATATTATATAGGTGTGTTGCTAATTTTTTACACATGTGTTTATCTCATTTAAATAACACTTCGTTAAAATATTTCAAGGTATTAGTTATTTTTGAGCACATTTGACAATTCCGTGATAATTTATGATAACCGTGATATTTTGGTCCCAATAACTGTGATATGATTTTATTTTATTTTTTTAACGTTTCTAATTCACATAAACTTGTTGCTATGTCTCCATTTGTTTTGTGTTCTAACATTAGGGAAAGTCTGTATTGTTTATTATTGTTGTTTGGCACAGTTTGTTCCCAACACGCTTAACGTTTTATTGAAGTACATCACAGATTAACACTTGGACATGTCCGAGAAGGAGTAGGAAGAAGCGGAGCTAATTTACTGTTTTTGACCAAATTGCAAGATTTTGTGTCATTCCCTTCCCTTGCGACAGACCCATGATGAGCTGACATGGGCTACATTCCATATGTTAATGTGCATGGTGTGGTCCATCATCCAGTGTAGTAATCTGGCCCATAATATTTCGGGGTAGATGTAAAAAAAACTAAAACAATAAAAAAGTTATGTCCTTTATCCACTGCACGACAATAGGAAAATTCAATAAAACATAAAGGAATGCTGAATAAATGTAGAATGTATTTTAATTCATATGTTGAGAGAGTAAATGGAGTACAAGGGTTGGGGGGAATCCAACAGTTGTGTTTATTGTGCAGAAAACCTTTTTTTCAAGGAGTAGTGGATGCCCCAGTTGTATGATGTTCTCTGAGGAGGCTTACTGCGCCAACCCCTGATCTATATGTGTGTGTTCTGGTGCAAACATGGTGCTTGTATTGTGAATCTGTATCCTGAGATTCCTGGACAAAAGGTTTACTTTTGCTTGTCCTTATGTCCCTGCAAGATGATGTTACGTTTTGGACGCATGGCTGCAATGGTTGTGATCTCTCGGATGCAGAATTTTACACCAGTAAAACCAGCAAACCAGTAATTATAGTCTGCAAATTGTGTTGTTGTTGAATGATATTTATCTGATTTAAAGTCAAATACAGTTTATATACTTGTCTGTCTATCTGTGTTGGCCCTGCGATGAGGTGGCGACTTGTCCAGGGTGTACACCGCCTTCCGCCCGAATGCAGCTGAGATAGGCTCCAGCACCCCCCGCGACCCCGAAAGGGACACGCGGTAAATAAATGGATGGATGGATCATTTGATGCCGTGCTTTTTTGTGTAGACACCATGAAAACATACATTTAGAATGAATCGTTCATGACTTGCCCATCACTAGGACTCTTTGGCCCCGCCCCTAAGTGACGCATGCGTGGAGGATATGCGCTTTGTAGCAAAGTCCTCCTTCACTCCACACACGCTTCTAAGCCTCGGCACATCTCCTCACATCGCTACTAACTACACTTTATTCATCCTCCGTGTCAGGATAAACTCCACTCGTCTCAGTCAACTTTGGACATTATTAGGCCCGCTTAGCTTGCTAGTTGTTTTAGCGCGCTAGTTAGCTTAGCATGCTAGTTAGCTTAGCTTGTTAGCTGCTAACAAAGAGACGCGGATTTGATCAACACATCGCTTAGTTAAGATCAAGTGTGAGTGTAAAGTGTTGTGATTGTGTGAAAATGTGCGAAAGAACGATGGCAGAGTACAAAGAGGAACTTTCTCGGACAAAAGAAGAGAACAAGAGACTACGTCAACTTCTGGAGGCTGTTTTCAAGAAACCTCAAGTTGTGTTACACAGAACAGGTTTGTTTACTTCTTACTCTCACATCTTTACTAACTTTATATTTATTATTAACATGAACATGACGTGTTAGATTAATTTTGATTAATATGTGTACTCAGACACATGATTGTAACAAACAGTTCAGGGTGTCCCAAGTTACCTCAGAGTATTATGTAAGGAGGAGGAGTTTTGTCCCTCCAGAGTTGCCGTAGGGCTCTGACGTAAGATGTCTATGAGTGTGGGTTGTTGTAGATCAGGGGTCGGCAACCCGTGGCTCCGGAGCCGCATGCGGCTCTTTGATCACTCTGATGCGGCTCAGCTGCATACTTGCCGACCTCCCGATTTTCCCGGGAGACTTCCGGAATTCAGTGCCTCTCCCCGGGGCAAATATTCTCCGAATTTCACCTTAACAATAATATTAAGGGCGTGACGTGATGGTACAGCATTTAGCGCCCTCTACAAGCTGTACAAACAGCGTGCCGGCCCAGCCACACGTTGTATGAAGCTTCTGCTTGCACACGTACGTAACAGCAAGGCATACTTGGTCAACAGCCATACAGGTCACACTGACGGTGGCCGTATAAAACAACTTTAACACTCTTACTAATAATGCGCCACACTGTGAACCAAAACCAAACAAGAATGACGAACACATTTCGGGAGAAATGTGTTTGTTTAATGTGTTTTTTTAAGACAACATAAACACAACAGAACAAATACCCAGAATCCCATGCAGCCTTAACTCTTCCGGGCTACATTATACACCCCCCTTCCCCCCGCTACCACCAAACCCTGCCCCTCAACCCTGCTCACCTACACATCAACCCCCCGCCCCCTCCGTGCATCGGTTGAGGTGGGCGGGGTTTGGTGGTAGGGGGCGGGGGTTTATAATGTAGCCTGGAAAAGTTAGGGCTGCATGGGATTCTGGGTATTTGTTCTGTTGTGTTTATGTCAAGTTAAAGTTAAAGTACCAGCAAAATTTGTCTTCTATATTTGACCCATCCCCTTGTTCACCCGCTGGGAGGTGAGGGGAGCAGCGGTGCATACACACGTGAGTGACTGAAAGGCAAATTTGGTCAACAGCCATACAGGTCACACTGAGGGTGGTGATATAAACAACTTTAACACTCTTACTAATATGCGCCACACTGTGAACCCACACCAAACAAGAATGACAAACACATTTCAGGAGAACATCCGCACCGTAACACAACAGAACAAATACCCAGAATCCCTTGTATTCCTAACTCTTCCGGGCCACATTATATACCCCCGCGACCACCAAACACCGCCCCCTCTCCCCTCCGTGCGTCGGTTGAGGTGGGCGGGGTTAGAGGGGGGAGGGGGGTGTATAATGTAGCCCGGAAGGTGGTTTTAGACTTTTAACGGAAGTGAGTCTTGCTTTTTGAAGCAGCACATTTTTCAGCACTGCATTTTTTTAACATAATTTTTATGCAGTGAATTTTCAACTAACTGTATCGTTTCGGATCGAAAAGCATTCTAAAAAAAAAAGACAATTCCTGAATCCAAATACACAAAAACAGATACCAACAAGAAAAAAAGTAGGTTTTGTATTATAGGATCCCAACCTAAGAGGGGTTTTGAGACAAGAAAAAAAATAAAAGCCTTGAAATTAATATAAGAAAAGTCCAATGAAATCTCCAATATTTAAAAAAAAAACATTGAAATTAAGTGCTCTGGTTTAAGAGGACACGTTTAAATGTCAGCAGCAACATGAAATAACTGACTTTTAACTATGGTGTTTTTATAGGTGAACATTATTATAGGACATACACACAATAAACATTATTATAGGACATACACACAATAAACATTATTATAGGACATACACACAATAAACATTATTATAGGACATACACACAATAAACATTATTATAGGACATACACACAATAAACATTATTATAGGACATACACACAATAAACATGATTATAGGACATACACACAATAAACATTATTATAGGACATACACACAATAAACATTATTATAGGACATACACAATAAACATGATTATAGGACATACACACAAACAAAATAAACATGATTACAGGATATACAAACAATAAACATTATTATAAACAAATATTATTTTATTTCGAGGCAGGAGCTCCACTCCTGTGTCCCAATGATCCGAGGAGCTATGTTGTCCGGGGGCTTTCATGCCCCCTGGTAGGGTCTCCCAAGACAAACAGGTCCTCGATGACGGATCAGACAAAGAGCAGCTCGAAGACTTCTATGGGAATGAAACAACAAAGACTCAGATTTCCCTCGCCCGGACGCGGGTCACCGGGGCCCCCCTCTGGAGCCCGGCCCAAAGTTGGGGCACGATGGCGAGCGCCTGGTGGCCGGGCCTGTCCCCATGGGGCCCGGCCGGGCACAGCCCGAAGAGACAACGTGGGTCACCCCTCCAATGGGCTCACCACCCATAGCAAGGGTCATAGAGGTCGGGTGCATTGTGAGCTGGGCGGCAGCCGTAGGCAGGGCACTTGGCGGTCCGATCCTCGGCTACATAAGCTAGCTCTTGGGACGTGGGACGTCACCTCGCTGGGGGGAAGGAGCCTGAGCTAGTGCGCGAGGTAGAGAAGTTCCGGCTAGATATAGTCGGACTCACCTTGACGCACAGCAAGGGCTCTGGAACCAGTTCTTTCGAGAGGGGTTGGACTCTCTTCCACACGCAGTGAGAGGTGACGAGCTGGGGTAGAAATTCTTGTTGCCCCCCCGGGTCAAAGCCTGCACGTTGGAGTTCAACCCAGTAGACAAGAGGGTAGCCTCCCTCCGCCTTCGGGTGGGGGGACGGGTCCTGACTGTTGTTTGTGCTTACGCACCAAACAGCAGTTCAGAGTACCCACCCTTTTTGGATACACTCGAGGGAGTACTGGAAAGTGCTCACCCGGGTGATTCCCTTGTCCTACTGGTTGACTTCAACGCTCATGTTGGCAACGACAGTGAAACCTGGAGAGGCGTGATTGGGAAGAATGGCCGCCCGGATCTGAACCCGGGTGGTGTTTTGTTATCGGACTTTTGTGCTCGTCACAGATTGTCCATAACAAACACCATGTTCAAACATTAGGGTGTCCATATGTGCACTTGGCACCAGGACACCCTAGGCCGCAGTTCCATGATCGACTTTGTAGTTGTGTCATCGGATTTGCGGCCTCATGTTTTGGACACTCGGGTGAAGAGAGGGGCGGAGCTTTCTACCAATCACCACCTGGTGGTGAGTTGGCTGCGATGGTGGGGGAGGATGCCGGACAGACCTGGCAGGCCCAAACGCATTGTGAGGGTCTGCTGGGAACGCCTAGCAGAGTCTCCTGTCAGAGAGAGTTTCTATTCCCACCTCCGGAAGAACTTTGAACATGTCACGAGGGCGGTGCTGGACATTGAGTCCGAGTGGACCATGTTCCGCACCTCTATTGTCGAGGCGGCTGATTGGAGCTGTGGCCGCAAGGTAGTTTGTGCCTGTCGTGGCGGTAATCCTAAAACCCGTTGGTGGACACCGGCGGTGAGGGATGCCGTCAAGCTGAAGAAGGAGTCCTATCGGGTTCTTTTGGCTCATAGGACTCCGGAGGCAGCGGACAGGTACCGACAGGCCAAGCGGTGTGCGGCTTCAGTGGTCGCGGAGGCAAAAACTCAGACATGGGAGGAGTTCGGGGAAGCCATGGAAAACGACTTCCAGACGGCTTCAAAGCAATTCTGGACCACCATCCGCCGCCTCAGGAAGGTGAAGCAGTGCACTGTCAACACCGTGTGTGGTGCGGATGGTGTTCTGCTGACCTCGACTGCGGATGTTGTGGATCGGTGGAAGGAATACTTCGAAGACCTCCTCAATCCCACTAACACGTCTTCCTATGAGGAAGCAGTGTCTAGGGAATCTGTGGTGGGCTCTCCCATTTCTGGAGCTGAGGTTGCTGAGGTAGTTAAAAAGCTCCTCTGTGGCAAGGCCCCGGGGGTGGATGAGAGCCGCCCGGAGTTCCTTAAGGCTCTGGATGCTATGGGGCTGTCTTGGTTGACAAGACTCTGCAGCATCGCGTGGACATCGGGGGCGGTACCTCTGGATTGGCAGACCAGGGTGGTGGTTCCTCTCTTTAAGAAGGGGAACTGGAGGGTGTGTTCCAACTATCGTGGGATCACACTCCTCAACCTTCCCGGTAAGGTCTATTCAGGTGTACTGGAGAGGAGGCTATGCCGGATAGTCGAACCTTGGATTCAGGAGGAACAGTGTGGTTTTTGTCCTGGTCGTGGAACTGTGGACCAGCTCTATACTCTCGGCAGGGTCCTTGAGGGTGCATGGGAGTTTGCCCAACCAGTCTACATGTGCTTTGTGGACTTGGAGAAGGCATTCGACCGTGTCCCTCGGGAGGTCCTGTGGGGAGTGCTCAGAGAGTATGGGGTATCGGACTGTCTGATTGTGGCTGTCCGCTCCCTGTATGATCAGTGTCAGAGCTTGGTCCGCATTGCCGGCAGTAAGTCGGACACGTTTCCAGTGAGGGTTGGACTCCGCCAAGGCTGCCCTTTGTCACCGATTCTGTTCATAACTTTTATGGACAGAATTTCTAGGCGCAGTCAAGGCGTTGAGGGGATCCGGTTTGGTGGCTGCAGGATTAGGTCTCTGCTTTTTGCAGATGATGTGGTCCTGATGGCTTCATCTGGCCAGGATCTTCAGCTCTCACTGGATCGGTTCGCAGCCGAGTGTGAAGCGACTGGGATGAGAATCAGCACCCCCAAGTCCGAGTCCATGGTTCTTGCCCGGAAAAGGGTGGAGTGCCATCTCCGGGTTGGGGAGGAGACCCTGCCCCAAGTGGAGGAGTTCAAGTACCTAGGAGTCTTGTTCACGAGTGAGGGAAGAGTGGATCGTGAGATCGACAGGCGGATCGGTGCGGCGTCTTCAGTAATGCGGACGCTGTATCGATCCGTTGTGGTGAAGAAGGAGCTGAGCCGGAAGGCAAAGCTCTCAATTTACCGGTCAATCTACGTTCCCATCC
This sequence comes from Nerophis lumbriciformis, assembly GCF_033978685.3. Lineage (NCBI taxonomy): Eukaryota > Metazoa > Chordata > Actinopteri > Syngnathiformes > Syngnathidae > Nerophis > Nerophis lumbriciformis. The sequence continues at coordinate 5,195,111 of NC_084573.2, forward strand.
TCACCTATGGTCATGAGCTTTGGGTTATGACCAAAAGGACAAGATCATGGGTACAAGCGGCCGAAATGAGTTTCCTCCGCCGGGTGGCGGGGCTCTCCCTTAGAGATAGGGTGAGAAGCTCTGCCATCCGGGAGGAGTTCAGAGTAAAGCCGCTGCTCCTCCACATCGAGAGGAGCCAGATGAGGTGGTTCGGGCATCTGGTCAGGATGCCACCTGAACGCCTCCCGAGGGAGGTGTTTAGAGCACGTTTAACCGGTAGGAGGCCACGAGGAAGACCCAGGAATATATATTTCATGGCATAATATGTCATGTCAAACATATAACACCTTTGTGACATGAAAAAACACAATTAAATCATGGCGTTTACTTTTTGATATTAATATAAAACTCAAAGCAGTTTGGCTAATGAAGATGAAGTCTAATAAACAAGCTTTGTTCTTCTCCAACAACGCCTCCTTGTAGTTCAGTGCAACAGTTTGGCCAACAAAAATAAAGACTAGTGACACCTCTCACATCGAATACACAATCTTCACAGCCAGCGTTCAATTCAATGAGATGACAAAACATTTGAGCTAGTATTGATGTTAATTGAACACTGATACAGTTTGCAGTTAAATAAAGGAGAAGTGAACATCCCAGTAAAAAAAAAAAAACTTTATAAACAAGTTGTGACAACGTTCACGACACATCACCTGCTGCATGAATGGCCTTCCCAAAGTCGTGTGGACAATGCTGAAGAAACAAGTCTATGTCAGAAAACCAACAAATTTAGCTGAACCGCACCAATTTTGTCAAGAGGAGTGGTCAAAAATTCCAGCAGAAGCTTGTGGATGGCTACCAAAAGCGCCTTATTGCAGGTAAACTTGCCAAGGGACATGTAAGCAAATATTAACATTGCTGTATGTATACTTTTGATCCAGCACATTTTCAGTAGACCCATAATAAATTCATAAAAGAAGCAAACTTCATGAATGTTTTTAGTGACCAACAAGTATGTGCTCCAATCACTACATCACAAAAAAATAGGAGTTGTAGAAATGATTGGAAACTCAAGACAGCCATGACATGATGTTCTTTACAAGTGTACGTAAACTTTTGATCGTGACAGTATATATGCATGTGTATATGTATATACGTATATCCCTCCATCCATTTTCTACCGCTTATCCCTTTCGGAGTGGCGGGGGTACTGGAGCCTATCTCAGCTACAATCGAGTGGAAGGCGGGGTATGTATATATATATATATATATATATATATATATATATATATATATATATATATATATACTGTATATTTATGTATATATGTTCAGTTTAACAGTCCAGTTGTGATTGATTGAATGCTCTGAGAATTATACTGGACATTCTTTTGTAATTGCCACAAAATAATGTGTAGTATTTTGTTAATTTCTTTCCAAAAATATTTTTATTTTATAGATATTTTCAAAGCAGATGCTTAGGGCCCTCTGGCACTTCACGGAGGACCCGTAAAATCTGTGCCTCTTAAGACCTCACTGTTGGCTTTGTACGCTCATGTTACTTCTCAACTAGTCTAAGTTGACGCTAATCGACCTGTTTCTTCTCCTTTTTACTGAATGTGAAAGCAAAAGTGAGTCCACAAATAACCAAATCGTAAAAGCAGAATAGAAAATGAAATCTGAATTGGTAAAATCTTATCTATTTCGATCCCAGCATGTGTTTGTCTTCTTGTGTCCTGCAGACGTCTGTGAAAAATATCGTCCACCTGAGCAGCAGGAGGGGTCCTCCAGTGTGGAGCAGAAGAGGTCACAGCACTTCCACGTGAAAGAAGAGGAGCCACAGCCCCCCCACTTTAAAGATGAAGAAAAAGAGCGGCTGTCCCACGACTTCATAGAGGAAGACAAGAGACACCTCATCAGTGTGAAGAGTGAAGATGATGAGGTCAAAGGTGAGAGTGAACAGAAGAGAGAGGCGGAGCCTCCAAGCAGCAGCTCAACTCAACACATGACAACAGAAGCTGATGGAGACCACTGTGGAGGATCACAAGCAGACAAGCTCTTAGCTCCACTATCAGATAGTGAGGACACAACGTCACACTCTCCTGACACTGATGATGAAGACTCTAAAGATGATAAGACATGTCACACTGACAACACACACCTTACATGTTCTCACTGCGACAAAACTTTTAAATATCTTAGTAAATTGAAAAGACACATGAGAACACACACTGGAGAAAAACCTTTTTCCTGCTCAGAATGTGGAAAAAGTTTTGTATCAAATACACATTTGAAAATACACATGACAACACACACTGGTGAAAAACCCTTTTCCTGCTCAGAATGTGGTAAAAGTTTTGCAACAAATCAAAGGTTAAAAATACACACGAGAACACACACTGGTGAAAAACCTTTTTCCTGCTCAGAATGTGGTAAAAGTTTTGTAACAAATCAAAGTTTAAATATACACATGAGTACACACACTGGTGAAAAACCCTTTTCCTGCTCAGAATGTGGTAAAAGTTTTGCACTAAGTCGCAATTTAAAAGAACACATGAGAATACACACTGGTGAAAAACCCTTTTCCTGCTCAGAATGTGGTAAAAGTTTTGCACTAAGTCGCAATTTAAAAGAACACATGAGAATACACACTGGAGAAAAACCTTTTTCGTGTTCAGTCTGCAATAAATATTTTACTCTCAGGCCCAATTTAAAAGCACACATGAGAACACACTCTGGAGACAAACCTTTTTCCTGCTCAGAATGTGGTAAAAGTTTTGTAAAAAATGTAAGTTTAAAAGTACACATGAGAACACACACTGGTGAAAAACCATACTCCTGTTCAAGTTGCAACAAAGGCTTCCGTTACCTAAACAGTCTTACAGGACACATGAGAACACACACAGGAGAGAAAGTGTTGAGTTGCAGTGTGTGTGGTGAAAGATTCTCCTATAAGTACCAGTGTAAGAAACACAAGTGTGCTGGTGAGAACAGCAGCAGCAAATGAAGATGCAGGATTTGAAATAAAATTTCTAACATCAGCACATATAACATGTGTGACATCATTGTTGTGTGTGTAACACAATCTTGTTGTTATGCTTATAACATATATAGAGTAAATACTTCAGATTAGTGCTTTTATTTCAGTCAAGTACATGAGTTAATATACACATTTGTGTACTTTAAAATGAACAGAACAATTTGGCTGAAAAGGTGAGAATAAACAGTACATAAAATATGTTACATACAATAAACATTTTAAGTGTAGATATTCATAATTCACTTTTTTACTTATTCATAATAGTGTTTTATGTATGTTTTTTTAAATAATGAAGTGTTACATATTTTATTTTCTAATTCTAGATAATTCCATAGATTAACTCCTTTATATGATATACACATTTGTTTTACATGTGTTCATACCTTTGCTTTTGAGTACACATAAATCCCTCTTAGTTCATATTTACTGGTTCACATCTGAAACATCTTCTGGACCACTTCTGGAAGCATATTATTATTTACTTTATACATCATTTGAGCAGTTGTCCTTTATACAATTTTAAAATGTGTGACTTTATGAATCATTAGTTGGGTCTCTATAATCCATTCTATTAATTGTCTTTATTACTCTCTTGTGTAATATGAATATTGTTGTGTGATTGTTTTATATGTATGTCCCCAGACCTTTATGCAATAAACAATGTATGCTTCAACTAAAGTTGGGTACAATAAATGTAGTTAATATTTGTGGGTATGTATTTTGTTCTATTTATTATCGCAGTCAATCTTTAAATGTTTTCTTTATATGACTTACATGTAGTTTCCAGCTTACTTCATCATCTAGAGCAGGGGTGTCAAACTCAAATACAGAGTGGGCCAAAATGTAAAACTGAACAAAGCCGCGGGCCAAGGTTGAACAAATTAACCTTTTAATAGGGACCCAAACAAGTTTTGCATTGAATATTGAACAAGCAAGGCTTATATAACTTTATAGTGACATGCAAAATCCAGTTTCAAATAATAATAATAATAATTAAAAAATATCAATGGCATATCAAATACAATTTAAATAAAAATTGAATGCCTCTTTTCTATTTGCAGCCTTCTGAGGTAAACATCAACATAAATTTTTTCCACAGGCTAATAAATTTGAAAATAAAATAATGAATAAACCAACCATTCTGGACTTTAAACTGCTCAGTTCGCAACACACTGATCTAATCTGATGTGCCCAAGCCAGATACCTGGCATCTTTTCTTAAATGCTAGTTCATTAATGTTGGGGCTCAGACTTTGAGCTGAGGCAACCTTCATTATCGAACAAAGGTGTTCATCAGTCATTATATCTCGTATTCCACAGTCTTGGGGGCGTGTCTTACAGGCACTGCTTTTAACGTCCTCTACGAGCTGACATCACGTCCGCTTTCCATCCCTTCTAGCAACGTGCCCGCCTTGTCACAAGATATGAGCGGCTCCTGTAGCACACTCATGTAAATGCAACGCATACTTCATCAACAGCAATACAGTTTACACTGAGAGTGTCCGTATAAGCAACTTTAACATTGTTAGAAATATGCGCCACACTGAATCCACACCAAACAAGAATGACAAACACATTTTGGGAGAACATCTGCACAGTAACACAACATAAACACAACAGAACAAATACCAATTTCAATCAATTTACCGGTTGATCTACGTTCCCATCCTCACCTATGGTCATGAGCTTTGGGTTATGACCGAAAGGACAAGATCACGGGTACAAGCGGCCGAAATGAGTTTCCTCCGCCGGGTGGCGGGGCTCTCCCTTAGAGATAGGGTGAGAAGCTCTGTCATTCGGGGGGAGCTCAAAGTAAAGCCGCTGCTCCTCCACATCGAGAGGAGCCAGATGAGGTGGTTCGTGCATCTGGTCAGGATGCCACCCGATCGCCTCCCTCGGGAGGTGTTTAGGGCACGTCCGACCGGTAGGAGGCCACGGTGAAGACCCAGGGCACGTTGGGAAGACTATGTCTCCCGACTGGCCTGGGAACGCCTCGGGAAGAGCTGGACGAAGTGGCTGGGGAGGGGGAAGTCTGGGCCTCCCTGCTTAGGCTGCTGCCCCCGCGACCCGACCTCGGATAAGCGGAAGAAGATGGATATATATATATATATATATATATATATATATATATATATATATATATATATATATATATATATATATATATATCATGACTTGGTCCTGGGGTTTAGTTTTTCTCGAAGGCAACGGAAAGTTGGCTCGGGCGAGACGGGAATGCAGGTACATTTTTATTTAAACACTATAAATACAAAACAAGGAAGTAAACAAAAGGCGCGCACAATGGCGGAGAACAAACTATGAAACCAAACACTTGCACAAAGGCAAAAACTATGAACAACAAAAAACACTAACTGTGGCAATAATAAACAAAACTTGGCATGGACAAAAAGGAGCAGCGTGAACGATGGACATGAAAAAAAGAGTCAGAAATGTGCAGAAGCATAAATGTGGAGATGTCACCAGAAAGACAAACTGAAAAACAATGAACTTAAATACTACAGACATGATTAAGGAAAACAGGTGCGTGACTCAAAACGTGAAACAGGTGCGTGACGTGACAGGTGAAAACTAATGGGTTGCTATGGTGACAAACAAGAGTGCACAATGAGTCCAAACGTGGAACAGGTGAAACTAATGGGTAATCATGGAAACAAGACAAGGGAGTGAAAAGCCAGAAACTAAAGAGTCTACAAAAAAACATGACTAAGACAAAACATGATTACACAGACATGACAATATATAGATAGATATAATATATATAATGCCAAAGGAAATGTAAAAAGAACATGAAAACCTCCCACAGTCTAAAATACATTCTAAAAACTATTAGCATCGAAGACAAAAATAATATCATGAGTGTAATATTTATTTTGTTTGTTTTTTTTCTTTCCTTATGCTACTGTTGTTTCAATACATTGTTAAATATTTGAATATTTTCAAGAAAATAAGTTGTATGTCTTTGTTTTGAAAATGTAAAATGGACAAGTTTACTTTTATTTTCAGAATAAGTAAATAGTAGGGGCAGCACGGTGGAAGAGGGGTTAGTGCGTCTGCCTCACAATATGAAGGTCCTGAGTAGTCTTGGGATCAATCCCAGACTCGGGATCTTTCTGTGTGGAGTTTGCATGTTCTCCCCGTGACTGCGTGGGTTCCCTCCGGGTACTCCGGCTTCCTCCCACCTCCAAAGACATGCACCTGGGGATAGGTTGATTGGCAACACTAAATGGTCCCTAGTGTGTGAATGTTGTCTGTCTATCTGTGTTGGCCCTGCGATGAGGTGGCGACTTGTCCAGGGTGTACCCCGCCTTCCGCCTGAATGCAGCTGAGATAGGCTCCAGCGACCCCATGCGACCCCAAAAAGGGACAAGCGGTAGAAAATGGATGGATGGATGAAAACCTCCCACATTCTAAAATACATTATAAAAACGATTAGCATCAAAGACAAAAATAATATCATGAGTGTAATATTTATTTTGTTTCTTTTTTTTCTTTCCTTATGCTACTGTTGTTTCAATACATTGTTAAATATTTGAATATTTTTAAGAAAATAAGTTGTATGTCTTTGTTTTGAAAATGTAGAATGGACAAGTTTATTTTTATTTCCAGAATAAGTAAATAGTATATAATAAAATAGTTGTACTTATTTCTCTCGCGAGATCTGGAAAATTGCTGGTTACTTGTTTGTCTCGCGAGATCTGGAAAATTGCTGGTTACTTGTTTGTCTCGCGAGATCTGACAACACTGCGCGCGAACCAAACACGGCGAGGACAAAGCAAGATGGCGTCCGACGGTGAAGACGTTATTGCAGTCGTCACAGTTCAGTGTTCTTAATCTGTGCGTCCATGTACACATATATGTCCTTTATTACACTCTATTAAATAGAGTAAACATCGTTAATAACTGTTCGCATCCGGTTATATTAGTCTGAGCGCACTTTGATGCTTCTCGAGCTAGCTTAGCCTGCTAGTTAGCTTAGCGTGTTAGCTGCTAACAAAGAGAGGCGGAAGTGATGAAAACACATCGCTAAGCAGAGATCAAGTGTGAGTGTAAAGTGTTGTGATTGTGTGAAAATGTGCGAAAGAACGATAGCAGAGTACGAGGAGGAACTTTGTCCAACAAAAGAGGAGAAGGAGCGACAACATGAAAAACATCAAGTTGTGTTACACAGAACAGGTTTGTTTACTTCTTACTCTCACATCTTTACTAACTTTATATTTATTATTAACACTATTCTTGAATAGATTGTCTATAGGAAGATGAATTGTCATGTGAGGATGATGCACTGATTGTTTTATGTTGTTCATAAAAACGAGACAATATTTATGAGAGGTTGATGTTCCTCTCAGTGTGTAACAATGTGTATCAACATGTTTACACAAAACTCACACAGTCACCGGGGGAATATTCCAGAGAGCAGGTTAAGTGCAAACTCCTCGAGAGTTTTACCTCCAAAAATACGAGAGGTAAGACAAAGTCAGAGTCAGTTACCATGGTAACTGACGCTGTAAACCTAGCCTGCTAGCTGGCAGGTTTGACAAGTTATTTCATACTTGCCAACCCTCTCGAATTTTCCGGGAGACTCCCGAAATTCAGCGCCTCTCCCGAAAACCTCCCGGGACAAATATTCTCCCGAAAATCTCCCGATTTTCAGCCGGAGCTGGAAGCCACGCCCCCTCCAGCTCCATGCAGACCTGAGTGAGGACAGCCTTTTTTCATGACAGGAGGACAACAGGGTGACAAGAACTAAATCATCCAGACTAGAGATAAATTGTATTATTATGTTTATCTTACCTAAAAATAAATATATTTATTAATTTAAATAAAAAAAACTAAATACATTTTTACTATATTTTGCTAAAAACATCAAAATTAATTGTATTTTTTCGTGACTCCTTATTACATCCAGCCATAGAATTATACATTAAAATAAACATATTTGAAATAATTGATTTTAAATGATCATAATAATTCATTTAAAATGACCATATTTAATTATTAAAATAATTGCTTGTTTATCAACAACTTTAGCATTTTATTCATTACATTTTGAAACTCTCAGAAGCCAAGTAATGTTATATTCCTTAATATTTATTTATGCAAGTTTTAAGTATCAATTATCTAAACACAGTTTTTATATATATATATATATATAAATATATATATATTATTTATATATATATACATATATATATATATATATATATATATATATATATATATATATATATATATATATATATATATATGAAATACTTGACTTGGTGAATTCTAGCTGTCAATATACTCCTCCCCTCTTAACCACGCCCCACCCCCGACCACGCCCCCACCTCCCGAAATCGGAGGTCTCAAGGTTGGCAAGTATGAGTTATTTATGTGTGTAAAAGCTATACTGACCTGTTATTTCCTTCATATTGGTGCAGCCATTAACCTACTACAACACCTACTACATCCACCTACTCAGTGGCCTAGTGGTTAGAGTGTCCGCCCTGAGATCGGTAGGTTGAGAGTTCAAACACCGACCCAGTCATACCAAAGACTATAAAAATGGGACCCATTACTTCCCTGCTTGGCACTCAGCATCCTAGAACCCGCTGGTGTACACCAGCAGTGAGGGATGCCGTCAAGCTGAAGAAGGAGTCCTATCGGGTCCTTTTGGCTCATAGGACTCCAGAGGCAGCGGACAGGTACCGACAGGCCAAGCGAAGTGCGGCTTCAGCGGTCGCGGAGGCAAAAACTCGGACATGGGAGGCAATTGGGGAAGCCATGGAAAACTAATTCTAGACGGCTTTGAAGCGATGCTGGTCCACTATCCGCCGCCTCAGGGGGGGGAAGCAGTGCACTGTCCACACCGTGTATGGTGAGGATGGTGTGCTGCTGACCTCGACTGCGGATGTTGTGGATCAGTGGAGGGAATACTTAGAAGACCTCCTCAATCCCACCAACACATCTTCCTATGAGGAAGCAGTGCCTGGGGAATCTGTGGTGGGCTCTCCTATTTCTGGGGCTGAGGTAGTTAAAAATCTCCTCGGTGGCCACGCTCGGGAATCATTTGGTGATTTAACCCCCAACCCTTGATGCTGAGTGCCAAGCAAGGAGGCAATGGGTCCCATTTTTATAGTCTTTGGTATGACTCGGCCGGGGTTTGAACTCCCGACTTTCCAGTGTCAGGGCAGACACTCTAACCACAAGGCCACTGAGCAGGTCGATGGTTAATGCATCCTCAATAGAAAATAAACCTTAGCAAAAGTTAGCTAACAATTGAGTCATTGGTAGCCGCTCTATTCTGCCTATAAAGTGCTCTAAATAACATCCTAAAACCTTCATCAGCATTTCAAATACACACTGTAAGTGCAAACCCTGTTTCCATATGAGTTGGGAAATTGTGTTAGATGTAAATATAAACGGAATACAATGATTTGCAAATCATTTTCAACCCATATTCAGTTGAATATGCTACAAAGACAACATATTTGATGTTCAAACTCATAAACATTTTTTTTTTTTTGCAAATAATCATTAACTTTAGAATTTGATGCCAGCAACACGTGACAAAGAAGTTGGGAAAGGTGGCAATAAATACTGATAAAGTTGAGGAATGCTCATCAAACACTTATTTGGAACATCCCACAGGTGTGCAGGCTAATTGGGAACAGGTGGGTGCCATGATTGGGTATAAAAGTAGATTCCATGAAATGCTCAGTCATTCGCAAACAAGGATGGGGCGAGGGTCACCACTTTGTCAACAAATGCGTGAGCAAATTGTTGAACAGTTTAAGAAAAACCTTTCTCAAGCAGCTATTGCAAGGAATTTAGGGATTTCACCATCTACGGTCCGTAATATCATCAAAGGGTTCAGAGAATCTGGAGAAATCACTGCACGTAAGCAGCTAAGCCCGGGACCTTCCATCCCTCAGGCTGTACTGCATCAACAAGTGACATCAGTGTGTAAAGGATATCACCACATGGGCTCAGGAACACTTCAGAAACCCACTGTCAGTAACTACAGTTGGTCGCTACATCTGTAAGTGCAAGTTAAAACTCTCCTATGCAAGGCGAAAACCATTTATCAACAACACCCAGAAACGCCATCGGCTGTGCTGGGCCTGAGCTCATCTAAGATGGACTGATACAAAGTGGAAAAGTGTTCTGTGGTCTGACGAGTCCACATTTCAAATTATTTTTGGAAACTGTGGACGTCGTGTCCTCCGGACCAAAGAGGAAAAGAACCATCTGGATTGTTATAGGCACAAAGTTGAAAAGCCAGCATGTGTGATGGTATGGGGGTGTATTAGTGCCCAAGACATGGGTAACTTACACATCTGTGAAGGCACTATTAATGCTGAAAGGTACATACAGGTTTTGGAGCAAGATATGTTGCCATCCAAGCAACGTTACCATGGACGCCCCTGCTTATTTCAGCAAGACAATGCCAAGCCACGTGTTACATCAACGTGGCTTCATAGTAAAAGAGTGCGGGTACTAGACTGGCCTGCCTGTAGTCCAGACCTGTCTCCCATTGAAAATGTGTGGCGCATTATGAAGCCTAAAATAGCACAACGGAGACCCCCGGACTGTTGAACAACTTAAGCTGTACATCAAGCAAGAATGGGAAAGAATTCCACCTGAGAAGCTTCAAAAATGTGTCTCTTCAGTTCCCAAACGTTTACTGAGTGTTGTTAAAAGGAAAGGCTATGTAACACAGTGGTGAACATGCCCTTTCCCAACTACTTTGGCACGTGTTGCAGCCATGAAATTCTAAGTTAATTATTATTTGCAAAAAAAAAAAAAAGTTTATGAGTTTGAACATCAAATATGTTGTCTTTGTAGTGCATTCAATTGAATATGGGTTGAAAAGGATTTGCAAATCATTGTATTCCGTTTATATTTACATCTAACACAATTTCCCAACTCATATGGAAACGGGGTTTGTATATATACTGTATAATGTAGTAACATTCTTAATAACATGTCATATTTACATATCTTGCTCATTTTAAGCATACAATGTCTGCTCTCACTGGGATGTCGACTGATGGGATGTTCATATCTTCCCGTTTACATGAAGAATTAATCCTCGCAAAGGGTTAAAAAAGGGTGGGTGCAAAAGAGCGTATTTTCGTGTCTTTCTTGCCATCTCCAGGTCTAAGTTGGATGTCAAAGTTGACCAAGTTCTTGGTTTATGTCCACAACCTTCTACTACATAAGTGAGAGGCATGATTTGTAATCTAGAATTAGCTTTTGTGTCATTTCTAATTGTATTATTTTGTCTAAAAAAACATTATTAATTTACTTGTTTATTTACTGTTATTATCTGGTTACTTTATTTGAGAAAATAATACTGGAAATTATGTAATATATTTTACTGCATATTTCAGCAACTAAATTAGGAGCCTGTGTAGCCTGTTTTAAAATGGTTCTATTAGTAATTCTATATGAAATAATATATCACAAAATCAATTTTAAAACATATCGTCCATCCATAGTAAAAAGTCCTGTCGTCCTGGTTTGTTTTTATTTCCCTGTGAATAATGTTGTAAAGAGCAGCGTGTTTGTGCGTCACTGAGATTTCAAGACAATTCATACGATAACTTGTTTTTCCTAAGTGCATGTAAAAGTACTGAATGCATTGTGTGACTGAGCAGAGATGGTGTGTTTGTCTTGCAGATGTCTGGGAAGAACATCTTCACCCTGAGCAACAGAAGTGGAGCTTCAGGATGGAGCCACAGCCCTCCCACATTAAAAAGGAAGAGGAACACCCACTGATCCCCCATTTTAAAGAGGAAGAGGATGACCCACTGAACACTCACATCAAAGAGGAAGAGGAGGACCCACTGATCCCCCATTTTAAAAAGGAAGAGGAGGACCCACTGACACCCCATTTTAAAGAGGAAGAGAAGGACCCACTGACACCCCATTTTAAAAAGGAAGCCGTGGATCCACTGAGTCCTCACATTAAGGAGGAAAAGGAGGACCCACTGAGCCCTCATATTAAAGAGGAAGACCCACTGACCCCTCTCATTAAAGAGGAAGAGGAGGAACACAGCATCAGTCAGCAGGGAGAGCATCTTGAAGGACTGGAGGAGGTTGATGTCACCAAGATGCCAGTGACTGGTGTCCCTGTGAAGAGTGAAGGTGATGAGGTCAAAGGTGAGAGTGAGGAGAAGAGAGAGGCGGAGCCTCCAAGCAGCAGCTCAACTCAACACATGACAACAGAAGCTGATGGAGACCACTGTGGAGGATCACAAGCAGACAAGCTCTTAGCTCCACTATCAGATAGTGAGGACACAACGTCACACTCTCCTGACACTGATGATGAAGACTCTAAAGATGATAAGACATGTCACACTGACAACACACACTTCACATGTTCTCACTGCGACAAAACTTTTAAATACCATTGTCGTCTAAATAGACACATGAGAACACACACTGGAGAAAAACTTGTTTCATGTTCAATCTGCGGTAAAGATTTTAATCAAAGGGGCCATTTGAAAATACACATGAGAACACACACTGGAGAAAAACCTTTTACCTGCTCAGAATGTGGTAAAAGTTTTGTAAAAAATCATGGTTTAAAAGAACACATGAGAACACACACTGGAGAAAAACCTTTTTCATGTTCAATCTGTGGTAAAGATTTTAATCAAAGGGATCCTTTGAAAAGACACATGAGAACACACACTGGAGAAAAACCTTTTTCCTGCTCAGAATGTGGTAAAAGTTTTGGAACAAATTATAATTTAAAAGTACACATGAGAACACACACTGGAGAAAAACCTTTTTCATGTTCAGTCTGCGGTAAAGATTTTAATCAAAAGCAGCATTTCAAAGCACACATGAGAATACACCCTGGAGGAAAACCTTTTTCATGTTCAATCTGTGGTAAAGATTTTAATCAAAGGGATCCTTTGAAAAGACACATGAGAACACACACTGGAGAAAAACCTTTTTCCTGCTCAGAATGTGGTAAAAGTTTTGGAACAAATTATAATTTAAAAGTACACATGAGAACACACACTGGAGAAAAACCTTTTTCATGTTCAATCTGCGGTAAAGATTTTATTCATAGGCAACATTTGAAAATGCACATGAGAATACACCCTGGAGGAAAACCTTTTTCCTGGTTCAAACATTTATTAATCAGAAAAGAAGCAAGGAATCATGCAGAGACAGATTTCAATTTAGCTCATGAGGAGAACGCATGGAGCCACACACTTAATCACAGTCTCGCCCTACGCTCTTAAGGTTCATCTCCCGAGTCTCTCTATTTATTCAGGAGTTCCACAGTCAACATCACTAAGACCGTCTCTAAAAGGAGTGGTCACATATATTATGTAAAGCAGGTCCAGTACGCACAATACGTGACGGAATGTGCTGGGGGCCTTGTGATTTCGCCTTCTCTCCGCTTCGTCTGCGTGTTGTCATCTTATATTCGTTGAGGTCCTTGAAGTCTCTGCTTCATCTGCGTGCTGTCGTCTTATCTTCGTTGAGGTCCTTGAAGTCCTTGGCTGTTAGCAGGTTAAAACAAAGATAACATCTGCGGATGAGGCCACCCTTCAGACAAGGAGTTTTGTCCTTGTACAGATACAAAAGTCTAACTTGAGCACAATAGCTAATAACTAAAGCAACAGACCCCGACTTAAACAAGTTGAAAAACTTATTTGGGTGTTACCATTTGGTGGTCAATTGTACGGAATATGTGCTGTACTGTGCAACCTACTAATAAAAGTCTCAAACAATCAAAGACTTTAAGCATTCTAAAGTTGTGTGATAATATACAAACCCCGTTTCCATATGAGTTGGGAAATTGTGTTAGATGTCAATATAAACGGAATACAATGATTTGCAAATCCTTTTCAACCCATATTCAGTTGAATGCACTACAAAGACAACATATTTGATGGTCAAACTCATAAACTTTATTTTTTTTTTGCAAATAATAACTAACTTAGAATTTCATGGCTGCAACACGTGCCAAAGTAGTTGGGAAAGGGCATGTTCACCACTGTGTTACAAAGCCTCCTTTTTAACAACACTCAGTACACGTTTGGGAACTGAGGAGACACATTTTTGAAGCTTCTCAGGTGGAATTCTTTCCCATTCTTGCTTGATGTACAGCTTAAGTTGTTCAACAGTCCGGGGGTCTCCGTTGTGCTATTTTAGGCTTCATAATGCGCCACACATTTTCAATGGGAGACAGGTCTGGACTACAGGTAGGCCAGTCTAGTACCCACACTCTTTTATTATGAAGCCACGTTGATGTAACACGTGGCTTGGCATTGTCTTGCTGAAATAAGGAGGTAAGGAGTCCATGGTAACGTTGCTTGGATGGCAACATATGTTGTTCCAAAAGCTGTATGTACCTTTCAGCATTAATGGTGCCTTCACAGATGTGTAAGTTACCCATGTCTTGGGCACTAATACACCCCCATACCATCACACATGCTGCCTTTTACACTTTGCGTCAATAACAGTCTGGATGGTTCTTTTCCCCTTTGGTCCGGATGACACGATGTCGAATATTTCCAAAAACAATTTGAAATGTGGACTCGTCAGACCACAGAACACTTTTCCACTTTGCATGAGTCCATCTTAGATGATCTCGGGCCCAGAGAAGCCGGCGGCGTTTCTGGGTGTTGTTGATAAATGGCTTTCGCTTTGCATAGTAGAGCTTTAACTTGCACTTACAGATGTAGCGACCGACTGTATTTAGTGACAGTGGTTTTCTGAAGTGTTCCTGAGCCCATGTGGTGATATCCTTTAGAGATTGATGTCGGCTTTTGATACTGTGCCGTCTGAGGGATTGAAGATCACGGTCATTCAATGTTGGTTTCCGGCCATGCCGCTTACGTGGAGTGATTTCTCCAGATTCTCTGAACCTTTTGATGATATTATGGACCGTAGATGTTCACGCAGTTGTGGACAAAGGGGTGTACCTCGCCCCATCCTTGAAAGACTGAGCATTTTTTGGGAAGCTGTTTTTATACCCAATCATGGCACCCACCTGTTCCCAATTAGCCTGCACACCTGTGGGATGTTCCAAATAAGTGTTTGATGAGCATTCCTCAACTTTATCAGTATTTATTGCCACCTTTCCCAACTTCTTTGTCACGTGTTGCTGGCATCAAATTCTAAAGTTAATGATTATTTGCAAAAAAAAAAAAAGTTTATCAGTTTGAACATCAAATATGTTGTCTTTGTAGCATATTCAACTGAATATGGGTTGAAAATGATTTGCAAATCATTGTATTCCGTTTATATTGGACATATAAGACATGATTATACTAACACTCAGAATGTGGTAAAAGGTTTGTAATTAATCAAAGTTTAAAAGTACACATGAGAACACACACTGTTGAGGAGACTATATATATATATATATATATATATATATATATATATATATATATATATATATATATATAAATAAAATAAATACTTGAATTTCAGTGTTCATTTATTTACACATAGACACACACATAACACTCATCTACTCATTGTTGAGTTAAGGGTTGAATTGTCCATCCTTGTTCTATTCTCTGTCACTATTTCAGAACACACACATTATACAAATATACATTATAAAATCAATAAGAAAACGGGAGCTCTTATTTGGGAGTCTGAATTAGGATCAGAAGTTCCTATATAAGCATTGCGCACTCACGTCGCCATTTTGTATTGATTACTGCAGCTGTGCACTGGATTCATTCACAAATACAAACTACAACTCACAAACACTTTAGAGTTAGGCTCCACCATCAGAATGTGTACTTAAACTTATAAAGATCACATGGATATTATTCAGTGAGTTGATTCACCAAAACTAACCTGTTATACAGGAGGAAAAAGCACACGGGACGTTTCAATTGTTCACAGACTGGTCGCGCTCATCAGAATGACAAGACACTTCCGGTCTGCAGGTGATGGCATTCAATTGGGAAGAAACGCCCTACTGCCCCCTACTGACCAATGTGAATACTGATAAATGTGTAATGACAGCTCCAAAAACGAATTCAAACCACAAAATAAAATAAATAAATCAACACAAAAATGTGACACATTATGGGTGGGTCACATATGCATGTACAGTAGATGGCAGTATTGTCCTGTTTAAAAGTGTCACAACATTGCTGTTTACGGCAGACCAACTGCTTTACAGTAGACGAAAACGTGACTGCTGTTGTTGTGTGTTGTTACCGCGCTGGGAGGACGTTAATGAAACTGCCTAACAACAAACCCACATAAGAAACCAAGAACTCGCCCTCCATCATTAGCTGTTTATATTGTGGGAAAGCGGACGTGTGAACAGGCTGTCAACTCGTCACTCAGGTCCGCTGGAGGCCACGCCCCCTCCAGCTCCGCCTGAATTTCGGGAGATTTTCGGGAGAAAATTTGTCCCGGGAGGTCTTCGGGAGAGGCGCTGAATTTCGGGAGTCTCCCGGAAAATCCGGGAGGGTTGGCAAGTATGGTAGACACAGTCACAGTGGACAGGTGTATCCGGGTGTACCCTAACCAGAAACCCTGGATGACCAGAGAGGTCAAAATCCTGTTGAAGGAGAGAAATAGTGCTTTCAGAAATGGAGACGAGGCACTCTACAAGGCGTTAAATGTAGCATTCAATTCATCCTGCCCTTCTCAATAGGGGGCCGCAGTGTTGGAGCCAAATTTCCTTGTTTGTTTATATTGTTTTTATTTTGTTTTCTCTGATTGATTGCTGGCCTCAGTTCATGCTGAATTTCCCTTTCGGCAGATTGCTCCGCCCACTTCCTGTTGAGAACCAGGAAGTGTTGACAGGGATGGGACCGTTGCTATGGTGCGGTTGCCATGGTGGCCTCTTTTTAATTGGGTTCAGCTGGGAACACTCGGGGGGGCGATTGCATGGAGGACAAACAGTTTTCGACCGTGTCGTGTCGTGTGTGGTCAGTAGTGATGGGTTGATGAGGCGTCATGAAGCGTTTCGACACATTGCATAACTGTATTGATACTGTGTCGATACTGTGTCACTAAATACTGACATCTGCTGGACATTAAAAATCCCTACAGGCAACCTATGGACCGACTCAACTGACACTGATTTTATGACCTAGTATATACAATAATATAAACTAAGTCATTGTATTTCATTTAGGATTATTTCTAGAGATAAATGCATTAAAATGTAATATCAGAAATTATCGGTATTGTTTTTTTTGTTTTTTTTTTGTTTTTTTTTAAATCAACATAAAAAACACAAGATACACTTACAATTAGTGCACCAACCCAAAAAACCTCCCTCCCCCATTTACACTCATTCACACAAAAGGGTTGTTTCTTTCTGTTATTAATATTGTGGTTCCTACATTATATATCAATATATATCAATACAGTCTGCAAGGGATACAGTCCGTAAGCACACATGATTGTGCGTGCTGCTGCTCCACTAATAGTACTAACCTTTAACACTTCATTTTACTCATTTTCATTAATTACTTGTTTTTATATGTAACTGTTTTTATATTGTTTAATTCTTTTTTATTCAAGAAAATGTTTTTAATTTATTTAACTTATTTTATTTTATTAATTTTAAAAAAAAGTACCTCATCTTCACCATACCTGGTTGTCCAAATTAGGCATAATGTGTTGATTCCACGACTGTATATATTGGCTGATATCGGCATCGGTTGATATCGGTATCGGTAATTAAAGAGTTGGGCAATATTGGCAAAAAAACATTATCGGACATCCCTTAATTATTTCATATTTTCATTTAAATAAAAATAGATTTTTATCTTTTTTAGATACAGTCAATAAATAATGTAAACATGTATCATAACATGGAAATCTAAGATAACGTGTTGTGAATGAGGATGCTTGTGGACTGGGAATGGGTTTTTTTTTGTTTTTTTTACACATTTTTATAAAAAAAAAAAAAGTTTTTCCAACGTATTAAATTTTAGACGATTTCTCTTCTTAGTTATTATTTCTCCGGCTGACAGCATTGAGGAGGTGGATTTGTTAATGTACGACAATTCTGTCGTACAAATGAGACATTTAACCTGCAGAAAATATGAATAGTAAACTAAGAATCATTTTTGAAGAGATTTTGAATTCTAAGAGATCAAGTGGAAACTTTGAGAGAAGAGGATGAAACGACAAGGAAATTAACACAAATACATTTTTTTCCGATATATGATCAAAATATTCCCACACGACGGAAATCTTTCTTTTTGCCTGAGGCATACTTGCCAACCTTGAGACCTCCGATTTCGGGAGGTGGGGGGTGGGGGCGTGGTCGGGGGTGGGGCAGGGGGCGTGGTTGGGGGCGTGGTTAAGATATATATATATATATATATATAAGAAATACTTGACTTTCAGTGAATTCTTGCTATATATATATATATATATATATATATATATATATATATATATATATATATATATATATATATATATATATATATATATAAATAAAATAAATACTTGAATTTCAGTGTTCATTTACAAACTACAACTCACAAACACTTTAGAGTTAGGCTCCACCATCATAATGTGTACTTAAACTTATAAAGATCACATGGATATTATTCAGTGAGTTGATTCACCAAAACTAACCTGTTATACAGGAGGAAAAAGCACACAGGACGTTTCAATTGTTCACAGACTGGTCGCGCTCATCAGAATGACAAGACACTTCCGGTCTGCAGGCGATAGCATTCAATTGGGAAGAAACGCCCTACTGCCCCCTACTGACCAATGTGAATACTGATAAATGTGTAATGACAGCTCCAAAAACGAATTCAAACCACAAAATAAAATAAACAAATCAACACAAAAATGTGACACATTATGGGTGGGTCACATATGCATGTACAGTAGATGGCAGTATTGTCCTGTTTAAAAGTGTCACAACATTGCTGTTTACGGCAGACGAACTGCTTTACGGTAGACACTGTTGTTGTGTGTTGTCAACACGTCACTCAGGTCCGCCTGAATTTCGGGAGTTTTTCGGGAGAAAATTTGTCCCGGGAGGTTTTCGGGAGAGGCGCTGAATTTCGGGAGTCTCCCGGAAAGTCCGGGAGGGTTGGCAAGTATGGCCTGAGGCTGCTCCATGATCTCTAACGACGATAAATTAGAAATGACCAACGACAGAAGTGCGACGATTCTGTTGGCAGCAGCATCTCGTTGACGGATGCGCTTCCTTGTAAAAACACAGTTTGGCGCGCAGGCGTCAGTGCGACACAGTTGGCGTATCGGTCACGTGACCCAAACAGCTCATGATCGGTCACGTGACTTTCTAAAAGCGGTACGCGCACCGACACAGGGTTTTGCTCTATGAGCTGGACGCATGCGCCGATGCACCGGTGTTGCCGGACCCATCACTAGTGCCATTCAAGGTCAGCATACATAATGTTCTATAACCTACATTTGATTTAGTTATGATAGCTTGGAATAAAGGGATTGTCATATCCAAACACATTTCTACAGTACTGGACATTCAATCATTTGCACGCGTCAAAGTGGTCAACACAGTCGCCCTCAGTATCAGCCCAAAGGTAAGGGCTGTACAATGATAATAAAATGATGATACAAATGTGATGAATTCATCTTGATACTGTCCTGCCACAGTGAATAGGTTTCCCTTTTAAAGGGCAAAGTCCTCCCAGGGTCTTTTGTCCTAATGACTGTCTGGTTAAAGTGAGGAGACTATAATTTAGGAAAACTATTTATTTCACAAATGGACTAGAATAAGTAACACATTTTTACAGGTAGCTAAATTCGACAGAACACCTGCATCATCTTCTCAACAACACCCACATTCTTACATACAACATATTTAAGAATGGCAGTAATAAATAAATACAAAGTGTATTCGGATACAAACAATTATTGACGATGTTTACTCTATTAAAGGACATATATGTGCACATGTATGCACTGATTAAAAATACAGAACTATAATGCCATACTTGCCAACATTGAGACCTCCAATTTCGGGAGGTGGGGGGTGGGGGCGTGGTCGGGGGTGGGGCAGGGCGTGGTTGGGGGCGTGGTTAAGAGGGGAGGAGTATATTGACAACTAGAATTTACCAAGTCAAGTATTTCATATATATATATATATATATATATATATATATATATATATATATATATATATATATATATATATATATATATATATAAATATATATATATATATATATATATATATATATATATATATATATATATATATATATATATATATATATATATATATATATTTATCCTGAAAATATGCAAACAAAACTGTGTTTAGATAATTGATACTTCAAACTTGCATAAATAAATATTAAGGAATATAACATAAGTTGGCTTCTGAGAGCTTCAAAATGTAATGAATAAAATGCTAAAGTTGTTGATAAACAAGCAATTATTTTAATAATTAAATATGGTCATTTTAAATGAATTATTATGATAATTTATAATTAATTATTTCAAATATGTTTATTTTAATGTATAATTCTATGGCTGGATGTAATAAGGAGTCAGAAAAAATACAAATAAAAATAAAATTTATTTTGATGTTTTTAGCAAAATATATATATTTTTTTTAAATTAACAAATATATTTATTTTTAGGTAAGATGAACATAATAATACAATTTATCTCTAGTCTGGATGATTTATTTCTTGTCACCCTGTTGTCCTCCTGTCAAGGCTGTCCTCACTCAGGTCCGCATGGAGCTGGAGGGGGCGTGGTCTCCAGCTCCGGCTGAAAATCGGGAGATTTTCGGGAGAATATTTGTCCCGGGAGGTTTTCGGGAGAGGCGCTGAATTTCGGGAGTCTCCCGGAAAATTCGGGAGGGTTGGCAAGTATGTATAATGCCCACGTTTAGACTTTCTCCATCAAACGCTATCTTGCTTTTTCCTCCTTCTTCTTCTTCTTTCTATTTCCAGCAGACTAGTAGAAGATCTTAGGTGTATTGCTGCCCTCCACAGGCTATTAACAGAATGTCCTCCTTCTGTCCTATGGCCCACACTACAGACTTGGACACAAACAGGACAGGAAGTAAAAAGCAGCTTTAAGGAGGTCAAAACAAAATGTATGCATTCTTTCCAACGGCCGCTGGGTGGCAGCAGAGGCTCCATGTATTACCTGAAGAAACATTTGACTTCTGACCTTTCCACATTATTTATCTCATCTTTACTGCTGGAGTTCAGCTCACTGAGGATGTAAGCTCCATTTTGGTATTTTAATTATCTTTAATTATTCATAAACAGGCTTAAAACAAATCATTATTATCATTACTAACTCATTTTTTTCACTCTCTACTAATTAAAACAATTATAGCACAAAAACATTCAGGATGTTCATACAAACAATATTACACATCCCCAAATGTACCACTTTATTATGGTATTAATATCATATATTATTACATTGAATATTCACATGTTTATAACAGTGCTGAACATTTTAATTTCCCCTCGGGGATTAATAAAGTATTTCTGATTCTGATCATTACATCACTCTCATAAAGCCTTTAAAGCTGAATATGTTTTTTACCATAGCTCAGCTTCACAATGTTGGAATAATATTCTTCTATTGTTTAGAATATTACACTTTACTCTTTTTCATTGCTCAAATGAACAGGATGAAAGTGTCTTTAATTGTCACTACTGAGTGTAACTATATATAATTATGTATATAATAATCTTCCATTCTTCACCTTCATTACCGCTTGATTTAACTCTCATCTTATTTTATGCAGAGAGAACTTGACCATAAAAAGATGGCTGCACATCAATAAACTGCCACTAAACTTCAATACAACTAAATATATCATATTTGGAGATTGTAAAAATGTAAAACACACATTATGATGGATAATATTGAAATGAAAGGAATAAAGGTAATCACATGTTTAGGAGTTAATATAGATGATGAAGTAAGCTGGACAAATTTTAGAATAATTATGTATATATTTGTCATGTCTGTGTGATCATGTTTTTGTTTTGGTCATGTTCGGTTTTGTTTTTGGACTTTTTGTGCACTTTTGTTTTGTCACCATAGCAACTATTAGTTTTCACCTGTCACGTCACGCACCTGTTTCACGTTTTGAGTCACGCACCTGTTTTCGTTAATCATGTCTGTAGTATTTAAGTTCATTGTTTTCAGTTTGTCGTTCTGACGACATCCCACAATTATGCTCTACACACTCTTCATCCTCTTAGATCCTGCTTCATGTCCCATGCCAAAGTAAGTTTTTGTTCCATGTTTATAGTCTTTTTGGTTTCATAGTTTGTTCTCCGCCATTGTGCGCGCCTTTTGTTTACTTCTTTTTGTTTTAGTAATTATAAAATAAATTATGTACTTACATTCCCGTCTCGCCCGAGCCAATTTTCCGTTGCATCCTGGAAAAGCAAACACCCAGGATCAAGTCATGACAATATTATCATCATAACTTTATGCTTAAGGGCCATACTATAAAGTATTGTCAATTTGTGCTGAAATGGTATTTTTGTATTTGTGCAGAGGTAGCAATCCGAAAGATTGCTAGCCTCTTTATCGGTGTTGTGTCCAGACTCGGCCTGCTGGCTGCCAAGGCCGAACATTTTGTTCCAAGACCAGACAAAGCAGAGACTGGACGATTGCACCAAGTGTCAACATATTTGCATTTTTGTATAACCATATATTGTGTCTTACTGGAGTTGTCGAGATTACCCCCCTTCCCTCAGTCACCTGATGGAATAGGGCCATTTCCTAATAAATAGAGGAGGCACGTGGGCTTTTTTTTAGAACGTAGTTTGGATCTGTAACTAGAGTACAGCCCAAAACACGTGTCTCCTCGAGCTAAATTGAACTCTGTTTCTGCATGTTTCCTTGCTTCTTGTCTGATTGGCATACATACTGGCCAACCCTCCCGAATTTTCCGGGAGACTCCCGAAATTCAGCGCCTCTCCCGAAAACCTCCCGGGACAAATATTCTCCCGAAAATCTCCCGATTTTCAGCCGGAGCTGGAGGCCACGCCCCCTCCAGCTCCATGCGGACCTGAGTGAGGACAGCCTTTTTTCAGACGGGAAGACAACAGGGTGACAAGAACTAAATCATCCATACTAGAGATAAATTGTATTATTATGTTTATCTTACCTAAAAATAAATATATTTACTAATTAAAAAAATAAAAAAACAAATACATTTTTACTATATTTTGTTAAAAACGTCAAAATTAATTGTATTTTTATTTGTATTTTTTCTGACTCCTTATTACATCCAGCCATAGAATTATACATTAAAATAAACATATTTGAAATAATTAATTTTAAATGATCATAATTCATTTAAAATGACCATATTTAATTATTAAAATAATTGCTTGTTTATCAACAACTTTAGCATTTTATTCATTACATTTTGAAACTCTCAGAAGCCAAATTGTGTTATATTCATGTTATATTTATGCAAGTTTGAAGTATCAATTATCTAAACACAGTTTTGTTTGCATATTTTCAGGATATATATATATATATATATATATATATATATATATATATATATATATATATATATATATATATATATATATATATATATATATATATATGTATGAAATACTTGACTTGGTGAATTCTAACTGTCAATATACTCCTCCCCTCTTAACCACGCCCCCAGCCACGCCCCGTTTCACCCCTGACCACGCCCCCACCCACCTCCCGAAATCGGAGGTCTCAAGGTTGGCAAGTATGCTGATTGGTAGATGTCATCGGTGTTTGAACCTGACACACTACGTATAAATCATAGAGAAAACCTAAAAAAAATGTAGAGTGCAATACTAAATAAAATAAAATACATACCCACAAATTTATTGTACCCAACTTTAGTTGAAGCATACATTGTTTATTGCATAAAGGTCTGGGGACATACATATAAAACAATCACACAAATTACACAAGAGAGTAATAAAGGCTACTAATAGAATGGATTATAGAGACCCAACAAATGATTCATAAAGTCACACATTTAAAAGTAAATGATCTTGTATGAAAGACAACTGCTCAAATGATGTATAAAGTAAATAATAATATGCTTCCAGAAGTGGTCCAGAAGATGTTTCAGATGTGAACCAGTAAATATGAACTAAGAGGGATTTATGTGTACTCAAAAGCAAAGGTATGAACACATGTAAAACAAATATGTACATCATATAAAGGAGTTCATCAATGAAATCATCTACAATTAGAAATTAAAAATATGTAGCCCTTCATTATTTTAAAAAAAACATATATGAAACACTATTATGAATATGTATAAAAGTGAATTATGAATATCTACACAAAATGTGTATTGTATGTAACATATTTTATGTACTGTTTATTCTCACCTTTTCAGTCAAATTGTTCTGTTCATTTTAAAGTACACAAATGTGTATATTAACTCATGTACTTGACTGAAATAAAAGCACTAACCTGAAGTGTCTAATCTATATATGTTAGAATCATATTAACAAGATTGTGTTACACACACAACAATGATGTCACACATGTTATATGTGCTGATGTTGTTAGAAAGTGTATTTCAAATCCTGCATCTTCATTTGCTGCTGCTGTTCTCACCAGCACACTTGTGTTTCTTACACTGGTACTTATAGGAGAATCTTTCACCACACACACTGCAACTCAACACTTTCTCTCCTGTGTGTGTTCTCATGTGTACTTTAAGAGTGTTTAGGTGACGAAAGCTTTTGATGCAGCTTGAACAGGTGTATGGTTTTTCACCAGAGTGTGTTCTCGTGTGTGCTTTCAATTGCTGTCCTTGTATAAAACTTTTACTACATACTGAACAACTAAAAGGTTTCTCTCCAGTGTGTGTTCTTATGTGTACTTCCAAATGCTGACTTTTTATAAAACTTTTACAACATACTGAACATATAAAAGGTTTTTCTCCAGTGTGTGTTCTCATGTGCCTTTTCAAACTTTGACGATGAGTAAAATCTTTACCACAGATTGAACATGAAAAAGTTTTTTCTCCAGTGTGTGTTCTCATGTGTTCTTTTAAAACTTGATTTAACACAAAACCTTTACCACATTCTGAGCAGAAAAACGTTTTTTCTCCAGTGTGTGTTCTCATGTGTGTATTCAAATGGCCCATTTGATTAAAATCTTTACCGCAGGTTGAACATGAAAAAGATTTTTCTCCAGTGTGTGTTCTCATGTGTATTTTTAGATGACAATTGTGTTTAAAAGTTTTGTCACAGTGAAAACATGTGACGTGTGTGTTGTCAGTGTGACATGTCTTATCATCTTTAGAGTCTTCATCATCAGTGTCAGGAGAGTGTGACGTTGTGTCCTCACTATCTGATAGTGGAGCTAAGAGCTTGTCTGCTTGTGATCCTCCACAGTGGTCTCCATCAGCTTCTGTTGTCATGTGTTGAGTTGAGCTGCTGCTTGGAGGCTCCGCCTCTCTCTTCTCCTCACTCTCACCTTTGACCTCATCACCTTCACTCTTCACAGGGACACCAGTCACTGGCATCTTGGTGACATCAACCTCCTCCAGTCCTTCAAGATGCTCTCCCTGCTGACTGATGCTGTGTTCCTCCTCTTCCTCTTTAATGTGAGGGTCCGGGGGTCCTCCTCTTCGTCCTTAATGTGAGGGCTCAGTGGATCCACCCCTTCCTCTTTAAAATGGGGTGTCAGTGGGTCCTCCTCTTCCTCTTTAAAATGGGGTGTCAGTGGGTATTCCTCTTCCTCCTTAATGTGGGAAGGCTGTGGCTCCTCTGTCCGCATCCTGAAGCTCCACTTCTGTTCACTCTCACCTTTGACCTCATCATCTTCACTCTTCACACTGATGAGGTGTCTCTTGTCTTCCTCTATGAAGTGGGGGGACAGCCGCTGTTTTTCTTCATCTTTAAAGTAAGGGGGCTGTGGCTCCTCTTCTTTCACGTGGAGGTGCTGTGACCTCTTCTGCTCCACACTGGAGGACCCCTCCTGCTGCTCAGGTGGACGATATTTTTCACAGACGTCTGCAGGACACAAGAAGACAAACACATGCTGGGATCGAAATAGATAAGATTTTACCAATTCAGATTTCATTTTCGATTCTGCTTTACGATTTGGTTATTTGTGGACTCACTTTTGCTTTCACATTCAGTAAAAAGGAGAAGAAACAGGTCGATTAGCATCAACTTAGACTAGTTGAGAAGTAACATGAGCGTACAAAGCCAACAGTGAGGTCTTAAGAGGCACAGATTTTACGAGTCCCCCATGAGGTGCCAGAGGGCCCTAAGGACAATATTCTGCTTTGAAAATAATCTATAAAATAAAGATATTTTTGGCAAGAAATTAACAAAATACTACACGTTATTTTGTGGCAATTACAAAAGAATGTCCAGTATAATTCTCAGGGCATTCAATCAATCACAACTGGACTGTTAAACTGAACATATATACATAAATATACAGTGTATATATATATATATATATATATATATATATATATATATATATATATATATATATATATATATATATATATATATATATATATATATATATATATATATAATATATATATATATATATATATATATATATATATATATATACATACCCCGCCTTCCACCCAATTGTAGCTGAGATAGGCTCCAGCACCCCCCGCGACTCTGAAAGGGATAAGCGGTAGAAAATGGATGGATGGATGGATATATATACATATACACATGCATATATACAGTCACGATCAAAAGTTTACATACACTTGTAAAGAACATCATGTCATGGCTGTCTTGAGTTTCCAATCATTTCTACAACTCTTATTTTTTTGTGATAGAGTGATTGGAGCACATATTTGTTGGTCACTAAAAACATTCATGAAGTTTGCTTCTTTTATGAATTTATTATGGGTCTACTGAAAATGTGCTGGGTCAAAAGTATACATACAGCAATGTTAATATTTGCTTACATGTCCCTTGGCAAGTTTACCTGCAATAAGACACTTTTGGTAGCCATCCACAAGCTTCTGATTGAATTTTTGACCACTCCTCTTGACTAAATTGGTGCAGTTCAGCTAAATGTGTTGGTTTTCTGACATGGACTTGTTTCTTCAGCATTGTCCACACGACTTTGGGAAGGCCATTCTAAAACCTTCATTCTAGCCTGATTTAGACATTCCTTGACCACTTTTGACGTGTGTTTGGGGTCATTGTCCTGTTGGAACACCCAACTGCGCCCAAGACCTAACCTCCGGGCTGATGATTTTAGCTTGTCCTGAAGAATTTTTCATTGTCCCATTTAAAGCACCAGTTCCATTGGCAGCAAAACAGGCCCAGAGCATAATACGACCACCACCATGCTTGACGGTAGGAATGGTGTTCCTGGGATTAAAAGCCTCACCTTTTCTCCTCCAAACATATTGCTGGGTATTGTGGCCAAACAGCTAAATTTTTTATTTCATCTGACCACAGAACTTTCCTCCAGAAGGTCTTATCTTTGTCCATGTGATGTCAGATGAAACAAAAATTGAGCTGTTTGTCCACAATACATTACATTATATTAGGGCTGCAACTAACGATTAATTTGATAATCGATTAATCTGTTGATTATTACTTCGATTAATCGATTACTAATCGGATAAAAGAGACAAACTACATTTCTATTCTTTCCAGTATTTTATTTTTTTAAAACCAGCATACTGGCGCCATGTTCTTTCAACTTGCCAAATAAAACAAGGAAAATGTAACACAAATGCACACTTTTGACACCCCTGCTATAGATAATAAAACATTTAATCTGATAAATGTATCGATAAAAAGCAGAGCCTGGCGACGCATGCACGTTTATCACAACTCTCTCTCTCTCTCTCTCTGTCTCTGCCCCTCCCTCACCAATGCTGCTGTTAGTTTTCACCTGTCACGTCACGCACCTGTTTCACGTTTTGAGTCACGCACCTGTTTTCGTTAATCATGTCTATAGTATTTAAGTTCATTGTTTTCAGTTTGTCGTTCTGACGACATCCCACAATTATGCTCTACACACTCTTCATCCTCTTAGATCCTGCTTCATGTCCCATGCCAAAATAAGTTTTTGTTCCATGTTTATAGTCTTTTTGGTTTCATAGTTTGTTCTCCGCCATTGTGCGCGCCTTTTGTTTACTTCTTTTTGTTTTAGTAATTATAAAATAAATTATGTACTTACATTCCCGTCTCGCCCGAGCCAATTTTCCGTTGCATCCCGGAAAAGCAAACACCCAGGATCAAGTCATGACAATATTATCATCATAACTTTATGCTTAAGGGCCATACTATAAAGTATTGTCAATTTGTGATGAAATGGTATTTTTGTATTTGCGCAGAGCTAGCAATCCGAAAGATTGCTAGCCTCTTTATCGGTGTTGTGTCCAGACTCGGCCTGCTGGCTGCCAAGGCCGAACATTTTGTTCCAAGACCAGACAAAGCAGAGACTGGACGATTGCACCAAGTGTCAACATATTTGCATTTTTGTATAACCATATATTGTGTCTTACTGGAGTTGTCGAGATTACCCCCCTTCTCTCAGTCACCTGATGGAATAGGGCCATTTCCTAATAAATAGAGGAGGCACGTGGGCTTTTTTTTAGAACGTAGTTTGGATCTGTAACTAGAGTATAGCCCAAAACACGTGTCTCCTCGAGCTAAATTGAACTCTGTTTTTGCATGTTTCCTTGCTTCTTGTCTGATTGGCATACATACTTGCCAACCCTCCCGAATTTTCCGGGAGACTCCCGAAATTCAGCGCCTCTCCCGAAAACCTCCCGGGACAAATATTCTCCCGAAAATCTCCCGATTTTCAGCTGGAGCTGGAGGCCACGCCCCCTCCAGCTCCATGCGGACCTGAGTGAGGACAGCCTTTTTTCAGACGGGAAGACAACAGGGTGACAAGAACTAAATCATCCATACTAGAGATAAATTGTATTATTATGTTTATCTTACCTAAAAATAAATATATTTACTAATTAAAAAAATAAAAAACCAAATACATTTTTACTATATTTAGCTAAAAACGTCAAAATTAATTGTATTTTTATTTGTATTTTTTCTGACTCCTTATTACATCCAGCCTTAGAATTATACATTAAAATAAACATATTTGAAATAATTAATTTTAAATGATCATAATTCATTTAAAATGACCATATTTAATTATTAAAATAATTGCTTGTTTATCAACAACTTTAGCATTTTATTCATTACATTTTGATTTTAAAGTACACAAATGTGTATATTAATTCATGTACTTGACTGAAATAAAAGCACTAACCTGAAGTGTCTAATCTATAAATGTTAGAATCATATTAACAAGATTGTGTTACACACACAACAATGATGTCACACATGTTATATGTGCTGATGTTGTTAGAAAGTTTATTTAAAATCCTGCATCTTCATTTGCTGCTGCTGTTCTCACCAGCACACTTGTGTTTCTTACACTGGTACTTATAGGAGAATCTTTCACCACACACACTGCAACTCAACACTTTCTCTCCTGTGTGTGTTCTCATGTGTACTTTAAGAGTGTTTAGGAGACGAAAGCTTTTGATGCAGCTTGAACAGGAGTATGGTTTTTCACCAGTGTGTGTTCTCGTGTGTGCTTTCAATTGCTGTCCTTGTATAAAACTTTTACTACAGACTGAACAACTAAAAGATTTCTCTCCAGTGTGTGTTCTTATGTGGCCTTTCAAACTTTGACGATGAGTAAAATCTTTACCACAGATTGAACATGAAAAAGGTTTTTCTCCAGTGTGTATTCTCATGTGTTCTTTTAAAATGTGATTTAACACAAAACCTTTACCACATTCTGAGCAGAAAAACGTTTTTTCTCCAGTGTGTGTTCTCATGTGTATTTTCAAATGGCCCATTTGATTAAAATTTTTACCGCAGGTTGAACAAGAAACAGGTTTTTCTCCAGTGTGTGTTCTCATGTGCCTTTTCAGACGACAATGGTATTTAAAAGTTTTGTCACAGTGAGAACATGTAAGGTGTGTGTTGTCAGTGTGACATGTCTTATCATCTTTAGAGTCTTCATCATCAGTGTCAGGAGAGTGTGACGTTGTGTCCTCACTATCTGATAGTGGAGCTAAGAGCTTGTCTGCTTGTGATCCTCCACAGTGGTCTCCATCAGCTTCTGTTGTCATGTGTTGAGTTGAGCTGCTGCTTGGAGGCTCCGCCTCTCTCTTCTCCTCACTCTCACCTTTGACCTCATCACCTTCACTCTTCACAGGGACACCAGTCACTGGCATCTTGGTGACATCAACCTCCTCCAGTCCTTCAAGATGCTCTCCCTGCTGACTGATGCTGTGTTCCTCCTCTTCCTCTTTAATGTGAGGGGTCAGTGGATCCACCGCATCCTCTTTAAAATGGGGTGTCAGTGGGTCCTCTGCTTCCTTTTTAAAATGAGGGATCAGTGGGTATTCCTCTTCCTTCTTAATGTGGGAGGGCTGTGGCTCCTCCGTCCGCATCCTGAAGCTCCACTTCTGTTCACTCTCACCTTTGGCCTCATCATCTTCACTCTTCACACTGATGAGGTGTCTCTTGTTTTCCTCTATGAAGTCGTGGGACAGCCGCTGTTTTTCTTCATCTTTAAAGTAAGGGGGCTGTGGCTCCTCTTCTTTCACGTGGAGGTGCTGTGACCTCTTCTGCTCCATACTGGAGGACCCCTCCTGCTGCTCAGGTGGACGATATTTTTCACAGACGTCTGCAGGACACAAGAAGACAAACACATGCTGGGATCGAAATAGATAAGATTTTACCAATTCAGATTTCATTTTCGATTCTGCTTTACGATTTGGTTATTTGTGGACTCACTTTTGCTTTCACATTCAGTAAAAAGGAGAAGAAACAGGTCGATTAGCATCAACTTTGACTAGTTGAGAAGTAACATGAGCGTACAAAGCCAACAGTGAGGTCTTAAGAGGCACAGATTTTACGAGTCCTCCATGAGGTGCCAGAGGGCCCTAAGGACAATATTCTGCTTTGAAAATAATCTATAAAATAAAGATATTTTTGGCAAGAAATTAACAAAATACTACACGTTATTTTGTGGCAATTACAAAAGAATGTCCAGTATAATTCTCAGGGCATTCAATCAATCACAACTGGACTGTTAAACTGAACATATCTACATGTATAATAATATAAGCAGTGTTGGGTTGGTTACTGAAAACCAGTAACTAGTTACAGTTACTAGTTACTTTATTTCAAAAGTAACTCAGTTACTAACTCAGTTACTTACACCAAAAAGTAATGCGTTACTGTGAAAAGTAACTATTTAGTTACTTCTTTTTTTCTTCTTTTTTTTTTAAAGCTCCCATTAATGCCCTTTTTGCCTTCATGTCAGTACTGTTATTGCACTGGAGAATAATACAATCTGTTGATCAACTTGACATGCATTTTTATTTTCCTTTTAACATAATTAATGAAAAACAGTGCAACATAAAAAGGCATTCCTCCTTTCTTTAAACTTGGACCAATGACCATTAATAAAAAACAAGTTTAAGTGCAACATAAGAAGGCACATCCTCTTCCTTGAAACATAGGTAGTGAAATAAAGCCTGACATCTGGAGTGATGCTGCTGTCTTCCACACTTGGAGCCATGGATTGTAGAATCCTTGTTTTCAGTGGCAGGATCATTGACACAGATGGTGAAGTTTCAGTGCTCAGTAGAGATGTAACACTTTTGAGGGGTTTAAGCACCTAGAGGACCTCATCTGCCACTCTCACATCATCATCAGACAGGGTGACATTTGTCTTCAGGGTGTTGTGGGTCAATGCAGAGTATATAGCTGCCTGCTGCTCCAACATATCATAAGTGGAGTTCCACCTCGTTGGGACATCATGTATGAGCAGGCAGCTTTAGCATTTCTTGCTTTGTCTTAAGCACATGAGCAGCTGTTGTGCTTGGGTGGAAGTAAGAAACCTTCCTGATCCTCCCAAAGAGGCGCTCCATCCTATTGACTGAGATTCCCTTCTGTGATGCCAAATTCACTACATGTGCAAAGCAGCTATCTGTGGTCCCAGTCCTGCCTCATTCTCTGTAATTATTTGATTTTTGGCATTATCACGTGTGACTGGGATATCTTTATCTTCCATTCCTCCACTGCTTGTGTCAGTACCTGCGCAAGGTGACTCTCGTAGAGGGGGCGTGTCTTCTCATCTCCCAGTCTGCTGTGATGAAGTGAGCGCTTATAGTTCCGCTGGACGTCTACCCGTCTGTCATGAGCGCAACAGCTGATGCTCAAGATAGTTCATCCACAACTTTTTTCTTCTCCTGCTCATAAAGATCTGGCACAATCTTATCGCTGAAGTGGGTGCGCGACGGGATGTCGTAACGTGGTTCAAGCACGTTCAGCATGTGTTTAAAACCCTCGTTTTGCACAACCGAGTCTGCACCTATAAACACACCGATTCAATGGCGGGGGCGTTCAAGCTCCTCCGTTACTCCGCTCGCCATGACCACGCTGTGTATGGACTGAACGTGACAACAACTTTTTTTTTTTTTTCATATATCAAACCGCGGATCACGATACGATCACCACCATGCTTGACGGTAGGCATGGTGTTCCTGGGATTAAAAGCCTGACCTTTTCTCCTCCAAACATATTGCTGGGTATTGTGGCCAAACAGCTACATTTTTTATTTCATCTGACCACAGAACTTTCCTCCAGAAGGTCTTATCTTTGTCCATGTGATGTCAGATGAAACAAAAATGGAGCTGTTTGGCCACAATACATTACATTATATTAGGGCTGCAACTAACGATTAATTTGATAATCGATTAATCTGTTGATTATTACTTCGATTAATCGATTACTAATCGGATAAAAGAGACAAACTACATTTCTATTCTTTCCAGTATTTTATTTTTTAAAAACCAGCATACTGGCGCCATGTTCTTTCAACTTGCCAAATAAAACAAGGAAAATGTAACAAAAATGCACACTTTTGACACCCTTGCTATAGATAATAAAACATTTAATCTGATAAATGTATCGCTAAAAAGCAGAGCCTGGCGACGCATGCGCGTTTATCACAACTCTCTCTCTCTCTCTGTCTCTGCCCCTCCCTCACCAATGCTGCTGTTGTTTTGTTTTTAACCCCTTCTTAACCCTGAACGTACATTGAAAATACACGCAACCCTAACTCAAAATGCCGGACATTTGAGGCATTTAAGAAACACCGCCCGACAGCTCCGCAAAAGAGGACATGTCCGGTGAAAAGAGGACGTACGATCGATTTCACGTCTGGTGAAACCAATCGCTACTAGTCCTCTTTTGCTAGCATGCTAGCAGCTAACGGGCTAGGGTAGACTGACCATACCTCATCTTTTCCCCGGACATGTCCTCTTTTGCGGAGCTGTCAGAGCGGAGTTTCATAAATGCCTCAAATGTCCGGCATTTTGAGTATTGTTTACACAACGTGCAGTACGTTACTTAATATGTCCGTGTGGAAACTCGTTCGGTACACCTCCGCACCGAAACAAAACCCCGGTACCGAAACGGTTCGATACAAATACATGTACCGTTACACCCCTATTATTTGGATTATTGTTTCTCAGCTGATTGTAAATGTTGCAGTTTATAAATAAAGGTTAAAAAAAAATTTTGAAAAAAAACGTAGCCTGTGCGCATGCGCATAGCATAGATCCAACGAATCGATGACTAAATTAATCGCCAACTATCTTTATAATCGATTTTAATCGATTAATTGTTGCAGCCCTAATATATATATATATATATATATATATATATATATATATATATATATATATATATATATATATATATATATATCAAAATCAAGTACCTACTGTACTGTTTACTTGTTGAAATACCCCTTTTAGAGCTAAAAACTACCCAAATGGCCTTTTTGCTGCTGCCAAAAATTGATTCCAGATAATATTAACAATAATAACAAAATGTCAAAGCATTTCTCTAAAAAACAATATTATACACTCCGAAAATGTAAACGATAGCAAGAATATAGCTACAAATTTCAGAAAATTTCACTAGCAAACACTTTGTTTAAAAGGTTTTTACTGTACCAAAATTCTAAAGAAAAATCACTGATAAACACTGGAAAACTGCCACTGAATGTCTTAGTGTGATGTCATTCTGTGACAGACAAATGGTACACAGTTTCCACATGGTGAGGACATTGATGGTCTGACTCACTGTCTTACGGATGACCTCAACTTCAGCGTAGACGTGACCTGCCCTGCTAAGACTGTTCGGTGCTACCCTAATAACAAACCCTGGGTAACACAGGAGGTTAAAGGGGAACATTATCACCAGACCTATGTAAGCGTCAATATATACCTTGATGTTGCAGAAAAAAGACCATATATTTTTTTAACCGATTTCCGAACTCTAAAAGGGTGAATTTTGGCCAATTAAACGCCTTTCTAATATTTGCTCTCGGAGCAACGTGACGTCACATCGGGAAGCAATCCGACATTTTCTCAAACACATAACAAATACCGAGTCAAATCAGCTCTGTTATTATCCGTTTTTTCGACTGTTTTCCGTACCTTGGAGACATCATGCCTCGTCGGTGTGTTGTCGGAGGGTGTAACAACACGAACAGGGACGGATTCAAGTTGCACCAGTGGCCCAAAGATGCCAAAGTGGCAAGAAATTGGACGTTTGTTCCGCACACTTTACCGACGAAAGCCATGCTACGACAGAGATGGCAAGAATGTGTGGATATCCTGCGACACTCAAAGCAGATGCATTTCCAACCATAAAGTCAAAGAAATCTGCCGCCAGACCCCCATTGAATCTGCCGGAGTGTGTGAGCAATTCAGGGACAAAGGACCTCGCTAGCACGCCAAGCAATGGCGGCAGTTTGTTCCCGCAGACGAGCGAGCTAAACCCCCTGGATGTCTTGGCTCACACCGTCCCTTATGCCACCGAAGATGATCAAGAGAAGAATATCGACCCTAGCTTCCCTGGCCTGCTGACATCAACTCCAAAACTGGACAGATCAGCTTTCAGGAAAAGAGAGCGGATGAGGGTATGTCTACAGAATATATTAATTGATGAAAATTGGGCTGTCTGCACTCTCAAAGTGCATGTTGTTGCCAAATGTATTTCATATGCTGTAAACCTAGTTCATAGTTGTTAGTTTCCTTTAATGCCAAACAAACACATACCAATCGTTGGTTAGAAGGCGATCGCCGAATTCGTCCTCGCTTTCTCCCGTGTCGCTGGCTGTCGTGTCGTTTTCGTCGGTTTCGCTTGCATACGGTTCAAACCGATATGGCTCAATAGCTTCAGTTTCTTCTTCAATTTCGTTTTCGCTACCTGCCTCCACACTACAACCATCCGTTTCAATACATGCGTAATCTGTTGAATCGCTTAAGCCGCTGAAATCCGAGTCTGAATCCGAGCTAATGTCGCTATAGCTTGCTGTTCTACGCGCCATGTTTGTTTGTGTTGGCTTCACTACGTGACGTCACAGGAAAATGGACGGGTGTATATAACGATGGTTAAAATCAGGCACTTTGAAGCTTTTTTTAGGGATATTGCGTGATGGGTAAAATTTTGAAAAAACTTTGAAAAATAAAATAAGCCACTGGGAACTGATTTTTAATGGTTTTAACCATTCTGAAATTGTGATAATGTTCCCCTTTAAAGCTGCCTTCAGGAGTGGAGACAGGGAGGCAATGAGAGCAGCACAGCGGGAGGTGAAAGGACGCGTGAGGAAGACTAAGGACAGCTACAGGAAGAAGCTGGAGCAGAACAACATGAGGGAGGTCTGGGAAGGTGTGAAAACCATCACAGGCCACAAGACAAAGACCAGAGCAGTAGGGGGGACAATAGAGAGGGCCGATGAGATGAATAACTTCTTCAACCGGTTCACCCCCCACTCCTCATCGCAGCCACACCCTCTTCTTCTCCCCTCAACACACCTCCCCCCCAGCCATGGCTGCACTCTCCTACTCCTCCTCCACCTCTACGCAGACATTAGTCATCTCTGTGGACCAGGTCAGAGGTCAACTGAGGAAGTTGCATCCTAGAAACTAACTGGTGCGCACCAAATACATATCTAAAACATTTTTGTACCCATGTCCCTTTAGGGGAGGGGTCGGCAACCTTTACCACTCAAAGAGCCATTTTGACCAGTTTCACAAATGAAAGAAAACAATGGGAGTCACAAAACTCTTTTGAAGTTTAAAATGAAATAACACTGCATACAAAGTTTTTTTTTGCTTTGTGCTATGTATAAACCAGACACGCGGCCCGCACCTTAATATAAAAATGTAATGTTAGTGCGTCCCGCGAGTTTTATATGAATGGCGCTTAACAGTGTCATACTTGCCAACCCTCACGATTTTTCATGGAGACTACAAATTTCAGGGCAACTATTCTCTCAAACGTCTGCTGATTTTCACCCGAACAACAATAATAAGGACGTGATGTGATGGTACAGCATTTAGCGCCCTCTACAAGCTGTACAAACAGCGTGCCGGCCCAGCCACACGTTCTGCTTGCACACGTACGTAACAGCAAGGCATACTTGGTCAACAGCCATACAGGTTACACTGGCGGTGGCCGTATAAAACAACTTTAACACTCTTACTAATATGCGCCACACTGTGAACCAAAACCAAACAAGAATGACAAACACATTTCGGGAGAACATCTGCACCGTAACACAACAGAGTGTCCGCCCTGAGATCGGTAGGTTGTGAGTTCAAACCCCGGCCGAGTCATACCAAAGACTATAAAAAATGGGACCCATTACCTCCCTGCTTGGCACTCAGCATCAAGGGTTGGAATTGGGGGTTAAATCACCAAAAATGATTCCCGGGCGAGGCACCGCTGCTGCCCACTGCTCCCCTCACCTCCCAGGGGGTGAACAAGGGGATGGATCAAATGCAGAGGACAAATTTCGCTGGTACTTTAACTTAACTTAACATAAACACAACAGAACAAATACCCAGAATCCCATGCAGCCCTAACTCTTCCGGGCTACATTATACACCCCCCCCCCCCCCACCACCAAACCCCGCCCACCTCAACCGATGCATGGAGGGGGCGGGGGGTTGATGTGTGGGTGAGCAGGGTTGAGGGGGCAGGGTTTGGTGGTAGCGGGGGCAGGGGGGGTGTATAATGTAGCCCGGAAGAGTTAGGGCTGCATGGGATTCCGGGTATTTGTTCTGTTGTGTTTATGTTAAGTTAAGGCCGGGGTTTGAACTCACAACCTACCGATCTCAGGGCGGACCCTCTGTTGTGTTACGGTGCAGATGTTCTCCCGAAATGTGTATGTCATTCTTGTTTGGTTTTGGTTCACAGTGTGGCACATATTAGTAAGAGTATATTTGGGTATTTGTTCTGTTGTGTTTATGTTGTCTTAAAAAAAACACATTAAACATACACATTTCTCCCGAAATGTGTTTGTCATTCTTGTTTGGTTTTGGTTCACAGTGTGGCGCATTATTAGTAAGAGTGTTAAAGTTGTTTTATACAGCCACCGTCACTGTGACCTGTATGGCTGTTGACCAAGTATGCCTTGCTGTTACGTACGTGTGCAAGCAGAAGCCTCATTCAACGTGTGGCTGGGCCGGCACGCTGTTTGTAGAGGTTGTAGAGGGCGCTAAATGCTGTACCATCACATCACGTCCTTATTATTGTTGTTAGGGTGAAATTCGGAGAATATTTGCCCCGGGGAGAGGCACTGAAATCCGGAAGTCTCCCGGGAAAATAGGTCGGCAAGTATGCAGCTGAGCTGCATCAGAGTGATCAAAGAGACGCGGAGACGCGGGTTGCCGACCCCTGACCTAGTAGTACGCCAAATATTATTTCATTATTTAAATACAGTGTTTTATTTTCCTACA
This sequence comes from Nerophis lumbriciformis, assembly GCF_033978685.3. Taxonomy (NCBI): domain Eukaryota; kingdom Metazoa; phylum Chordata; class Actinopteri; order Syngnathiformes; family Syngnathidae; genus Nerophis; species Nerophis lumbriciformis. The sequence continues at coordinate 5,232,978 of NC_084573.2, forward strand.
TGCAAACACAGTGTTACTGTTCAAACTGTGTGTAATGTTACAGTAACTAAAAATATTAAATATACTTGTTAAATAACGTGTCTTCCTTGTTTTTAATGAATAACTAAGGCCTACTATGCTACTGTATTTTAAAGATGTTCATGATGGTGGTACTTGGAAGTCCAAGTATTTTCTGAGGTGGTACTTGGTGATAAAAGTTTGACAACTACTGACGTAGTGACATTGTAAACTACATTGGCAGACACCATTTTGTTATACCCAAACGGCGTCTGCTCATACATCGCGCTTCCAACGAGTTAGAAAGTTCCAGAACTGTTCACGTTATACCATCTCATCTCATTGTGGATCATGTGAATGTCTGAAGTGGAACTAAATGTGATCTCTGAAAGGGGTACACATTATTTCCAAAGCAGGGCCCCCATCCACATATACAATACTAGTACATATCTGATGAAAAACAACATTATTTTTGTTATTTTAATTATAAGTGTGCCAAATCACCTATATTTGAACATTATCTAATGGAAATGACTGCTGTCTGATAATCACATTAATAACACAATAACAATCATGTCTAACACGTCATGTTCATGTTAATGATGAAATATAAAGTTAGTAAACATGTGAGAGTAAGAAGTAAACAAACCTGTTCTGCGTAACACAACTTGAGGTTTCTTGAAAACAGGAGCATGAATAAAGTGTAGTTAGTAGCGATGTGAGGAGATGTGCCGAGGCTTAGAAGCGTGTGTGGAGTCAAGGCGGACTTTGCTGCAAAGCGCATATCCTCCACGCATGCGTCACTTAGGGGCGGGGCCAAAGAGTCATAGTGATGGGCAAGCCATGAACGATTCATTCTAAATGTATGTTTTCATGGTGTCTATGTAGTGAGTCTTATTCTGCGTTGTGTACTTTTTTAAAATAAAAGACACTTCACCATGCCGTCGGTTCAGTATTTATTGGAAACCTGTGTTGGAAAACACGAAACACACACACACAGGTCTCAACTTTCTGGCGGAGTGATATCTGCTCCTTCTCATTCATTCATATAAAAATAATAATAAATTAAATTACATTAACAAAAACGTTTTCTCACAAAATAATAATAATGCACAAATCCACATACCTGTGTTGGAAACACGAAACACACACACACACAGGTCTCAACTTTCTGGCGGAGTGATATCTGCTCCTGTGTGATGCAAACACCATGCGTAAATACTACCAAACAATTCACACAGTCGACGCTCTACGTCTAAATAACCGAAATTGTGCATAAAAATGACTCAAAACAACACATCACTTGTACCCACAACAATATTGGGTTAACTTTTCAAGTATCTAGGAACGTTTAGGAGGAATATTTACAATATGAAGAAACACGGAGCAGTGAAGAACTAGTACCTTCTCATTCAAAAGTCCGAAGGAAGAGGAAGTAAAGCGATCGAAAAAACAGCGAAGACACTTCCCGCACCGGACATCCGGTTCTTCAAAATAAAAGCCTTACTTCAAAATAAATATAACACCCTGTCTAGTTCATAATACAGCGCAACAACATCACACTATTACATCTACACAAAAAAGCACGGCAACAAATGATCCATCCATCCATTTATTTACTGTGTGTCCCTTTCAGGGTTGTGGGGGTGCTGGATCCTATCCTGGACAAGTCGCCACCTCATCGCAGGGCCAACACAGATAGACAGACAAGTATATAAACTGTATTTGACTTTAAATCAGATAAATATCATTCAACAACAACACAATTTGCAGACTATAATTACTGGTTTGCTGGTTTTACTGGTGTAAAATTCTGCATCCGAGAGATCACAACCATTGCAGCCATGCGTCCAAAACGTAACATCATCTTGCAGGGACATAAGGACAAGCAAAAGTAAAGTGTGTGTTTTACAATATAATAATCTATTTAATAAGACATTTCCAGAGAATACCTTTTTTTTGGAGTATTTATTGGAGGCCTCAAAAGACAAAGGCCGTCTGTTTACAGGAGAGTGTCGGTGAGGCACACACCTTTTATCTTAGCTCAGGAATGCATGGGGGAAGGGTTGGAGACAAGCGGGAAAACTCTTAGTTAGGAAAAGTGTAGCTGCTGACAGAAGCACATTGTATATATGTTATATCATTCATAGTTGGTTAGAGTAAATAAATACAATGTATAAATATAAGTTCATATTTACATATAATGTGATTAAAAATGTATTTCCTTTGGTTAATTCATGTGTTAACTTTATTTTTGTTACAAAACCCATGTCAATTGGAGGGGAACATGTTTTTTGTTCCGGTTTGGTCACATTGTTGGGGGGACAATTAATATGTGATGGAATAAGGGAAGCAGCATGAGACAGCAAGCATTCGATGTGAGAGGTTAATGGAGTCTCGGCTTGAAAATAAACTTTATTCCCTCGGAGTTTGTGAGGCCAATGAGGTATGATTCTTTCTGATAATGTATGTGAAATCAATGTGTTTTCTTTTATTTGATGTCAGACTAATTGTAAGTTCTGTTTTTCTTATTTATTAGTTCTGACGGCATTATTTTGGCATTATTTTGGCATCGTGGTTAACAAGAAGAAGGCGTGGCTGAAATAAATGTCTGTGTGAGAAAAACTAACAACCTGAGCCTTGATTAAGACTTCGGAGTGTCATGTCTGTGTAATCATGTTTTGTTTTAGTCATGTTCGGTTTTGTTTTTGGACTTTTTGTGCACTTTTGTTTGTTTGTCACCATAGCAACCATTGGTTTTCACCTGTCACGTCACGCACCTGTTTCACGTTCGGACTCACACACACCTGTCACCAATCATGTCACTGTTATTTAAGCCTACCTTTGTTCATCACTCGTTCTGCCTGCGTTGTTTTGATGTCACCCCGGTTTATGTCTTGCTCTGACCAAGTAAGTTTCCCTGTCCATGCCATAGCTTCTGCTAAAGATTAGCCTCACTTGCGTTTTAGGCACGCTTGCCTTTTTTGTTGTTGTTGTTGTATTGTTTATGTTTGTGGTAGTGCGTGATTTATGTTAATAAATCCTAGCCTACCTTCACGCTGTTGTCCGGAGTCGTCTCTTTGCATTGGAAGAACACCCCCCCACGTGACACGGAGGGAGTAACAAAAAGTAAACACACTCTAAGTAAGGCGAGACATTAGTCTGAATATGATGCACCTAGCAAAGTGAGACAGGCAGAAGAAACAAAACAATACAGCATGAACATGTCAGACAAAAGACTTGAAGATGAATCTTTAACCAAAACAACTACCACAAAAATGTCATCATCAGTAAGCCAACCTTTTGTCCAGGAATCACAGGATATAGATTCACAATACAAGCACCATGTTTGCACCAAAACACACACACACACACACACACACACACACACACACACACACACACACACACACACACACACACACACACACACACACACACACACGCAGTCTGACTTTTGACCCACTCTTGTGAATGACGCTTAAAGTTCTTCAGATTTTTGAAGCGTAAGCTTAAAGGGGAACATTATCACCAGACCTATGTAAGCGTCAATATATACCTTGATGTTGCAGAAAAAAGACCATATATATTTTTAACCGATTTCCGAACTCTAAATGGGTGAATTTTGGCAAATTAAACGTCTTTCTAATATTCGCTCTCGGAGGCATAAGGGACGGTGTGAGCCAAGACATCCAGGGGGTTTAGCTCGCTCGTCTGCGGGAACAAACTGCCGCCATTGCTTGCCGTGCTACCGAGGTCCTTTGTCCCTGAATTGCTCACGCACTCCGGCAGATTCAATGGGGGTCTGGCGGCAGATTTCTTTGACTTTATCGTTGGAAATGCATCTGCTTTGAGTGTCGCAGGATATCCACACATTCTTGCCATCTCTGTCGTAGCATAGCTTTCGTCGGTAAAGTGTGCGGAACAAACGTCCAATTTCTTGCCACTTTCGCATCTTCGGGCCACTGGTGCAACTTGAATCCGTCCCTGTTGGTGTTGTTACACCCTCCGACAACACACCGACGAGGCATGATGTCTCCAAGGTACGGAAAACAGTCGAAAAAACGGAAAATAACAGAGCTGATTTGACTCGGTGTTTGAGAAAATGGCGGATTGCTTCCCGATGCTCCGAGAGCGAATAATAGAAAGGCGTTTAATTCGCCAAAATTCACCCAATTAGAGTTCGGAAATCGGTTAAAAAAATATATGGTCTTTTTTCTGCAACATCAAGGTATATATTGACGCTTACATAGGTCTGGTGATAATGTTCACCTTTAAGATCTCTTATTTGGGAACATTTCAGCTTCACTGTGCGATACAACAATGGAGGACGAGAGGCGGACAAAGTTTGCCGACATTGTTCAGCAGCAGTAGGGTATGCTTCGGACAAAACGTCAAACATGCTAACCCATTTGAAGCGGCACCTCCCCCAAGTGAACATCGCTTCAGCGAAGAGAAAGACGAGCGTGGTGCAAACACCGCATTCAAGCAGCCTCTCCTCGGCGAGTCAGGCAGGGCTAAAGCAATAACGAATGTTTTTATAGCAGCAGATTTAAGACCATATTGCATTAGAAACTAGATTTTGAGCCACTTCTATGGTGGAAGAACAATGAGCCCATACATATATCCTCTTACTGCCAAGTTAGCCAGGCACTACCTCGCCATACCTGCTACCACCGTGCCCAGTGAAAGGGTATTTCCCACAGCTGGAGACATTGTAACTGCAAGCAGGTCTGCTCTTTCTGCAGACAATGTGGATAAACTGATTTGTCTGGCAAAAAACATGAAAATTGAGTGAAAGTCACCAGGGTTAAAGGGGAACATTATCACCAGACCTATGTAAGCGTCAATATATACCTTGATGTTGCAGAAAAAAGACCATATATTTTTTTAACCGATTTCCGAACTCTAAATGGGTGAATTTTGGCGAATTAAACGCCTTTCTAATATTCGCTCTCGGAGCGATGACGTCACATGACGTCACATCGGGAAGCAATCCGCCATTTTCTCAAACACCGAGTCAAATCAGCTCTGTTATTTTCTGTTTTTTCGACTGTTTTCCGTACCTTGGAGACATCATGCCTCGTCGGTGTGTTGTCGGAGGGTGTAACAACACCAACAGGGACGGATTCAAGTTGCACCAGTGGCCCAAAGATGCCAAAGTGGCAAGAAATTGGACGTTTGTTCCGCACACTTTACCGACTGTTAGAATAATTATGTATATATTATCACACTAACTTTAGTATGCTTAAAGTCCGTTGCTTTAGTTATTTAGCTGTTGTGCTCAAGTTGGACTTTTTCTAATGTGAGCAAGGACAAATACTTCTTGTCTGAGGGGTGGCCTCAGCTGTAGATGTTATCTTTGTTTGAGCCCGCCAACAGCCAAGGACTTCAACCGACTTCAGCGAATATGGGATGACGGCACACGGACGAGGCAGAGACTTCAAGGACCTCAACAAGATAAGATTCCAACACGCAGACGAAGCGAAAGCACAAGGCCCCCAGAACATTCTGTCACGTATCGCGCGTCCTGGACCTGCTTTGCATAAAATATGTGACCACTCCTTTTAGAGGCGGCCTTAGTATTGTTGACTGTGGAATGTCACGTTCAAACACTGAGGACATCTATTAAACAAGACAAAAGGCAAGGAATCAAACAGAGACAGAATTCAATTTAGACTCAATATTGAGGAGAGACATGGCCACTGCACTCTCTGTACAGTCCTGCACCACGCTCTGACGAAGAAGGTTTTCGTCTCCTCTTTATTACAATATTCAATGTTCACGCACCAACACATGTCTCAGCAGGAATGTGGAGTATGTAAAACAGTCATTGTTTTCGGTCGCTTTGAAGACCAAGAAGTGGGATTTCTCGGGCTTGGGCTCTTCCTGGATCCAGCTGGGGCAGGTGTTGGAGGACAATGGATAACCCCTCCCGTCTCCTGACCACAGTTGCTTCAAAAGGGCAGCGGGTCGTAAATAGCGTTGACCTCGGTCACCAAACAGTTGGAAGAGAGTTTGTTTAACACTTCAAAGAGAGTTCCTCTGGAAGTTGAGCAGATCCTGCCATCTGTCCGTGTTGAAATCACAGTGGAGTTTTACGAGCCTTCTTCCTCTTGTTAGGCCTCGAAAGACAGCATTCATAATACAACGTTTCTTTTGTGATAACTTACAAACAATTATTCCAACATGGAACTCCTGAATAAAAAGAGGGACGCAAGAGCTGGACCTTAGAGCGTAGGGCGAGACTGTGACTAAGGGTCCGGCTCCATGCGTTCTCCTCATGAGCTAAATTGAACTCTGTCTCTGATTGATTCCTTGCTTCTTGTCTGATTAATAGATGTCATCAGTGTTTGAACCTGACACCGACGAAAGCTATGCTACGACAGAGATGGCAAGAATGTGTGGATATCCTGCGACACTCAAAGCAGATGCATTTCCAACCATAAAGTCAAAGAAATCTGCCGCCAGACCCCCATTGAATCTGCCGGAGTGTGTGAGCAATTCAGGGACAAAGGACCTCGGTAGCACGGCAAGCAATGGCGGCAGTTTGTTCCCGCAAACGAGCGAGCTAAACCCCCTGGATGTCTTGGCTCACACCGTCCCTTATACCACCGAAGATGATCAAGAGAAGAATATCGACCCTAGCTTCCCTGGCCTGCTGACATCAACTCCAAAACTGGACAGATCAGCTTTCAGGAAAAGAGCGCGGATGAGGGTATGTCTACAGAATATATTCATTGATGAAAATTGGGCTGTCTGCACTCTCAAAGTGCATGTTGTTGCCAAATGTATTTCATACGCTGTAAACCTAGTTCATAGTTGTTAGTTTCCTTTAATGCCAAACAAACACATACCAATCGTTGGTTAGAAGGCGATCGCCGAATTCGTCCTCGCTTTCTCCCGTGTCGCTGGCTGTCGTGTCGTTTTCCTCGGTTTTGCTTGCATACGGTTCAAACCGATATGGCTCAATAGCTTCAGTTTCTTCTTCAATTTTGTTTTCGCTACCTGCCTCCACACTACAACCATCCGTTTCAATACATGCGTAATCTGTTGAAACGCTTAAGGCGCTGAAATCCGAGTCTGAATCCGAGCTAATGTCGCTATAGCTTGCTGTTCTTTCCGCCATGTTTGTTTGTGTTGGTATCACTATGTGACGTCACAGGAAAATGGACGGGTGTATATAACGATGGTTAAAATCAGGCACTTTGAAGCTTTTTTTAGGGATATTGCGTGATGGGTAAAATTTTGAAAAAAACTTCGAAAAATAAAATAAGCTACTGGGAACTGATTTTTAATGGTTTTAACCCTTCTGAAATTGTGATAATGTTCCCCTTTAAAATATTTCAAGGTATTAGTTATTTTTGAGCACATTTGACAATTCCGTGATAATTTATGATAACCGTGATATTTTGGTCCCAATAACTGTGATATGATTTTATTTTATTTTTTAACGTTTCTAATTCACATAAACTTGTTGCTATGCCTCCATGTTTGTTTTGTGTTCTAACATTAGGGAAAGTCTGTATTGTTTATTATTGTTGTTTGGCACAGTTTGTTCCCAACACGCTTAACGTTTTATTGAAGTACATCACAGATTAACACTTGGACATGTCCGAGAAGGAGTAGGAAGAAGCGGAGCTAATTTACTGTTTTTGACCAAATTGCAAGATTTTGTGCGATTCCCTCCCCTTGCGACAGACCCATGATGAGCTGACATGGGCTACATTCCATATGTTAATGTGCATGGTGTGGTCCATCATCCAGTGTAGTAATCTGGCCCATAATATTTCGGGGTAGATGTCAAAAAAACTAAAACAATAAAAAAGTTATGTCCTTTATGAGGGAGGCGTTCATGACAGAAAATAATGAAGAACCACTGCACGACAATAGGAAAAGTCAATAAAACATAAAGGAATGCTGAATAAATGTAGAATGTATTTTAATTCATATGTTGAGAGAGTAAATGGAGTACAAGGGTTGGGGGGAATCCAACAGTTGTGTTTATTGTGCAGAAAACCTTTTTTTCAAGGAGTAGTGGATGCCCCAGTTGTATGATGTTCTCTGAGGAGGCTTACTGCGCCAACCCCTGATCTATATGTGTGTGTTCTGGTGCAAACATGGTGCTTGTATTGTGAATCTGTATCCTGAGATTCCTGGACAAAAGGTTTACTTTTGCTTGTCCTTATGTCCCTGCAAGATGATGTTACGTTTTGGACGCATGGCTGCAATGGTTGTGATCTCTCGGTTGCAGAATTTTACACCAGTAAAACCAGCAAACCAGTAATTATAGTCTGCAAATTGTGTTGTTGTTGAATGATATTTATCTGATTTAAAGTCAAATACAGTTTATATACTTGTCTGTCTATCTGTGTTGGCCCCGCGATGAGGTGGCGACTTGTCCAGGGTGTACACCGCCTTCCGCCCGAATGCAGCTGAGATAGGCTCCTGTACCCTCCGCGACCCCGAAAGGGACACGCGGTAAATAAATGGATGGATGGATCATTTGTTGCCGTGCTTTTTTGTGTAGACACCATGAAAACATACATTTAGAATGAATCGTTCATGACTTGCCCATCACTATGACTCTTTGGCCCCGCCCCTAAGTGACGCATGCGTGGAGGATATGCGCTTTGCAGCAAAGTCCTCCTTCACTCCACACACGCTTCTAAGCCTCGGCACATCTCCTCACATCGCTACTAACTACACTTTATTCATCCTCCGTGTCAGGATAAACTCCACTCGTCTCAGTCAACTTTGGACATTATTAGGCCCGCTTAGATTGCTACTTGTTTTAGCGCGCTAGTTAGCTTAGTGTGCTAGTTAGCTTAGCGTGCTAGTTAGCTTAGCTTGTTAGCTGCTAACAAAGAGACGCGGATTTGATTAACACATCGCTTAGTTAAGATCAAGTGTGAGTGTAAAGTGTTGTGATTGTGTGAAAATGTGCGAAAGAACGATGGCAGAGTACAAAGAGGAACTTTCTCGGACAAAAGAAGAGAACAAGAGACTACGTCAACTTCTGGAGGCTGTTTTCAAGAAACCTCAAGTTGTGTTACACAGAACAGGTTTGTTTACTTCTTACTCTCACATCTTTACTAACTTTATATTTATTATTAACATGAACATGACGTGTTAGATTAATTTTGATTAATATGTGTACTCAGACACATGATTGTAACAAACAGTTCAGGGTGTCCCAAGTTACCTCAGAGTATTATGTAAGAAGGAGGAGTTTTGTCCCTCCAGAGTTGCCGTAGGGCTCTGACGTAAGATGTCTATGAGTGTGGGTTGTTGTAGATCAGGGGTGGGCAACCTGCGGCTCCGGAGCCGCATGCGGCTCTTTGATCACTTTGATGCGGCTCTTTGATCACTTTGATGCGGCTCAGCTGCATACTTGCCGACCTCCCGATTTTCCCGGGAGACTTCCGGATTTCAGTGCCTCTCCCCGGGGCAAATATTCTCCGAATTTCACCTTAACAATAATATTAAGGGCGTGCCGTGATGGTACAGCATTTAGCGCCCTCTACAAGCTGTACAAACAGCGTGCCGGCCCAGCCACACGTTGTATGAGGCTTCTGCTTGCACACATACGTACAGTAACAGCAAGGCATACTTGGTCAACAGCCATACAGGTCACACTGACGGCGGACGTATAAAACAACTTTAACACTCTTACTAATAATGCGCTACACTGTGAACCAAAACCAAACAAGAATGACAAACACATTTCGGGAGAAATGTGTTTGTTTAATGTGTTTTTTTAAGACAACATAAACACAACAGAACAAATACCCAGAATCCCATGCAGCCTTAACTCTTCCGGGCTACATTATACCCCCCCGCTACCACCAAACCCTGCCCCCCCCAACCCTGCTCACCCACACATCAATCCCCCCGCCCCCTCCGTGCATCGGTTGAGGTGGGCGGGGTTTGGTGGTAGGGTGGGGTGTGTGTATAATGTAGCCCGGAAGAGTTAGGGCTGCATGGGATTCTGGGTATTTGTTCTGTTGTGTTTATGTTAGTTAAGTTAAAGTACCAGTGAAATTTGTCCTCTGCATTTGACCCATCCCCTTGTTCACCCCCTGGAAGGTGAGGGGAGCAGTGGGCAGCAGCGGTGCCGGGCCCAGGAATCATTTTTGGTAATTTAACCCCCAATTCCAACCCTTGATGCTGGGTGCCAAGCAGGGAGGTAATGGGTCCCATTTTTATAGTCTTTGGTATGACTCGGCCGGGGTTGGAACTCAGGGCGGACACTCTGTTGTGTTACGGTGCAGATGTTCTCCCGAAATGTGTTTGTCATTCTTGTTTGGTTTTGGTTCACAGTGTGGCGCATATTAGTAAGAGTGTTAAAGTTGTTTTATACAGCCACCGTCCGTGTAACCTGTATGGCTGTTGACCAAGTATGCCTTGCTGTTACGTGCGTGTGCAAGCAGTGGTAGCGGGGGTATATAATGTAGCCCGGAAGAGTTAGGAATACAAGGGATTCTGGGTTTTTGTTCTGTTGTGTTTATGTTGTGTTACGGTGCAGATGTTCTCCCGAAATGTGTTTGTCATTCTTGTTTGGTGTGGGTTCACAGTGTGGCGCATATTAGTAAGAGTGTTAAAGTTGTTTATATCACCACCCTCAGTGTGACCTGTATGGCTGTTGACCAAATATGCCTTGCAGTCACTCACGTGTGTATGCAGAAGCCAAATGCAACATGTGACTGGGCCGTCACGCAGACAGTGTGGTGGTAAAGCGGACACTGAAGGCAGTGCCATCACGGCACGTCCTCAATATTGTTGTCCTGTTGAAAATTGGAGAAAGGTTGGCAACGACAGTGAAACCTGGAGAGGCGTGATTGGGAAGAATGGCCGCCCGGATCTGAACCCGAGTGGTGTTTTGTTATTGGACTTTTGTGCTCGTCACAGATTGTCCATAACAAACACCATGTTCAAACATAAGGGTGTCCATATGTGCACTTGGCACCAGGACACCCTAGGCCGCAGTTCCATGATCGACTTTGTAGTTGTGTCATCGGATTTGCGGCCTCATGTTTTGGACACTCGGGTGAAGAGAGGGGCGGAGCTTTCTACCAATCACCACCTGGTGGGGAGTTGGCTGCGATGGTGGGGGAGGATGCCGGACAGACCTGGCAGACCCAAACGCATTGTGAGGGTCTGCTGGGAACGCCTAGCAGAGTCTCCTGTCAGAGAGAGTTTCAATTCCCACCTCCGGAAGAACTTTGAACATGTCACGAGGGAGAGGCTGGATATTGAGTCCGAGTGGACCATGTTCCGCACCTCTATTGTCGAGGCGGCTGATTGGAGCTGTGGCCGCAAGGTAGTTGGTCCCTGTCGTGGCGGTAATCCTAAAACCCGTTGGTGGACACCGGCGGTGAGGGATGCCGTCAAGCTGAAGAAGGAGTCCTATCGGGTTCTTTTGGCTCATAGGACTCCAGAGGCAGCGGACAGGTACCGACAGGCCAAGCGGTGTGCGGCTTCAGCGGTCGCTGAGGCAAAAACTCGGACATGGGAGGGTTCGGGGAAGCCATGGAAAACGACTTCCAGACGGCTTCGAAGCGATTCTGGACCACCATCCACCGCCTCAGGAAGGTGAAGCAGTGCACTGTCAACACCGTGTATGGTGCGGATGGTGTTCTGCTGACCTCGACTGCGGATGTTGTGGATCGGTGGAGGGAATACTTCGAAGACCTCCTCAATCCCACCAACACGTCTTCCTATGAGGAGGCAGTGTCTGGGGAATTCTGTGGTGGGCTCTCCTATTTCTGGAGCTGAGGTTGCTGAGGTAGTTAAAAAGCTCCTCTGTGGCAAGGCCCCGGGGGTGGATGAGACCCGCCCAGAGTTCCTTAAGGCTCTGGATGCTGTGGGGCTGTCTTGGTTGACAAGACTCTGCAGCATCGCGTGGACATCGGGGGCGGTACCTCTGGATTGGCAGACCAGGGTGGTGGTTCCTCTCTTTAAGAAGGGGAACTGGAGGGTGTGTTCCAACTATCGTGGGATCACACTCCTCAACCTTCCCGGTAAGGTCTATTCAGGTGTACTGGAGAGGAGGCTATGTCGGATAGTCGAACCTTGGATTCAGGAGGAACAGTGTGGTTTTTGTCCTGGTCGTGGAACTGTGGACCAGCTCTATACTCTCGGCAGGGTCCTTGAGGGTGCATGGGAGTTTGCCCAACCAGTCTACATGTGCTTTGTGGACTTGGAGAAGGCATTCGACCGTGTCCCTCGGGAGGTCCTGTGGGGAGTGCTCAGAGAGTATGGGGTATCGGACTGTCTGATTGTGGCTGTCCGCTTCCTGTATGATCAGTGTCAGAGCTTGGTCCGCATTGCCGGCAGTAAGTCGGACACGTTTCCAGTGAGGGTTGGACTCCGCCAAGGCTGCACTTTTGTCACCGATTCTGTTCATAACTTTTATGGACAGAATTTCTAGGCGCAGTCAAGGCGTTGAGGGGATCCGGTTTGGTGGCTGCAGGATTAGGTCTCTGCTTTTTGCAGATGACGTGGTCCTGATGGCTTCATCTGGCCAGGATCTTCAGCTCTCACTGGATCGGTTCGCAGCCGAGTGTGAAGCGACTGGGATGAGAATCAGCACCTCCAAGTCCGAGTCCATGGTTCTTGCCCGGAAAAGGGTGGAGTGCCATCTCCGGGTTGGGGAGGAGACCCTGCCCCAAGTGGAGGAGTTCAAGTACCTAGGAGTCTTGTTCATGAGTGAGGGAAGAGTGGATCGTGAGATCGACAGGCGGATCGGTGCGGCGTCTTCAGTAATGCGGACGCTGTATCGATCCGTTGTGGTGAAAAAGGAGCTAAGCCGGAAGGCAAAGCTCTCAATTTACCGGTCAATCTACGTTCCCATCCTCACCTATGGTCATGAGCTTTGGGTTATGACCAAAAGGACAAGATCACGGGTACAAGCGGCCGAAATGAGTTTCCTCCGCCGGGTGGCGGGGCTCTCCCTTAGAGATAGGGTGAGAAGCTCTGCCATCCGGGAGGAGTTCAGAGTAAAGCCGCTGCTCCTCCACATGGAGAGGAGCCAGATGAGGTGGTTCGGGCATCTGGTCAGGATGCCACCTGAACGCCTCCCGAGGGAGGTGTTTAGAGCACATTTAACCGGTAGGAGGCCACGGGGAAGACCCAGGAATATATATTTCATGGCATAATATGTCATGTCAAACATATAACACCTTTGTGACATGAAAAAACACAATTAAATCATGGCGTTTACTTTTTGATATTAATATAAAACTCAAAGCAGTTTGGCTAATGAAGATGAAGTCTAATAAACAAGCTTTGTTCTTCTCCAACAACGCCTCCTTGTAGTTCAGTGCAACAGTTTGGCCAACAAAAATAAAGACTAGTGACACCTCTCACATCGAATACACAATCTTCACAGCCAGCGTTCAATTCAATGAGATGACAAAACATTTGAGCTAGTATTGATGTTAATTGAACACTGATACATTTTGCAGTTAAATAAAGGAGAAGTGAACATCCCAGTAAAAAAAAAAACTTTATAAACAAGTTGTGACAACGTTCACGACACATCACCTGCTGCATGAATGGCCTTCCCAAAGTCGTGTGGACAATGCTGAAGAAACAAGTCTATGTCAGAAAACCAACAAATTTAGCTGAACTGCACCAATTTTGTCAAGAGGAGTGGTCAAAAATTCCAGCAGAAGCTTGTGGATGGCTACCAAAAGCGCCTTATTGCAGGTAAACTTGCCAAGGGACATGTAAGCAAATATTAACATTGCTGTATGTATACTTTTGACCCAGCACATTTGCTCACATTTTCAGTAGACCCATAATAAATTCATAAAAGAAGCAAACTGTTACGATCCGCTGCACGGATCATAGTTTGTTTATGTTTCTCGTCACATATGTTTTCAGCACATTTGATTTTGTTTGTTCAGTTGCCATGTCAGCTGATTACTTTCACCTGCCTCTGGTTAGTGTTCGGGACGCGCACCTGTTGCCCGGGCACTAATCAGAGGGCTATTTAGTCTTTGCTCTGGCCTCACTCTGTCTGGCTTCGTAGTTTGTTCCCATACAACTGTTAACGACTACTTTGATTCTGCTAGCTTTTCACGCTATGCTATTTGTGCCTGCTAGCTCCCATGCTAGTCCTTTTGTTTTGCCTTTTGTGCTACGTGCATGTCTTTTTGTTTGTTCACCATATGATTTATATTTAAAATAAATCATTTTCCTACCTGCAAGCTGTGTCCGAAGCCGTCTGCATCCTTGGGAGAACCACACCCGCATCACTATGCGACCCAGTCGTTTCACAAACTTCATGAATGTTTTTAGTGACCAATCACTACATCACAAAAAAATAGGAGTTGTAGAAATGATTGGAAACTCAACACAGCCATGACATGATGTTCTTTACAAGTGTATGTAAACTTTTGATCGTGACAGTATATATGCATGTGTATATGTATATATATCCATCCATCCATTTTCTACCGCTTATCCCTTTCGGAGTGGCGGGGGTACTGGAGCCTATCTCAGCTACAATCGAGTGGAAGGCGGGGTATGTATATATATATATATATATATATATATATATATATATATATATATATATATATATATATATATATATATATATATATATATATATATATATATACTGTATATTTATGTATATATATATATATATATATATATATATATATATATACTGTATATTTATGTATATATGTTCAGTTTAACAGTCCAGTTGTGATTGATTGAATGCCCTGAGAATTATACTGGACATTCTTTTGTAATTGCTACAAAATAACGTGTAGTATTTTGTTAATTTCTTTCCAAAAATATTTTTATTTTATAGATATTTTCAAAGCAGATGCTTAGGGCCCTCTGGCACCTCATGGAGGACCCATAAAATCGGTGCCTCTTAAGACCTCACTGTTGGCTTTGTACGCTCATGTTACTTCTCAACTAGTCTAAGTTGATGCTAATCGACCTGTTTCTTCTCCTTTTTACTGAATGTGAAAGCAAAAGTGAGTCCACAAATAACCAAATCGTAAAAGCAGAATAGAAAATGAAATCTGAATTGGTAAAATCTTATCTATTTCGATCCCAGCATGTGTTTGTCTTCTTGTGTCCTGCAGACGTCTGTGAAAAATATCGTCCACCTGAGCAGCAGGAGGGGTCCTCCAGTGTGGAGCAGAAGAGGTCACAGCACTTCCACGTGAAAGAAGAGGAGCCACAGCCCCCCCACATTAAAGATGAAGAAAAACAGCGGCTGTCCCACCACTTCATAGAGGAAGACAAGAGACACCTCATCAGTGTGAAGAGTGAAGATGATGAGGTCAAAGGTGAGAGTGAGGAGAAGAGAGAGGCGGAGCCTCCAAGCAGCAGCTCAACTCAACACATGACAACAGAAGCTGATGGAGACCACTGTGGAGGATCACAAGCAGACAAGCTCTTAGCTCCACTATCAGATAGTGAGGACACAACGTCACACTCTCCTGACACTGATGATGAAGACTCTAAAGATGATAAGACATGTCACACTGACAACACACACTTCACATGTTCTCACTGCGACAAAACTTTTAAATACCATTGTCGTCTAAAAAGACACATGAGAACACACACTGGAGAAAAACCTTTTTCCTGCTCAGAATGTGGAAAAAGTTTTGTAACAAATACACATTTGAAAATACACATGACAACACACACTGGTGAAAAACCTTTTTCATGTTCAATCTGCGGTAAAGATTTTACTCAAAGGTCCCAATTAAAATCACACATGAGAACGCACTCTGGTGAAAAACTTTTTTCCTGCCCAGAATGTGGTAAAAGTTTTGTAACAAATCAAAGTTTAAAAATACACATGAGTACACACACTGGTGAAAAACCCTTTTCCTGCTCAGAATGTGGTAAAAGTTTTGTAACAAATCAAAGTTTAAAAATACACACAAGAACACACACTGGTGAAAAACCTTTTTCCTGCTCAGAATGTGGTAAAAGTTTTGTAACAAATCAAAATTTAAAAACACACACGAGAATACACACTGGAGAAAAACCTTTTTCCTGCTCAGAATGTGGTAAAAGTTTTGTAACAAATCAAAGTTTAAATATACACATGAGTACACACACTGGTGAAAAACCTTTTTCCTGCTCAGAATGTGGTAAAAGTTTTGTAACAAATCAAAATTTAAAAACACACACGAGAATACACACTGGAGAAAAACCTTTTTCCTGCTCAGAATGTGGTAAAAGTTTTGTAACAAATCAAAGTTTAAATATACACATGAGTACACACACTGGTGAAAAACCTTTTTCCTGCTCAGAATGTGGTAAAAGTTTTGTAACAAATCAAAGTTTAAAAATACACATGAGAACACACAATAGGTGAGAAACCTTTTTCATGTTCAATCTGCGGTAAAGATTTTACTCAAAGCCCCCAATTAAAATCACACACGAGAACGCACTCTGGTGAAAAAATATATTTCTGTTCAAGCTGCAACAAAGGCTTCCGTCACCTAAACACTCTTACAGTACACATGAGAACACACACAGGAGAGAAAGTGTTGAGTTGCAGTGTGTGTGGTGAAAGATTCTCCTATAAGTACCAGTGTAAGAAACACAAGTGTGCTGGTGAGAACAGCAGCAGCAAATGAAGATGCAGGATTTGAAATAAACTGAACAATTTGACTGAAAAGGTGAGAATAAACAGTTCATAAAGTAAGTTACATACAGTTAACATTTTATGTATAGATGTTCATAATTCACTTTTATACTTATTCATAAAAGTGTTTTTGTATATGTTTTTTGAAATAATGAAGTGTTACATATTTTATTTTCTAATTGTGCATGATTCCATAGATTAACTCCTTTATATGACATACATATTTGTTTTACATGTTTTGTTACATTTTGTTTTTTACATGTTTTACACCTTTGCTTTTGAGTACACATAAATCCCTCTTAGTTCATATTTACTGGTTCACATCTGAAACATCTTCTGGACCACTTCTGGAAGCATATTATTATTTACTTTATACATCATTTGAGCAGTTGTCCTTAATACAATTTTAAAATGTGTGACTTTATGAATCATTAGTTGGGTCTCTATAATCCATTCTATTAATTGTCTTTATTACTCTCTTGTGTAATATGAATATTGTTGTGTGATTGTTTTATATGTATGTCCTCAGACCTTTATGCAATAAACAATGTATGCTTCAACTAAAGTTGGGTACAATAAATGTAGTTAATATTTGTGGGTATGTATTTTATTCTATTTATTATCGCAGTCAATTTTTAAAATGTTTTCTTCATATGACTTACATGTAGTTTCCAGCTTACTTCATCATCTAGACCAGGGGTCGGCAACCCAAAATGTTGAAAGAGCCATATTGGACCAAAAATACAAAAAAAAATCTGTCTGGAGCCGCAAAAAATTAAAAGCCATATTACATACAGATAGTGTGTCAAGAGATATAAATTGAATTAAGAGGACTTAAAGGAAACTAAATGAGCTCAAATATAGCTACAAATGAGGCATTATGATGCAATATGTACATATAGCTAGCCTAAATAGCATGTTCGCATCGATTAGCTTGCAGTCATGCAGTGACCAAATATGTCTGATTAGCACTCCACACAAGTCAATAACATCAACAAAACTCACCTTTCATGCACAACCTTAAAAATTTGGTGGACAAAATGAGACAGAAAAAGAAGTGGCATAAAACACGTCCTAGAAAGTTATACATGTAAACAAACTACGGTGAGTTCAAGGACCGCCAAAATTAGTAGGACAAAACGGCGCTCGCCAAATACTCGAATCAGTGAAGCATGTTTAATATAAACAGTGTGATTTCTAACAATTAGGGAGGTTTATGTCATGTTTGTCCTCCTACAGAAACCATATTAAAACAAAAAAATAGATTGTTTTCCCCTCATCTTTTTCCATTTTTCATACATTTCTGAAAAAGCTCCAGAGAGCCACTAGGGCGGCGATAAAGAGCCGCATGCGGCTCTAGAGCCGCGGGTTGCCGACCCCTGCTATAGACAATGTATTCAAGAATAGTGTTAATAATAAATATAAAGTTAGTAAAGATGTGAGAGTAAGAAGTAAACAAACCTGTTCTGTGTAACACAACTTGATGTTTTTCATGTTGTCGCTCCTTCTCCTCTTTTGTTGGACAAAGTTCCTCCTCGTACTCTGCTATCGTTCTTTCGCACATTTTCACACAATCACAACACTTTACACTCACACTTGATCTCTGCTTAGTGATGTGTTTTCATCACTTCCGCCTAGGGTGACCATTTCCATGACACCAAAAAGGAGGACATTATGCGGCATATCAATAAATTACTATGGTGTACATAGGACTCTGGTATACCTTATTTATAGTACAATTTTGAGTGGTTTAAAGATGATGTTTGTGTGGCTGAATAGGAAAAAATATTAAAGTCAAGTGTTTGTTAACAGTATTTGTATTTATTCAATACATTGTGGTGTTCAAAAAGTGACCACTGAGATGAATCTTTTCAAGTGCAGAGTGCCACAAAGCATAACATATGTAGTTAACATATATAATAAAAAGAAAAATGCCACAAAAAATGTTCCACATCAACATCAAGGCTGCTTGCTGCATATCTGGTTGCGTTATGCAGAATATGGGCCAAACAGTTTGCAGGGAGCACATCTTTTTGGCTCAGTTTCAGCTTCTGATACACACTGTTATGTTTGCCACAATTGACACTGGCATTGTCTGCTGCATATGCAGACATGTTTTTCACCTCTAAGCCAGACATCTCAAGTTTTGCCAGCAGCTGGTTTGTTATGGCTTCTGATGTTTCGTTGCTGTCACTATAAAAATCCAACAGGACATGTTGGATGCCTTCATCAAAGTGAAAATACCTTACCACAATGGGAAAACACTTGTTTGTTCCTTTATTTGAGGCGTCGGTTGCCACGGAAAAGGGTAGGTTGTTTTCTTTTATGTAGTCGGTATGTTCCTGTACCGAATAGTGAGCGATGACGTTCTCGCACAATGCCTTGGCTTTCGTTCGGCCACAGGCCATCCCTTTAGCTGTGGGATAGTCACTGAAAATCTCCCGGTCCACTTTCATGCCGCAGTCTAAACTTCTGTAGGACTGGTGATGCTTTACAGCAGTGGTTCTCAACCCTTTTTTCAGTGATGTACCCCCTGTGAACATTTTTTTAATTCAAGTGCCCCCTAATCAGAGCAAAGCATTTTTGGTTGAAAAAAAGAGATAAAGAAGTAAAATACAGCACTATGTCATCAGTTTCTGATTCATTAAATTGTATAACAGTGCAAAATATTGCTCATTTGTAGTGGTCTTTCTTGAACTATTTGGAAAAAAATATATAAAATAACTAAAAACTTGTTGAAAAATAAACAAGTGATTCAATTATAAATAAAGATTTCTACACATAGAAGTAATCATCAACTTAAAGTGCCCTCTTTGGGGATTGTAATAGAGATCCACCTGGATTTAGGAACTTAATTCTAAACATTTCTTCACAAAAAAAGAAATCTTTAACATCAATATTTATGGAACATGTCTACAAAAAATGTAGCTGTCAACACTGAATATTGCATTGTTGCATTTCTTTTCACACTTCTTTTTGACAGACATTTTAGTGAGGGTCAAACCATCATGGCATGGGCGAAACTCTGGGTTTATGGTAATGAATGGAATAGCCGACTTGATTTGATGTTCAGTTTATGAACTTACATTACATTACATACCCCAGGGTACCATTTGAGAACCACTGCTTTACAGCATGGTACACCTTGCACAGCTCGCAGCGGTTATCTAGTCATCCAGGGGCGACGAAACTTCACGAAAAAATTTCCTCATTGAAGAGGTGCCGCACGTTTATTACTTTTATGTTTATCCGTACCCGCATGCCGTTCAATTGCAGCTTTCCCCTGACTACTTACGTCGACATCACATCGACAAAGTGTGCAGAAGCCATGGAATGAGTCTCGGCTGCTTTTCGTTATAAATTCGTGCTCTAAAATGTGCACCTAAAATCTTGCCTAGGGCGCCAGATTGGTTAGGGCCGGGCCTGAACTGGGGCATCCACTACTCCTTGAAAAAAAGGTTTTCTGCACAATAAACACAACTGTTGGATTCCCCCCAACTCCATTTACTCTCTCAACATATGAATTAAAATACATTCTACATTTATTCAGCATTCCTTTATGTTTTATTGAATTTTCCTATTGTCGTGCAGTGGATAAAGGACATCACTTTTTTATTGTTTTAGTTTTTTTTACATCTACCCCGAAATATTATGGGCCAGATTACTACACTGGATGATGGACCACACCATGCACATTAACATATGGAATGTAGCCCATGTCAGCTCATCATGGGTCTGTCGCAAGGGGAGGGAATCGCACAAAATCTTGCAATTTGGTCAAAAACAGTAAATTAGCTCCGCTTCTTCCTACTCCTTCTCGGACATGTCCAAGTGTTAATCTGTGATGTACTTCAATAAAACGTTAAGCGTGCTGGGAACAAACTGTGCCAAACAACAATAATAAACAATACAGACTTTCCCTAATGTTAGAACACAAAACAAACATGGAGGCATAGCAACAAGTTTATGTGAATTAGAAACGTTAAAAAATAAAATAAAATCATATCACAGTTATTGGGACCAAAATATCACGGTTATCATAAATTATCACGGAATTGTCAAATGTGCTCAAAAATAACTAATACCTTGAAATATTTTAAAGGGGAACATTATCACAATCTCAGAAGAGTTAAAACCATTAAAAATCAGTTCCCAGTGGCTTACATTATTTTTCGAAGCTGAAATGCTAACATGAAAACAAGAGACCTTAACGTCTTTGCCCATAAAGAAACAACATACCCCAATCTAAATTTATACAAACAAATTGCTGTCTAAGCAATTAAGTTACTTAATTGTGCACATTGACCCACAAACTGTGGTCTCTTAGAATAGAATGATTGTTCTATATTAGAGGAATACCTCAGAAGACTGTGCTTTAACAGAGTTTTTTCCGAGTTTAAATATGTTTTCTGAATGTATAGTTCTTTATTTTCCGTAATTGCATGAGGACTTCAGGGGGTTGGACGTTAAACAAAAGACGCTATTCTCCCAAGCTTTTGATGTTTAAAGGGGAACATTATCACAATTTCAGAATTGCAAAAACCATTAAAAATCAGTTCCCAGTGGCTTATTATATTTTTCGAAGTTTTTTTCAAAATTTTACCCATCACGCAATATCCCTAAAAAAGCTTCAAAGTGCCTGATTTTAACCACCCGTCCATTTTCCTGTGACGTCACATAGTGATGCCAACACAAACAAACATGGCGCATAGAACAGCAAGCTATAGCGACATTAGCTCGGATTCGGACTCGGATTTCAGCGGCTTAAGCGATTCAACAGATTACGCATGTATTGAAACGGATGGTTGTAGTGTGGAGGCAGGTAGCGAAAACCAAATTGAAGAAGAAACTGAAGCTATTGAGCCATATCGGTTTGAACCGTATGCAAGCGAAACCGACGAAAACGACACGACAGCCAGCGACACGGGAGAAAGCGAGGACGAATTCGGCGATCGCCTTCTAACCAACGATTGGTATGTGTTTGTTTGGCATTAAAGGAAACTAACAACTATGAACTAGGTTTAAAGCATATGAAATACATTTGGCAACAACATGCACTTTGAGAGTGCAGACAGCCCAATTTTCATCAATTAATATATTCTGTAGACATACCCTCATCCGCGCTCTTTTCCTGAAAGCTGATCTGTCCAGTTTTGGAGTTGATGTCAGCAGGCCAGGGAAGCTAGGGTCGATATTCTTCTCTTGATCATCTTCGGTGGCATAAGGGACGGTGTGAGCCAAGACATCCAGGGGGTTTAGCTCGCTCGTCTGCGGGAACAAACTGCCGCCATTGCTTGCCGTGCTAGCGAGGTCCTTTGTCCCTGAATTGCTCACACACTCCGGCAGATTCAATGGGGGTCTGGCGGCAGATTTCTTTGACTTTATCGTTGGAAATGCATCTGCTTTGAGTGTCGCAGGATATCCACACATTCTTGCCATCTCTGTCGTAGCATAGCTTTCGTCGGTGTCAGGTTCAAACACTGATGACATCTATTAATCAGACAAAAAGCAAGGAATCAATCAGAGACAGAGTTCAATTTAGCACATGAGGAGAACGCATGGAGCCGGACCCTTAGTCACAGTCTCGCCCTACGCTCTAAGGTCCAGCTCTTGCGTCCCTCTTTTTATTCAGGAGTTCCACAGTCAACAATACTAAGGCCGCCTCTAAAAGGAGTGGTCACATATTTTATGCAAAGCAGGTCCAGGACGCGCGATACGTGACAGAATGTTCTGGGGGCCTTGCGCTTTCGCCCCGTCACCGCTTCGTCTGCGTGTTGGAATCTTATCTTGTTGAGGTCCTTGAAGTCTCTGCCTCGTCCGCGTGCCGTCATCCCATATTCTCTGAAGTCGGTTGAAGTCCTTGGCTGTTGGCGGGCTCAAACAAAGATAACATCTACAGCTGAGGCCACCCCTCAGACAAGAAGTATTTGTCCTTGCTCACATGAGAAGGTAATAGTTCTTCACTGCTCCGTGTTTCTTCATATTGTAAATATTCTTCCTAAACGTTCCTAGATTCTTGAAAAGTTAACCCAATATTGTTGTGGGTACAAGTGAGTAATTTGTATGCACAATTTCGGTTATTTAGACGTAGAGCGTCGACTGTGTGAATTGTTTGGTAGTATTTACGCATGGTGTTTGCATCACACAGGAGCAGATATCACTCCGCCAGAAAGTTGAGACCTGTGTGTGTGTGTGTTTCGTGTTTCCAACACAGGTATGTGGATTTGTGCATTATTATTATTTTGTGAGAAAACGTTTTTGTTAATGTAATTTAATGTATTATCATTATTATATGAATGAATGTTACTTCCTCTTCCTTCGGACTTTTGAATGAGAAGGAGCAGATATCACTCCGCCAGAAAGTTGAGACCTGTGTGTGTGTGTTTCGTGTTTCCAACACAGGTTGCCAATAAATACTGAACCGACGGCATGGTGAAGTGTCTTTTATTTAAAAAAAGTACACAACGCAGAATAAGACTCACTACATAGACACCATGAAAACATACATTTAGAATGAATCGTTCATGGCTTGCCCATCACTATGACTCTTTGGCCCCGCCCCTAAGTGACGCATGCGTGGAGGATATGCGCTTTGCAGCAAAGTCCGCCTTGACTCCACACACGCTTCTAAGCCTCGGCACATCTCCTCACATCGCTACTAACTACACTTTATTCATCCTCCTGTTTTCAAGAAACCTCAAGTTGTGTTACACAGAACAGGTTTGTTTACTTCTTACTCTCACATGTTTACTAACTTTATATTTCATCATTAACATGAACATGACGTGTTAGACATGATTGTTATTGTGTTATTAATGTGATTATCAGACAGCAGTCATTTCCATTAGATAATGTTCAAATATAGGTGATTTGGCACACTTATAATTAAAATAACAAAAATAATGTTGTTTTTCATCAGATATGTACTAGTATTGTATATGTGGATGGGGGCCCTGCTTTGGAAATAATGTGTACCCCTTTCAGAGATCACATTTAGTTCCACTTCAAACATTCACATGATCCACAATGAGATGAGATGGTATAAAGTGAACAGTTCTGGAACTTTCTAACTCGTTGGAAGCGCGATGTATGAGCAGACGCCGTTTGGGTATAACAAAATGGTGTCTGCCAATGTAGTTTACAATGTCACTACGTCAGTAGTTGTCAAACTTTTATCACCAAGTACCACCTCAGAAAATACTTGGACTTCCAAGTACCACCATCATGAACAACATTAAAATACAGTAGCATAGTAGGCCTTAATTATTCATTAAAAACAAGGAAGACACGTTATTTAACAAGTATATTTAATATTTTTAGTTACTGTAACATTACACACAGTTTGAACAGTAACACTGTGTTTGCATGTAGGAAAATAAAACACTGTATTTAAATAATGAAATAATATTTGGCGTACTACTAGGTCAGGGGTCGGCAACCCGCGTCTCCGCGTCTCTTTGATCACTCTGATGCGGCTCAGCTGCATACTTGCCGACCTCCCGATTTTCCCGGGAGACTTCCGGATTTCAGTGCCTCTCCCCGGGGCAAATATTCTCCGAATTTCACCTTAACAATAATATTAAGGGCGTGCCGTGATGGTACAGCATTTAGCGCCCTCTACAAGCTGTACAAACAGCGTGCCGGCCCAGCCACACGTTGAATGAGGCTTCTGCTTGCACACGTACGTAACAGCAAGGCATACTTGGTCAAAAGCCATACAGGTTACACTGACGGTGGCCGTATAAAACAACTTTAACACTCTTACTAATAATGCGCCACACTGTGAACCAAAACCAAACAAGAATGACAAACACATTTCAGGAGAAATGTGTTTGTTTAATGTGTTTTTTTTAAGACAACATAAACACAACAGAACAAATACCCAGAATCCCATGCAGCCTTAACTCTTCCAGGCTACATTATACACAAACCCCCGCTACCACCAAACCCTGCTCACCCACACATCAACCCCCCCGCCCCCTCCATGCATCGGTTGAGGTGGGCGGGGTTTGGTGGTAAGGGGGGTGTGTGTGTATAATGTAGCCCGGAAGAGTTAGGGCTGCATGGGATTCTGGGTATTTGTTCTGTTGTGTTTATGTTAAGTTAAAGTTAAAGTACCAGCAAAATTTGTCCTCTGCATTTGACCCATCCCCTTGTTCACCCCCTGGGAGGTGAGGGGAGCAGTGGGCAGCAGCGGTGCCGCGCCCGGGAATCATTTTTGGTGATTTAACCCCCAATTCCAACCCTTGATGCTGCGTGCCAAGCAGGGAGGTAATGGGTCCCATTTTTATAGTCTTTGGTATGACTTTGGTTTGAACTCACAACCTACCGATCTCAGGGCGGACACTCTGTTGTGTTACGGTGCAGATGTTCTCCCGAAATGTGTTTGTCATTCTTGTTTGGTTTTGGTTCACAGTGTGGCGCATGTTAGTGAGAGTGTTAAAGTTGTTTTATACGGCCACCGTCAGTGTGACCTGTATGGCTGTTGACCAAGTATGCCTTGCTGTTACGTACGTGTGCAAGCAGAAGCCTCATACAACGTGTGGCTGGGCCGGCACGCTGTTTGTACAGCTTGTAGAGGGCGCTAAATGCTGTGCCATCACATCACGTCCTTATTATTGTTGTTCGGGTGAAAATCAGCAGACGTTTGAGAGAATAGTTGCCCTGAAATTTGTAGTCTCCATGAAAAATCGTGAGGGTTGGCAAGTATGACACTGTCAAGCGCCATTCATATAAAACTTGCGGGACGCACTAACATTACATTTTTATATTAAGGTGCGGGCCGCGTGTCTGGTTTATACATAGCACAAAGCAAAAACAAACTTTGTATGCAGTGTTATTTCATTTTAAACTTCAAAAGAGTTTTGTGACTCCCATTGTTTTCTTTCATTTGTGAAACTGGTCAAAATGGCTCTTTGAGTGGTAAAGGTTGCCGACCCCTGCCCTAAAGGGACATGGGTACAAAAATGTTTTAGATATGTATCTGGTGCGCACCAGTTAGTTTCTAGGATGCAACTTCCTCAGTTGACCTCTGACCTGGTCCACAGAGATGACTAATGTCTGCGTAGAGGTGGAGGAGGAGTAGGAGAGTGCAGCCATGGCTGGGGGGGAGGTGTGTTGAGGGGAGAAGAAGAGGGTGTGGCTGCGATGAGGAGTGGGGGGTGAACCGGTTGAAGAAGTTTTCATCTCATCGGCCCTCTCTATTGTCCCCCCTACTGCTCTGGTCTTTGTCTTGTGGCCTGTGATGGTTTTCACACCTTCCCAGACCTCCCTCATGTTGTTCTGCTCCAGCTTCTTCCTGTAGCTGTCCTTAGCCTTCCTCACGCGTCCTTTCACCTCCCGCTGTGCTGCTCTCATTGCCTCCCTGTCTCCACTCCTGAAGGCAGCTTTCTTCTTGTTGAGGACAGCTTTAAAGGGGAACATTATCACCAGACCTATGTAAGCGTCAATATATACCTTGATGTTGCAGAAAAAAAGACCATATATTTTTTTAACCGATTTCCGAACTCTAAATGGGTGACTTTTGGCGAATTAAACGCCTTTCTATTATTCGCTCTCGGAGCAATGACGTCACAACGTCAGCAATCTGCCATTTTCTCACTTTCATTGGTGTGTTGTCGGAGGGTGTAACAACACGAACTGGGACGGATTCAAGTTGCACCAGTGGCCCAAAGATGCCAAAGTGGCAAGAAATTGGACGTTTGTTCCGCACACTTTACCGACGAAAGCTATGCTACGACAGAGATGGCAAGAATGTGTGGATATCCTGCGACACTCAAAGCAGATGCATTTCCAACCATAAAGTCAAAGAAATCTGCCGCCAGACCCCCATTGAATCTGCCGGAGTGTGTGAGCAATTCAGGGACAAAGGACCTCGCTAGCACGGCAAGCAATGGCGGCAGTTTGTTCCCGCAGACGAGCGAGCTAAACCCCCTGGATGTCTTGGCTCACACCGTCCCTTATGCCACCGAAGATGATCAAGAGAAGAATATCGACCCTAGCTTCCCTGGCCTGCTGACATCAACTCCAAAACTGGACAGATCAGCTTTCAGGAAAAGAGAGTGGATGAGGGTATGTCTACAGAATATATTAACTGATGAAAACTTTATTCATTACTCGCGGTTTTACGTAAATTATTATACATAAACTGTGTTTACCAATAATTTAGCTTAAAAACATTTATTTTTTTCAATCATTCGAGTACATTCGGGTAGTCTTGTGTAATGCAGTATTTTGTGTCTATTTAGGTATGGTTAACCTCAGTGCTGAAATCGTGGAAGAATATATGTTCTTAGCGTGCCTGAAATGGTCTGTCTGCACTCTCAAAGTGCATGTTGTTGCCAAATGTATTTCATATGCTGTAAACCTAGTTCATAGTTGTTAGTTTCCTTTAATGCCAAACAAACACATACCAATCGTTGGTTAGAAGGCGATCGCCAAATTCGTCCTCGCTTTCTCCCGTGTCGCTGGCTGTCGTGTCGTTTTCGTCGGTTTCGCTTGCATACGGTTCAAACCGATATGGCTCAATAGCTTCAGTTTCTTCTTCAATTTGGTTTTCGCTACCTGCCTCCACACTACAACCATCCGTTTCAATACATGCGTAATCTGTTGAATCGCTTAAGCCGCTGAAATCCGAGTCTGAATCCGAGCTAATGTCGCTATAGCTTGCTGTTCTTTCCGCCATGTTTGTTTGTGTTGGCTTCACTATGTGACGTCACAGGAAAATTTATAACGATGGTTAAAATCAGGCACTTTGAAGCATTTTTTAGGGATATTGCGTGATGGGTAAAATTTTGAAAAAACTTCGAAAAATAAAATAAGCCACTGGGAACTGATTTTTAATGGTTTTAACCCTTCTGAAATTGTGATAATGTTCCCCTTTAACCTCCTGTGTTACCCAGGGTTTGTTATTAGGGTAGCACCGAACAGTCTTAGCAGGGCAGGTCACGTCTACGCTGAAGTTGAGGTCATCCGTAAGACAGTGAGTCAGACCATCAATGTCCTCACCATGTGGAAACTGTGTACCATTTGTCTGTCACAGAATGACATCACACTAAGACATTCAGTGGCAGTTTTCCAGTGTTTATCAGTGATTTTTCTTTAGAATTTTGGTACAGTAAAAACCTTTTAAACAAAGTGTTTGCTAGTGAAATTTTCTGAAATTTGTAGCTATATTTTTGCTATCGTTTACATTTTCGGAGTGTATAATATTGTTTTTTAGAGAAATGCTTTGACATTTTGTTATTATTGTTAATATTATCTGGAATAAATTTTTGGCAGCAGCAAAAAGGCCATTTGGGTGGTTTTTAGCTCTAAAAGGGGTATTTCAACAAGTAAACAGTACAGTAGGTACTTGATTTATATATATGCATATATATATATATATATATATATATATATATATATATATATATATATATATATATTAGAGCTGCAACAACTAATCTATTAAATTCGATTATAAAGATAGTTGGCGATTAATTTAGTCATCGATTCGTTGGATCTGTACTATGCGCATGCGCACAGGCTACGTTTTTTTTAACCTTTATTTATAAACTGCAACATTTACAATCAGCTGAGAAACAATAATCCAAATAATAGGGGTGTAACGGTACGTGTATTTGTATCGAATCGTTTCGGTACCGGGGTTTTGTTTCGGTGCGGAGGTGTACCGAACGAGTTTCCACACGGACATATTAAGTAACGTACTGCACGTTGTGTAAACAATACTCAAAATGCCGGACATTTGAGGCATTTAAGAAACTCCGCCCGGACAGCCCCGCAAAAGAGGACATGTCCGGGGAAAAGATGAGGTATGGTCAGTCTACCCTAGCCCGTTAGCTGCTAGCATGTTAGCAGCAACCGGGCTAGGTCCTGACCATACGTCCTCTTTTCGCCGGACATGTTCTCTTTTGCGGGGCTGTCCGGGCGGAGTTTCTTAAATGCCTCAAATGTCCGGCATTTTGAGTTAGGGTTGCGTGTATTTTCAATGTACGTTCAGGGTTAAGAAGGGGTTAAAAACAAAATAACAGCAGCATTGGTTAGGGAGGGGCAGAGACAGAGAGAGAGAGAGAGAGTTGTGAAAAACGCGCATGCGTCGCCAGGCTCTGCTTTTTATCGATACATTTATTAGATTAAATGTTTTATTATCTATAGCAGTGGTGTCAAAAGTGTGCATTTTTGTTACATTTCCCTTGTTTTATTTGGCAAGTTGAAAGAACATGGCACCAGTATGCTGGTTTTTAAAAAATAAAATACTGGAAAGAATAGAAATGTAGTTTGTCTCTTTTATCCGATTAGTAATCGATTAATCGAAGTAATAATCAACAGATTAATCGATTATCAAATTAATCGTTAGTTGCAGCCCTAATATAATGTAATGTATTGTGGGCAAACAGCTCAATTTTTGTTTCATCTGACATCACATGGACAAAGATAAGACCTTCTGGAGGAAAGTTCTGTGGTCAGATGAAAAAAAAATGTAGCTGTTTGGCCACAATACCCAGCAATATGTTTGGAGGAGAAAAGGTGAGGCTTTTAATCCCAGGAACACCACACCTACCGTCAAGCATGGTGGTGGTAGTATTATGCTCTGGGCCTGTTTTGCTGCCAATGGAACTGCTGCTTTAAATGGGACAATGAAAAAGGAGGATTACCTCCAAATTCTTCAGGACAAGCTAAAATCATCAGCCCGGAGGTTAGGTCTTGGGCGCAGTTGGGTGTTCCAACAGGACAATGACCCCAAACACACGTCAAAAGTGGTCAAGGAATGTCTAAATCAGGCTAGAATTAAGGTTTTAGAAAGGCCTTCCCAAAGTCGTGTGGACAATGCTGAAGAAACAAGTCCATGTCAGAAAACCAACACATTTAGCTGAACTGCACCAATTTTGTCAAGAGGAGTGGTCAAAAATTCAAGCAGAAGCTTGTGGATGGCTACCAAAAGCGCCTTATTGCAGGTAAACTTGCCAAGGGACATGTAAGCAAATATTAACATTGCTGTATGTATACTTTTGACCCAGCACATTTTCAGTAGACCCATAATAAATTCATAAAAGAAGCAAACTTCATGAATGTTTTTAGTGACCAACAAGTATGTGCTCCAATCACTACATCACAAAAAAATAAGAGTTGTAGAAATGATTGGAAACTCAAGACAGCCATGACATGATGTTCTTTACAAGTGTATGTAAACTTTTGATCGTGACTGTATATATGCATGTGTATATGTATATATATCCATCCATCCATCCATTTTCTACCGCTTATCCCTTTCAGAGTCGCGGGGGGTGCTGGAGCCTATCTCAGCTACAATTGGGTGGAAGGCGGGGTATGTATGTATATATATATATATATATATATATATATATTATATATATATATATACATATATATATATATATATATATATATATATATATATATATATATATATATACTGTATATTTATGTATATATGTTCAGTTTAACAGTCCAGTTGTGATTGATTGAATGCCCTGAGAATTATACTGGACATTCTTTTGTAATTGACACAAAATAACGTGTAGTATTTTGTTAATTTCTTGCCAAAAATATCTTTATTTTATAGATTATTTTCAAAGCAGAATATTGTCCTTAGGGCCCTCTGGCACCTCATGGGGGACTCGTAAAATCTGTGCCTCTTAAGACCTCACTGTTGGCTTTGTACGCTCATGTTACTTCTCAACTAGTCTAAGTTGATGCTAATCGACCTGTTTCTTCTCCTTTTTACTGAATGTGAAAGCAAAAGTGAGTCCACAAATAACCAAATCGTAAAGCAGAATCGAAAATGAAATCTGAATTGGTAAAATCTTATCTATTTCGATCCCAGCATGTGTTTGTCTTCTTGTGTCCTGCAGACGTCTGTGAAAAATATCGTCCACCTGAGCAGCAGGAGGGGTCCTCCAGTATGGAGCAGAAGAGGTCACAGCACCTCCACGTGAAAGAAGAGGAGCCACAGCCCCCTTACTTTAAAGATGAAGAAAAACAGCGGCTGTCCCACGACTTCATAGAGGAAAACAAGAGACACCTCATCAGTGTGAAGAGTGAAGATGATGAGGCCAAAGGTGAGAGTGAACAGAAGTGGAGCTTCAGGATGCGGACGGAGGAGCCACAGCCCTCCCACATTAAGAAGGAAGAGGAATACCCACTGATCCCTCATTTTAAAAAGGAAGCAGAGGACCCACTGACACCCCATTTTAAAGAGGATGCGGTGGATCCACTGACCCCTCTCATTAAAGAGGAAGAGGAGGAACACAGCATCAGTCAGCAGGGAGAGCATCTTGAAGGACTGGAGGAGGTTGATGTCACCAAGATGCCAGTGACTGGTGTCCCTGTGAAGAGTGAAGGTGATGAGGTCAAAGGTGAGAGTGAGGAGAAGAGAGAGGCGGAGCCTCCAAGCAGCAGCTCAACTCAACACATGACAACAGAAGCTGATGGAGACCACTGTGGAGGATCACAAGCAGACAAGCTCTTAGCTCCACTATCAGATAGTGAGGACACAACGTCACACTCTCCTGACACTGATGATGAAGACTCTAAAGATGATAAGACATGTCACACTGACAACACACACCTTACATGTTCTCACTGCGACAAAACTTTTAAATACCATTGTCGTCTAAAAAGACACATGAGAACACACACTGGAGAAAAACCTGTTTCTTGTTCAACCTGCGGTAAAAATTTTAATCAAATGGGCCATTTGAAAATACACATGAGAACACACACTGGAGAAAAAACGTTTTTCTGCTCAGAATGTGGTAAAGGTTTTGTGTTAAATCACATTTTAAAAGAACACATGAGAATACACACTGGAGAAAAACCTTTTTCATGTTCAATCTGTGGTAAAGATTTTACTCATCGTCAAAGTTTGAAAGGCCACATAAGAACACACACTGGAGAGAAACCTTTTAGTTGTTCAGTCTGTAGTAAAAGTTTTATACAAGGACAGCAATTGAAAGCACACACGAGAACACACACTGGTGAAAAACCATACTCCTGTTCAAGCTGCATCAAAAGCTTTCGTCTCCTAAACACTCTTAAAGTACACATGAGAACACACACAGGAGAGAAAGTGTTGAGTTGCAGTGTGTGTGGTGAAAGATTCTCCTATAAGTACCAGTGTAAGAAACACAAGTGTGCTGGTGAGAACAGCAGCAGCAAATGAAGATGCAGGATTTGAAATAAACTTTCTAACAACATCAGCACATATAACATGTGTGACATCATTGTTGTGTGTGTAACACAATCTTGTTATTATGATTCTAACATTTATAGATTAGACACTTCAGGTTAGTGCTTTTATTTCAGTCAAGTACATGAATTAATATACACATTTGTGTACTTTAAAATCAAAATGTAATGAATAAAATGCTAAAGTTGTTGATAAACAAGCAATTATTTTAATAATTAAATATGGTCATTTTAAATGAATTATGATCATTTAAAATTAATTATTTCAAATATGTTTATTTTAATGTATAATTCTAAGGCTGGATGTAATAAGGAGTCAGAAAAAATACAAATAAAAATACAATTAATTTTGACGTTTTTAGCAAAATATAGTAAAAATGTATTTGGTTTTTTATTTTTTTAATTAGTAAATATATTTATTTTTAGGTAAGATAAACATAATAATACAATTTATCTCTAGTATGGATGATTTAGTTCTTGTCACCCTGTTGTCTTCCCGTCTGAAAAAAGGCTGTCCTCACTCAGGTCCGCATGGAGCTGGAGGGGGCGTGGCCTCCAGCTCCGGCTGAAAATCGGGAGATTTTCGGGAGAATATTTGTCCCGGGAGGTTTTCGGGAGAGGCGCTGAATTTCGGGAGTCTCCCGGAAAATTCGGGAGTGTTGGCAAGTATGTATGCCAATCAGACAAGAAGCAAGGAAACATGCAAAAACAGAGTTCAATTTAGCTCGAGGAGACACGTGTTTTGGGCTGTACTCTAGCTACAGATCCAAACTACGTTCTAAAAAAAAGCCCACGTGCCTCCTCTATTTATTAGGAAATGGCCCTATTCCATCAGGTGACTGAGAGAAGGGGGGTAATCTCGACAACTCCAGTAAGACACAATATATGGTTATACAAAAATGCAAATATGTTGACACTTGGTGCAATCGTCCAGTCTCTGCTTTGTCTGGTCTTGGAACAAAATGTTCGGCCTTGGCAGCCAGCAGGCCGAGTCTGGACACAACACCGATAAAGAGGCTAGCAATCTTTCGGATTGCTACCTCTGCGCAAATACAAAAATACCATTTCATCACAAATTGACAATACTTTATAGTATGGCCCTTAAGCATAAAGTTATGATGATAATATTGTCATGACTTGATCCTGGGTGTTTGCTTTTCCGGGATGCAACGGAAAATTGGCTCGGGCGAGACGGGAATGTAAGTACATAATTTATTTTATAATTACTAAAACAAAAAGAAGTAAACAAAAGGCGCGCACAATGGCGGAGAACAAACTATGAAACCAAAAAGACTATAAACATGGAACAAAAACTGATTTTGGCATGGGACATGAAGCAGGATCTAAGAGGATGAAGAGTGTGTAGAGCATAATTGTGGGATGTCGTCAGAACGACAAACTGAAAACAATGAACTTAAATACTATAGACATGATTAACGAAAACAGGTGCGTGACTCAAAACGTGAAACAGGTGCGTGACGTGACAGGTGAAAACTAACAGCAGCATTGGTGAGGGAGGGGCAGAGACAGAGAGAGAGAGAGAGAGTTGTGATAAACGTGCATGCGTCGCCAGGCTCTGCTTTTTATCGATACATTTATCAGATTAAATGTTTTATTATCTATAGCAGGGGTGTCAAAAGTGTGCATTTGTGTTACATTTTCCTTGTTTTATTTGGCAAGTTGAAAGAACATGGCGCCAGTATGCTGGTTTTAAAAAAATAAAATACTGGAAAGAATAGAAATGTAGTTTGTCTCTTTTATCCGATTAGTAATCAATTAATCGAAGTAATAATCAACAGATTAATCGATTATCAAATTAATCGTTAGTTGCAGCCCTAATATAATGTAATGTATTGTGGGCAAACAGCTCAATTTTTGTTTCATCTGACATCACATGGACAAAGATAAGACCTTCTGGAGGAAAGTTCTGTGGTCAGATGAAATAAAAAATGTAGCTGTTTGGCCACAATACCCAGCAATATGTTTGGAGGAGAAAAGGTGAGGCTTTTAATCACAGGAACACCATCCCTACCGTCAAGCATGGTGGTGGTCGTATTATGCTCTGGGCCTGTTTTGCTGCCAATGGAACTGGTGCTTTAAATGGGACAATGAAAAAGGAGGATTACTTCCAAATTCTTCAGGACAAGCTAAAATCATCAGCCCGGAGGTTAGGTCTTGGGCGCAGTTGGGTGTTCCAACAGGACAATGACCCCAAACACACGTCAAAAGTGGTCAAGGAATGTCTAAATCAGGCTAGAATGAAGGTTTAAGAATGGCCTTCCCAAAGTCGTGTGGACAATGCTGAAGAAACAAGTCTATGTCAGAAAACCAACACATTTAGCTGAACTGCACCAATTTTGTCAAGAGGAGTGGTCAAAAATTCAAGCAGAAGCTTGTGGATGGCTACCAAAAGCACCTTATTGCAGGTAAACTTGCCAAGGGACATGTAAGCAAATATTAACATTGCTGTATGTATACTTTTGACCCAGCACATTTTCAGTAGAGCCATAATAAATTCATAAAAGAAGCAAACTTCATGAATGTTTTTAGTGACCAACAAGTATGTGCTCCAATCACTACATCACAAAATAATAAGAGTTGTAGAAATGATTGTAAACTCAAGACAGCCATGACATGATGTTCTTTACAAGTGTATGTAAACTTTTGATCGTGACTGTATATATGCATGTGTATATGTATATATATCCATCCATCCATCCATTTTCTACCGCTTATCCCTTTCAGAGTCGCGGGGGGTGCTGGAGCCTATCTCAGCTACAATCGGGTGGAAGGCAGGGTATATTATATACTGTATATTTATGTACATATGTTCAGTTTAACAGTCCAGTTGTGATTGATTGAATGCCCTGAGAATTATACTGGACATTCTTTTGTAATTGCCACAAAATAACGTGTAGTATTTTGTTAATTTCTTGCCAAAAATATCTTTATTTTATAGATTATTTTCAAAGCAGAATATTGTCCTTAGGGCCCTCTGGCACCTCATGGGGGACTCGTAAAATACCGTATGTGCCTCTTAAGACCTCACTGTTGGCTTTGTACGCTCATGTTACTTCTCAACTAGTCAAAGTTGATGCTAATCGACCTGTTTCTTCTCCTTTTTACTGAATGTGAAAGCAAAAGTGAGTCCACAAATAACCAAGTCGTAAAGCAGAATCGAAAATGAAATCTGAATTGGTAAAATCTTATCTATGTCAAACCCAGCATGTGTTTGTCTTCTTGTGTCCTGCAGACGTCTGTGAAAAATATCGTCCAACTGAGCAGCAGGAGGGGTCCTCCAGTATGGAGCAGAAGAGGTCACAGCACCTCCACGTGAAAGAAGAGGAGCCACAGCCCCCTTACTTTAAAGATGAAGAAAAACAGCGGCTGTCCCCCCACTTCATAGAGGAAGACAAGAGACACCTCATCAGTGTGAAGAGTGAAGATGATGAGGTCAAAGGTGAGAGTGAACAGAAGTGGAGCTTCAGGATGCGGACGGAGGAGCCACAGCCCTCCCACATTAAGAAAGAAGAGAAATACCCACTGATCCCCCATTTTAAAAAGGAAGCAGAGGACCCACTGACACCCCATTTTAAAGAGGATGCGGTGGATCCACTGACCCCTCATTTTAAAGAGGAAGAGGAGGAACACAGCATCAGTCAGCAGGGAGAGCATCTTGAAGGACTGGAGGAGGTTGATGTCACCAAGATGCCAGTGACTGGTGTCCCTGTGAAGAGTGAAGGTGATGAGGTCAAAGGTGAGAGTGAGGAGAAGAGAGAGGCGGAGCCTCCAAGCAGCAGCTCAACTCAACACATGACAACAGAAGCTGATGGAGACCACTGTGGAGGATCACAAGCAGACAAGCTCTTAGCTCCACTATCAGATAGTGAGGACACAACGTCACACTCTCCTGACACTGATGATGAAGACTCTAAAGATGATAAGACATGTCACACTGACAACACACACTTCACATGTTCTCACTGCGGCAAAACTTTTAATTACCGTAGCAATATGAAAGTACACATGAGAGCACACACTGGAGAAAAACCTTTTTCATGTTCAACCT
Organism: Nerophis lumbriciformis; assembly: GCF_033978685.3. Classification (NCBI taxonomy): domain Eukaryota; kingdom Metazoa; phylum Chordata; class Actinopteri; order Syngnathiformes; family Syngnathidae; genus Nerophis; species Nerophis lumbriciformis. Next base: position 5,268,896 of record NC_084573.2, read on the forward strand.
GCGGGAAAGATTTTAATCAAATGGGCCATTTGAATACACACATGAGAACACACACTGGAGAAAAAACGTTTTTCTGCTCAGAATGTGGTAAAGGTTTTGTGTTAAATCAAGTTTTAAAAGAACACATGAGAACACACACTGGAGAAAAACCTTTTTCATGTTCAATCTGTGGTAAAGATTTTACTCATCGTCAAAGTTTGAAAAGCCACATGAGAACACACACTGGAGAAAAACCTTTTATATGTTCAGTATGTTGTAAAAGTTTTATAAAAAGTCAGCATTTGGAAGTACACATAAGAACACACACTGGAGAGAAACCTTTTAGTTGTTCAGTCTGTAGTAAAAGTTTTATACAAGGACAGCAATTGAAAGCACACACGAGAACACACTCTGGTGAAAAACCATACACCTGTTCAAGCTGCATCAAAAGCTTTCGTCACCTAAACACTCTTAAAGTACACATGAGAACACACACAGGAGAGAAAGTGTTGAGTTGCAGTGTGTGTGGTGAAAGATTCTCCTATAAGTACCAGTGTAAGAAACACAAGTGTGCTGGTGAGAACAGCAGCAGCAAATGAAGATGCAGGATTTGAAATAAACTTTCTAACAACATCAGCACATATAACATGTGTGACATCATTGTTGTGTGTGTAACACAATCTTGTTAATATGATTCTAACATTTATAGATTAGACACTTCAGATTAGTGCTTTTATTTCAGTCAAGTACATGAGTTAATATACACATTTGTGTACTTTAAAATCAACAGAAATGATTTGAAGAGGTGAGAATAAACAGTACATAAAATATGTTACATACAATACACATTTTGTGTAGATATTCATAATTCACTTTTATAGTTATTCATAATAGTGTTTCATATATGTTTTTTTTTTAAATAATGAAGGGTTACATATTTTTAATTTTTAATTGTAGATGATTTCATTGATGAACTCCTTTATATGATGTACATATTTGTTTTACATGTGTTCATACCTTTGCTTTTGAGTACACATAAATCCCTCTTAGTTCATATTTACTGGTTCACATCTGAAACATCTTCTGGACCACTTCTGGAAGCATATTATTATTTACCTTATACATCATTTGAGCAGTTGTCTTTTATACAAGATCATTTACTTTTAAATGTGTGACTTTATGAATCTTTTGTTGGGTCTCTATAATCCATTCTATTAGTAGCCTTTTTTACTCTCTTGTGTAATTTGTGTGATTGTTTTATATGTATGTCCCCAGACTTTTATGCAATAAACAATGTATGCTTCAACTAAAGTTGGGTACAATAAATTTGTGGGTATGTATTTTATTTTATTTAGTATTGCACTCTACATTTTTTTTAGGTTTTCTCTATGATTTATATGTAGTGTGTCAGGTTCAAACACCGATGACATCTACCAATCAGCATACTTGCCAACCTTGAGACCTCCGATTTCGGGAGGTGGGTGGGTGGGGGCGTGGTCAGGGGTGAAACGGGGCGTGGTTAAGAGGGGAGGAGTATATTGACAGCTAGAATTCACCAAGTCAAGTATTTCATACATAAATATATATATATATATATATATTTATATATATATATATATATATATATATATATATATCCTGAAAATATGCAAACAAAACTGTGTTTAGATAATTGATACTTCAAACTTGCATAAATATAACATGAATATAACATAACTTGGCTTCTGAGAGCTTCAAAATGTAATGAATAAAATGCTAAAGTTGTTGATAAACAAGCAATTATTTTAATAATTAAATATGGTCATTTTAAATGAATTATGATCATTTAAAATTAATTATTTCAAATATGTTTATTTTAATGTATAATTCTATGGCTGGATGTAATAAGTCAGAAAAAATACAAATAAAAATACAATTAATTTTGACGTTTTTAGCAAAATATAGTAAAAATGTATTTGGTTTTTTATTTTTTTAATTAGTATATATATTTATTTTTAGGTAAGATAAACATAATAATACAATTTATCTCTAGTACGGATGATTTAGTTCTTGTCACCCTGTTGTCTTCCCGTCTGAAAAAAGGCTGTCCTCACTCAGGTCCGCATGGAGCTGGAGGTGGCGTGGCCTCCAGCTCCGGCTGAAAATCGGGAGATTTTCGGGAGAATATTTGTCTCGGGAGGTTTTCGGGAGAGGCGCTGAATTTTGGGAGTCTCCCGGAAAATTCGGGAGGGTTGGCAAGTATGTATGCCAATCAGACAAGAAGCAAGGAAACATGCAGAAACAGAGTTCAATTTAGCTCGAGGAGACACGTGTTTTGGGCTGTACTCTAGTTACAGATCCAAACTACGTTCTAAAAAAAAGCCCACGTGCCTCCTCTATTTATTAGGAAATGGCCCTATTCCATCAGGTGACTGAGGGAAGGGGGGTAATCTCGACAACTCCAGTAAGACACAATATATGGTTATACAAAAATGCAAATATGTTGACACTTGGTGCAATCGTCCAGTCTCTGCTTTGTCTGGTCTTGGAACAAAATGTTCGGCCTTGGCAGCCAGCAGGCCGAGTCTGGACACAACACCGATAAAGAGGCTAGCAATCTTTCGGATTGCTAGCTCTGCACAAATACAAAAATACCATTTCAGCACAAATTGACAATACTTTATAGTATGGCCCTTAAGCATAAAGTTATGATGATAATATTGTCATGACTTGATCCTGGGTGTTTGCTTTTCCGGGATGCAACGGAAAATTGGCTCGGGCGAGACGGGAATGTAAGTACATAATTTATTTTATAATTACTAAAACAACCCTTTTGTGTGAATGAGTGTAAATGGGGGAGGGAGGTTTTTTGGGTTGGTGCACTAATTGTAAGTGTATCTTGTGTTTTTTATGTTGATTTACAAAACAAAAAAACAAAACAAAAAAAACAATACCAATAATAAAAAAAACAATACCGATAATTTCCGATATTACATTTTAATGCATTTTTCTCTAGAAATAATCCTAAATGAAATACAATGACTTAGTTTATATTATTGTATATACTAGGTCATAAAATCAGTGTCAGTTGAGTCGGTCCATAGGTTGCCTGTAGGGATTTTTAATGTCCAGCAGATGTCAGTATTTAGTGACACAGTATCAACACAGTATCAATACAGTTATGCAATGTGTCGAAACGCTTCATGACGCCTCATCAACCCATCACTACTGACCACACACGGCCCGCACGGCACGACACGACACGGTCGAAAACTGTTTGTCCTCCATGCAATCGCCCCCCGAGTGTTCCCAGCTGAACCCAATTAAAAAGAGGCTACCATGGCAACCGCACCATAGCAACGGTCCCATCCCTGTCAACACTTCCTGGTTCTCAACAGGAAGTGGGCGGAGCAATCTGCCGAAAGGGAAATTCAGCATGAACTGAGGCCAGCAATCAATCAGAGAAAACAAAATAAAAACAATATAAACAAACAAGGAAATTTGTCTCCAACACTGCGGCCCCCTATTGAGAAGGGCAGGATGAATTGAATGTTACATTTAACGCCTTGTAGAGTGCCTCGTCTCCATTTCTCAAAGCACTATTTCTCTCCTTCAACAGGATTTTGACCTCTCTGGTCATCCAGGGTTTCTGGTTAGGGTACACCCGGATACACCTGTCCACTGTGACTGTGTCTACCATACTTGCCAACCCTCCCGGATTTTCCGGTAGACTCCCGAAATTCAGCGCCTCTCCCGAAGACCTCCCGGGACAAATTTTCTCCTGAAAATCTCCCGAAATTCAGGCGGAGCTGGAGGCCACGCCCCCTCCAGCTCCATGCGGACCTGAGTGACGTGTTGACAGCCTGTTCACACGTCCGCTTTCCCACAATATAAACAGCTAATGATGGAGGGCGAGTTCTTGGTTTCTTATGTGGGTTTGTTGTTAGGCAGTTTCATTAACGTCCTCTCAGTGCGGTAACAACACTCAACAACAGCAGTCAAGTTTTCGTCTACTGTAAAGCAGTTGGTCTGCCGTAAACAGCAATGTTGTGACACTTTTAAACAGGACAATACTGCCATCTACTGTACATGCATATGTGACCCACCCATAATGTGTCACATTTTTGTGTTGATTTATTTATTTTATTTTGTGGTTTGAACTCGTTTTTGGAGCTGTCATTACACATTTATCAGTATTCACATTGGTCAGTAGGGGGCAGTAGGGCGTTTCTTCCCAATTGAATGCTATCACCTGCAGACCGGAAATGTCTTGTCATTCTGATGAGCGCGACCAGTCTGTGAACAATTGAAACGTCCTGTGTGCTTTTTCCTCCTGTATAACAGGTTAGTTTTGGTGAATAAACTCACTGAATAATATCCATGTGATCTTTATAAGTTTAAGTACACATTCTGATGGTGGAGCCTAACTCTAAAGTGTTTGTGAGTTGTAGTTTATATTTGTGAATGAATCCAGTGCACAGCTGCAGTAATCAATACAAAAAGGCGACGTGATGCGCAATGTTTATATAGGAACTTCTGATCCTAATTCAGACTCCCAAATTAGAGCTCCCGTTTTCTTATTGATTTTATAATGTATATTTGTATAATGTGTGTGTTCTGAAATAGTGACAGAGAATAGAACAAGGATGGACAATTCAACCCTTATGTTGTGTTTGTCGCCGTTTTGTCCGAAATTTTAGTCAGGTAGCTGAACCACTTACGAGATTCACTTCCACTAAACTTCCCTTTTTGTGGACCTCTGAGACACAGACTTCCTTTGATAAGCTTAAATTGTTATTTACTTCTGCACCAGTTCTTGTCCACCCTAACGTTTCCTCTCAATTTTTTGTCGAGGTTGACGTTTCTGACTCCGGCGTGGGAGCTGTTCTCTCCCAGCGCTCCACCTCCGACCAGAGGCTGCACCCCTGTGCCTTCTTCTCACGCCGCCTGACCCCAGCGGGACGCAATTATGACATTGGTAATAGAGAACTACTTGCCGTTGTCTTGGCGCTACAAGAATGGAGGCACTGGCTGGAGGGCTCGGAGACACCATTTGTGGTATTCACGGACCACAAGAATCTGGCCTACATTCGGACTGCTCAACGGCTCAACCCAAGACAAGCTAGGTGGGCGCTATTCTTCGCCAGATTCAATTTTACCATGACCTTCCGACCCGGCTCCCAGAATGGTAAGCCAGACGCCTTGTCTAGAATGTACGCCTGCCCCGAGGAAGGGGTCAAGACCGAGACCATCATCCCTCCATCACAAGTGCTGGGAGCGCTACAGTGGGACATCGAGGGTCGCGTGACAGAAGGAATCAAGAATGTTCCCTCTCCCAAGAACTGTCCGCAGGGGCGCTTATTCGTTATCCCAGAACTCCGGCCGGAAGTCTTAAACTGGGCCCACAGCTCCAAGATCGCCTGCCACCCAGGTATCACCCGTACTACTTTCCTCCTAGCCCAGCGCTTCTGGTGGCCAACTTTCAGGGCTGACGTGAAAGAGTTTGTGTCTGCCTGTACCACCTGTGCCCGCAATAAGGCGTCACATCGGGCACCAGCTGGCCTTCTGCGGCCACTCCCCATCCCCTCCCGCCCGTGGTCCCATGTGGCATTGGATTTTGTCACAGGACTTCCACCATCAAAGGGCAACACTGTTATATTGACTTTGGTGGACCGCTTTTCAAAAATGGCTCACTTCATCCCTCTTCCAAAGTTGCCCTCTGCACTAGAGACTGCAGATCTGCTGGTACGTCACGTGTTCCGGCTGCATGGTATCCCGGTGGATGTGGTCTCGGACAGAGGGCCACAATTTTCTTCAGCGGTTTGGAAGACCTTCTGCAAGGCGTTTGGGGCATCGCCGAGCCTTTCTTCTGGATACCACCCGCAGACAAACGGTCAGACTGAGCGCACAAACCAGGATCTGGAAGCTGCCATCCGCTGCGTTTGCCATCAGCAGCCGGCCTCCTGGGCGCTTTGTCTACATTGGATTGAGTACGCTCACAACACACTCGTCAGCTCCGCTACAGGCATGTCTCCATTTCACTCCGCCTACGGGTACCAACCTCCCGCTTTTCCTTCCCTGGAATCAGAAGTCGCCGTCCCATCTGTTGCGGCCCACCTACACCGCGCACGGCAAGCATGGCAAAATACCCGGTCTGCTCTGTCACGCACCTCGGAGCGCAACCAGCGTATCGCTAACCGCCACCGCAGCACAGCACCGGATTACAGGCCCGGTCAGAAGGTATGGCTATCCTCTCGTAATTTACCTCTCCAGGTGGTCTCCAAGAAACTGCAGCCACGATTCATTGGACCTTACCCCATTGAGCGAGTCATCAATCCCTCATCGGTTCGACTACGCCTTCCGGACTCTCTCAAGATTCATCCCTCTTTCCACGTCTCCCTGCTCAAGCCTGTGTCCTCCAGTCCCTTGAGTCCTCCAGAGGTGCCTCCTCCACCTCCCAGACTTATTGATGGCCACCAGGCATTCACGGTCAAGGCCATTCTCGACGTGAGAAGGGGCAGGGGTTTCCAGTATCTGGTCGACTGGGAGGGTTACGGCCCCGAGGACCGATCCTGGGTCCCGCGTTCACTTATTTTAGACCCTTCACTGTTAACTGCTTTTTATATTCGTTTTCCGGAGAAGCCAGGTAAGCCGCCAGGTGGCGTCCATTGAGGGGGGGGGGGTACTGTTGTGTTTTAGTGTGTTCCTGCCTTCTCTGTTGTCTGCACCTGTGTTTTAGTGATTCATCCTCGGCGAGGTGCGGACCTGGTGACACACCTGCTCGCAATTAGCCCGCCAGTACTTAAGCTCATCACCTACAGCTTGACCTTGCTGGTCATTGTTTCCTGAACTCCGCACGTGCATGCACCTACTTCGCCTCATGGTACGTTGCTTTCCCTTGTCCTGTTATTGCTAACTTCTTTGTGTTTGTTCCCTAGCCTCCTTGAGGCAACAAAGACTTTATGCAGTACTTGGTGCACCCTGGCCTCCCCCCTGCCAACCACTGAGTGTATTTCAAACTTGCCTCCCGTCTCTGCATCCCGGGATCACCCCCCCTTGACCAGTTCTTAACACCTTAACTCAACAATGAGTAGATGAGTGTTATGTGTGTGTCTATGTGTAAATAAATGAACACTGAAATTCAAGTATTTATTTTATATATATATATATATATATATATATATATATATATATATATATATATATATATATATATATATATATGTAATAAAAAATATATAGATATAGCTAGAATTCACTGAAAGTCAAGTATTTCTTATATATATATATATATATATATATATATATATATATATATATATATATATATATATATATATATATATATATATATATATATATCTTAACCACGCCCCCCACCCCCCGAAATCGGAGGTCTCAAGGTTGGCAAGTATGGTGTCTACACAGTGTTTGATGTAGCCTAAAACAGATGAAGATTACATTTCCAGGTCCTGGTGTGCAAAGATGTCCCAGTTGGTGCTTTCAAAGCAGTCTTGTAACTGCTCCGTAGCTCCATCTGGCCACGTTTGAACAGTCCTTGTTGTGGGGGGAGCTTTTTTTTCCTGAGGGTGGTGTATGCTGGTGTCATGAGCAGGGACATGTGATCTGAGAAGGCAAGGTGTGGTAATTGTATAGCCCTGCTTTATGTTGGAGTAGACTTTATCCAGGGTGTTTACACCTCTGGTGGCACATTGTACGTGCTGAGATTGTGTTACACACACAACAATGATGTCACACATGTTATATGTGCTGATGTTGTTAGAAAGTCAAAGTTAACAAAGTTTTGTCAGTTTATTTCAAATCCTGCATCTTCATTTGCTGCTGCTGTTCTCACCAGCACACTTGTGTTTCTTACACTGGTACTTATAGGAGAATCTTTCACCACACACACTGCAACTCAACACTTTCTCTCCTGTGTGTGTTCTCATGTGTACTGTAAGAGTGTTTAGGTAACGGAAGCTTTTGTTGCAGCTTGAACAGGAGTATGGTTTTTCACCAGAGTGCGTTCTCATGTGTAATTTTAATTGCTGTCTTTCTATATAACGTTTACCACATACTGAACATATAAAAGGTTTTTCACCAGTGTGTGTTCTCATGTGTACTTTTAAACTTTGATTAATTACAAACCTTTTACCACATTCTGAGTGTTAGAATAATCATGTCTATACAAACCCCGTTTCCATATGAGTTGGGAAATAGTGTTAGATGTAAATATAAACGAAATACAATGATTTGCAAATGATTTTCAACCCATATTCAGTTGAATATGCTACAAAGACAACATATTTGATGTTCAAACTGATAAACTTTTTTTTTTTTTGCAAATAATCATTAACTTTAGAATTTGATGCCAGCAACACGTGACAAAGAAGTTGGGAAAGGTGGCAATAAATACTGATAAAGTTGAGGAATGCTCATCAAACACTTATTTGGAACATCCCACAGGTGTGCAGGCTAATTGGGAACAGGTGGGTGCCATGATTGGGTATAAAAACAGCTTCCCAAAAAATGCTCAGTCTTTCACAAGAAAGGATGGGGCGAGGTACACCCCTTTGTCCACAACTGCGTGAGCAAATAGTCAAACAGTTTAAGAACAACGTTTCTCAAAGTGCAATTGCAAGAAATTTAGGGATTTCAACATCTACGGTCCATAATATCATCAAAAGGTTCAGAGAATCTGGAGAAATCACTCCACGTAAGCGGCATGGCCCGAAACCAACATTGAATGACCGTGACCTTCGATCCCTCAGACGGCACTGTATCAAAAACCGACATCGATCTCTAAAGGATATCACCACTTGGGCTCAGGAACTCTTCAGAAAACCACTGTCACTAAATACAGTTGGTCGCTACATCTGTAAGTGCAAGTTAAAGCTCTACTATGCAAAGCGAAAGCCATTTATCAACAACACCCAGAAACGCCGCCGGCTTCTCTGGGCCCGAGATCATCTAAGATGGACTCATGCAAAGTGGAAAAGTGTTCTGTGATCTGACGAGTCCACATTTCAAATTGTTTTTGGAAATATTCGACATCGTGTCATCCGGACCAAAGGGGAAGCGAACCATCCAGACTGTTATTGACGCAAAGTGTAAAAGCCAGCATGTGTGATGGTATGGGGGTGTATTAGTGCCCAAGACATGGGTAACTTACACATCTGTGAAGGCACCATTAATGCTGAAAGGTACATACAGCTTTTGGAACAACATATGTTGCCATCCAAGCAACGTTACCATGGACGCCCCTGCTTATTTCAGCAAGACAATGCCAAGCCACGTGTTACATCAACGTGGCTTCATAGTAAAAGAGTGCGGGTACTAGACTGGCCTGCCTGTAGTCCAGACCTGTCTCCCATTGAAAATGTGTGGCGCATTATGAAGCCTAAAATAGCACAACGGAGACCCCCGGACTGTTGAACAACTTAAGCTGTACATCAAGCAAGAATGGGAAAGAATTCCACCTGAGAAGCTTCAAAAATGTGTCTCCTTTCCCAACTACTTTGGCACGTGTTGCAGCCATGAAATTCTAAGTTAGTTATTATTTGCAAAAAAATAAATAAAGTTTATGAGTTTGAACATCAAATATGTTGTCTTTGTAGTGCATTCAACTGAATATGGGTTGAAAAGGATTTGCAAATCATTGTATTCCGTTTATATTTACATCTAACACAATTTCCCAACTCATATGGAAACGGGGTTTGTATATTATCACACAACTTAAGAATGCTTAAAGTCTTTGATTGTTTGAGACTTTTATTAGTAGGTTGCACAGTACAGCACATATTCCGTACAATTGACCACCAAATGGTAACACCCAAATAAGTTTTTCAACTTGTTTAAGTCGGGGTCTGTTGCTTTAGTTATTAGCTATTGTGCTCAAGTTAGACTTTTGTATCTGTACAAGGACAAAACTCCTTGTCTGAAGGGTGGCCTCATCCGCAGATGTTATCTTTGTTTTAACCCGCTAACAGCCAAGGACTTCAAGGACCTCAACGAAGATAAGACGACAGAACGCAGACGAAGCAGAGACTTCAAGGACCTCAACGAATATAAGATGACAACACGCAGACGAAGCGGAGAGAAGGCGAAATCACAAGGCCCCCAGCACATTCCGTCACGTATTGTGCGTACTGGACCTGCTTTGCATAATATATGTGACCACTCCTTTTAGAGACGGTCTTAGTGATGTTGACTGTGGAACTCCTGAATAAATAGAGGGACGCGGGAGCTGAAACTTAGAGCGTAGGGCGAGACTGTGATTAAGTGTGCGGCTCCATGCGTTCTCCTCATGAGCTAAATTGAACTCTGTTTCTGCATGATTCCTTGCTTCTTGTCTGATTAATAAATGTCATCAGTGTTTGAACCAGGAAAAAGGTTTTCCTCCAGGGTGTAATCTCATGTGCATTTTCAAATGTTGCCTAAGAGTAAAATCTTTACCGCAGATTGAACATGAAAAAGGTTTTTCTCCAGTGTGTGTTCTCATGTGTACTTTTAAATTATAATTTGTTCCAAAACTTTTACCACATTCTGAGCAGGAAAAAGGTTTTTCTCCAGTGTGTGTTCTCATGTGTATTTTCAAAGGATCCTTATGATTAAAATCTTTACCGCAGATTGAACATGAAAAAGGTTTTTCTCCAGTGTGTGTTCTCATGTGTATTTTCAAAGGATCCCTTTGATTAAAACCTTTACCGCAGAGTGAACATGAAAAAGGTTTTTCTCCAGTGTGTCTTTTCATGTGTATTTTCAATTCGTGCTTATAAGTGAAATCTTTACTGCAGATTGAACATGAAAAAGGTTTTTCTCCAGTGTGTGTTCTCATGTGTCTTTTCAATTTACTAGGATATTTAAGAGTTTTGCCGCAGTGAGAACATGTGAAGTGTGTGTTGTCAGTGTGACATGTCTTATCATCTTTAGAGTCTTCATCATCAGTGTCAGGAGAGTGTGACGTTGTGTCCTCACTATCTGATAGTGGAGCTAAGAGCTTGTCTGCTTGTGATCCTCCACAGTGGTCTCCATCAGCTTCTGTTGTCATGTGTTGAGTTGAGCTGCTGCTTGGAGGCTCCGCCTCTCTCTTCTCCTCACTCTCACCTTTGACCTCATCACCTTCACTCTTCACAGGGACACCAGTCACTGGCATCTTGGTGACATCAACCTCCTCCAGTCCTTCAAGATGCTCTCCCTGCTGACTGATGCTGTGTTCCTCCTCTTCCTCTTTAATGAGAGGGGTCAGTGGGTCCTCCTCTTCCTCCTTAATGTGAGTGGTCAGTGGATCCATCGCTTCCTTTTTAAAATGGGGTGTCAGTGGGTCCTCCTCTTCCTCTTTAAAATGGGGTGTCAGTGGGTCCTCCTCTTCCTTTTTAAAATGGGGGATCAGTGGGTGCTCCTCTTCCTCTTTGATGTGAGTGTTCAGTGGGTTATCCTCTTCCTCTTTAAAATGGGGGATCAGTGGGTGTTCCTCTTCCTTTTTAATGTGGGAGGGCTGTGGCTCCTCCGTCCGCATCCTGAAGCTCCACTTCTGTTGCTCAGGGTGAAGATGTTCTTCCCAGACGTCTGCAAGACAAACACACCATCTCTGCTCAGTCACACAATGCATTCAGTACTTTTACATGCACTTAGGAAAAACAAGTTATCGTATGAACTGTCTTGAAATCTCAGTGACGCACAAACACGCTGCTCTTTACAACATTATTCACAGGGAAATAAAAACAAACCAGGACGACAGGACTTTTTACTATGGATGGACGATATGGTTTAAAATGGATTTTGTGATATATTATTTCATATAGAATTACTAATAGAACCATTTTAAAACAGAATACACAGGCTCCTAATTTAGTTGCTGAAATATGCAGTAAAATATATTACATAATTTCCAGTATTATTTTCTCAAATAAAGTAACCAGATATTAACAGTAAATAAACAAGTAAATTAATAATGTTTTTTCAGACAAAATAATACAATTAGAAATGACACAAAAGCTAATTCTAGACTACAAATCATGCCTCTCACTTATGTAGTAGAAGGTTGTGGACATAAACCGAGAACTTGGTCAACTTTGACATCCAACTTAGACCTGGAGATGGCAAGAAAGACACGAAAATACGCTCTTTTGCACCCACCCTTTTTTAACCCTTTGCGAGGATTAATTCTTCATCTAAACGGGAAGATATGAACATCCCATCAGTCGACATCCCAGTGAGAGCAGACATTGTATGCTTAAAATGAGCAAGATATGTAAATATGACATGTTATTAAGAATGTTACTACATTATACAGTATATATACAAACCCCGTTTCCATATGAGTTGGGAAATTGTGTTAGATGTAAATATAAACGGAATACAATGATTTGCAAATCCTTTTCAACCCATATTCAATTGAATGCACTACAAAGACAACATATTTGATGTTCAAACTCATAAACTTTATTTTTTTTTGCAAATAATAATTAAGTTAGAATTTCATGGCTGCAACACGTGCCAAAGTAGTTGGGAAAGGGCATGTTCACCACTGTATTACATGGCCTTTCCTTTTAACAACACTCAGTAAACGTTTGGGAACTGAAGAGACACATTTTTGAAGGTTCTCAGGTGGAATTCTTTCCCATTCTTGCTTGATGTACAGCTTAAGTTGTTCAACAGTCCGGGGGTCTCCGTTGTGCTATTTTAGGCTTCATAATGCGCCACACATTTTCAATGGGAGACAGGTCTGGACTACAGGCAGGCCAGTCTAGTACACGCACTCGTTTACTATGAAGCCACGTTGATGTAACACGTGGCTTGGCATTGTCTTGCTGAAATAAGCAGGGGCGTCCATGGTAACGTTGCTTGGATGGCAACATATGTTGCTCCAAAAACTGTATGTACATTTCAGCATTAATGGCGCCTTCACAGATGTGTAAGTTACCCATGTCTTGGGCACTAATACACCCCCATACCATCACACATGCTGGCTTTTCCACTTTGCGCCTATAACAATCCGGATGGTTCTTTTCCTCTTTGGTCCGGAGGACACGACGTCCACAGTCTCCAAAAACAATTTGAAATGTGGACTTGTCAGACCACAGAACACTTTTCCACTTTGTATCAGTCCATCTTAGATGAGCTCAGGCCCAGCGAAGCCAACGGCGTTTCTGGGTGTTGTTGATAAACAGTTTTCGCCTTGCATAGGAGAGTTTTAACTTACACTTACAGATGTAGTGACCAACTGTAGTTACTGACAGTGGGTTTCTGAAGTGTTCCTGAGCCCATGTGGTGATATCCTTTACACACTGATGTCGCTTGTTGATGCAGTACAGCCTGAGGGATCGAAGGTCACGGGCTTAGCTGCTTACGTGCAGTGATTTCTCCAGATTCTCTGAGCCCTTTGATGATATTACGGACCGTAGATGGTGAAATCCCTAAATTCCTTGCAATAGCTGGTTGAGAAAGGTTTTTCTTAAACTGTTCAACAATTTGCTCACGCATTTGTTGACAAAGTGGTGACCCTCGCCCCATCCTTGTTTGTGAATGACTGAGCATTTCATGGAATCTACTTTTATACCCAATCATGGCACCCACCTGTTCCCAATTTGCCTGCACACCTGTGGGATGTTCCAAATAAGTGTTTGATGAGCATTCCTCAACTTTATCAGTATTTATTGCCACCTTTCCCAACTTCTTTGTCACGTGTTGCTGGCATCAAATTCTAAAGTTAATGATTATTTGCAAAAAAAAAAAAAAAAGTTTATGTGTTTGAGCATCAAATATGTTGTCTTTGTAGCATATTCAACTGAATATGGGTTGAAAATGATTTGTAAATCATTGTATTCCGTTTATATTTACATCTAACACAATTTCCCAACTCATATGGAAACGGGGTTTACACTTACAGTGTGTATTTAAAATGTTGATGAAGGTTTTAGGATGTTATTTAGAGCACTTTATAGGCAGAATAGAGCGGCTACCAATGACTCAATTATTAGCTAACTTTTGCTAAGGTTTATTTTCTATTGAGGATGCATTAACCATCGACCTGCTCAGTGGCCTTGTGGTTAGAGTGTCTGCCCTGAGACTGGAAAGTCGGGAGTTCAAACCCCGGCCGAGTCATACCAAAGACTATAAAAATGGGACCCATTGCCTCCTTGCTTGGCACTCAGCATCAAGGGTTGGGGGTTAAATCACCAAATGATTCCCGAGCGTGGCCACCGAGGAGCTTTTTAACTACCTCAGCCCCAGAAATAGGAGAGCCCACCACAGATTCCCCAGGCACTGCTTCCTCATAGGAAGATGTGTTGGTGGGATTGAGGAGGTCTTCTAAGTATTCCCTCCACCGATCCACAACAGCCGCAGTCGAGGTCAGCAGCACACCATCCTCACCATACACGGTGTGGACAGTGCACTGCTTCCCCCCCCTGAGGCGCTTCAAAGCCGTCTAGAATTAGTTTTCCATGGCTTCCCCAATTGCCTCCCATGTCCGAGTTTTTGCCTCCGCGACCGCTGAAGCCGCACTTCGCTTGGCCTGTCGGTAACTGTCCGCTGCCTCTGGAGTCCTATGAGCCAAAAGGACCCGATAGGACTCTTTATTCAGCTTGACGGCATCCCTCACTGCTGGTGTACACCAGCGGGTTCTAGGATGCTGAGTGCCAAGCAGGGAAGTAATGGGTCCCATTTTTATAGTCTTTGGTATTTCTGGGGCTGAGGTTGCCGAGGTAGTTAAAAAGCTCCTCGGTGGCAAGGCCCCGGGGGTGGATGAGATCCGCCCGGAGTTCCTTAAGGCTCTGGATGTTGTGGGGCTGTCTTGGTTGACAAGACTCTGCAACATCGCGTGGACATCGGGGGCGGTACCTCTGGATTGGCAGACCGGGGTGGTGGTTCCTCTCTTTAAGAAGGGGAACCAGAGGGTGTGTTCCAACTATCGTGGGATCACACTCCTCAGCCTTCCCGGTAAGGTCTATTCGGGTGTACTGGAGAGGAGGCTACGCCGGATAGTCGAACCTCGGATTCAGGAGGAACAGTGTGGTTTTCGTCCTGGTCGTGGAACTGTGGACCAGCTCTATACTCTCGGCAGGGTCCTTGAGGGTGCATGGGAGTTTGCCCAACCAGTCTACATGTGCTTTGTGGACTTGGAGAAGGCATTCGACCGTGTACCCCGGGAAGTCCTGTGGGGAGTGCTCAGAGAGTATGGGGTAACGGACTGTCTTATTGTGGCGGTTCGCTCCCTGTATGATCAGTGTCAGAGCTTGGTCCGCATTGCCGGCAGTAAGTCGGACACGTTTCCAGTGAGGGTTGGACTCCGCCAAGGCTGCCCTTTGTCACCCATTCTGTTCATAACTTTTATGGACAGAATTTCTAGGCGCAGTCAAGGCGTTGAGGGGATCGGGTTTGGTGGCTGCAGGATTAGGTCTCTGCTTTTTGCAGATGATGTGGTCCTGATGGCTTCATCTGGCCAAGATCTTCAGCTCTCACTGGATCGGTTCGCAGCCGAGTGTGAAGCGAATGGGATGGGAATCAGCACCTCCAAGTCATGGTTCTCGCCCGGAAAAGGGTGGAGTGCCATCTCCGGGTTGGGGAGGAGATCTTGCCCCAAGTGGAGGAGTTCAAGTACCTCGGAGTCTTGTTCACGAGTGAGGGAAGAGTGGATCGTGAGATCGACAGGCGGATCGGTGCGGCGTCTTCAGTAATGCGGACGCTGTATCGATCCGTTGTGGTGAAGAAGGAGCTGAGCCGGAAGGCAAAGCTCTCGATTTACCGGTCGATCTACGTTCCCATCCTCACCTATGGTCATGAGCTTTGGGTCATGACCGAAAGGACAAGATCACGGGTACAAGCGGCCGAAATGAGTTTCCTCCGCCGGGTGGCGGGGCTCTCCCTTAGAGATAGGGTGAGAAGGTCTGCCATCCGGGAGGAGCTCAAGGTAAAGCCGCTGCTCCTCCACATCGAGAGGAGCCAGATGAGGTGGTTCGGGCATCTGGTCAGGATGCCACCCGAACGCCTCCCTAGGGAGGTGTTTCGGGCACGTCCGACCGGTAGGAGGCCACGGGGAAGACCCAGGACACGTTGGAAAGACTATGTCTCCCGGTTGGCCTGGGAACACCTCGGGATCCCCCGGGAGGAGCTGGACGAAGTGGCTGGGGAGAGGGAAGTCTGGGCTTCCCTGCTTAGGCTGCTGCCCCCGCGACCCGACCTCGGATAAGCGGAAGAAGATGGATGGATGGATGGTATGACTCGGTCGGGGTTTGAACTCACAACCTACCCAACTCAGGGCGGACACTCTAACCACTAGGCCACTGAGTAGGTGGATGTAGTAGGTGTTGTAGTAGGTTAATGGCTGCACCAATATGAAGGAAATAACAGGTCAGTATAGCTTTTACACACATAAATAACTTGTCAAACCTGCCAGCTAGCAGGCTAGGTTTACAGCGTCAGTTACCATGGTAACTGACTCTGACTTTGTCTTACCTCTCGTATTTTTGGAGGTAAAACTCTCGAGGAGTTTGCACTTAACCTGCTCTCTGGAATATTCCCCCGGTGACTGTGTGAGTTTTGTGTAAACATGTTGATACACATTGTTACACACTGAGAGGAACATCAACCTCTCATAAATATTGTCTCGTTTTTATGAACAACATAACACAATCAGTGCATCATCCTCACATGACAATTCATCTTCCTATAGACAATGTATTCAAGAATAGTGTTAATAATAAATATAAAGTTAGTAAAGATGTGAGAGTAAGAAGTAAACAAACCCGTTCTGTGTAACACAACTTGATGTTTTTCATGTTGTCGCTCCTTCTCCTCTTTTGTTGGACAAAGTTCCTCCTCGTACTCTGCTATCGTTCTTTCGCACATTTTCACACAATCACAACACTTTACACTCACACTTGATCTCTGCTTAGCGATGTGTTTTCATCACTTCCGCCTCTCTTTGTTAGCAGCTAACACGCTAAGCTAACTAGCAGGCTAAGCTAGCTCGAGAAGCATCAAAGTGCGCTCAGACTAATATAACCGGATGCAAACAGTTATTAACGATGTTTACTCTATTTAATAGAGTGTAATAAAGGACATATATGTGTACATGGACGCACAGATTAAGAACACTGAACTGTGACGACTGCAATAACGTCTTCACCGTCAGACGCCATCTTGCTTTGTCCTCGCCGTGTTTGGTTCGCGCGCAGTGTTGTCAGATCTCGCGAGAGAAACAAGTAACCAGCTCTTTTCCAGATCTCGCGAGAGAAACAAGTACAACCAGCTCCCCACCCCCGGTACAACTATTTTATTATATACTATTTACTTATTCTGAAAATAAAAATAAACTTGTCCATTCTACATTTTCAAAACAAAGACATACAACTTATTTTCTTAAAAATATTTAAATATTTAACAATGTATTGAAACGACAGTAGCATAAGGAAAGAAAAAAAAGAAACAAAATAAATATTACACTCATGATATTATTTTTGTCTTTGATGCTAATCGTTTTTATAATGTATTTTAGAATGTGGGAGGTTTTCATCCATCCATCCATTTTCTACGGCTTGTCCCTTTTTGGGGTCGCATGGGGTCGCTGGAGCCTATCTCAGCTGCATTCAGGCGGAAGGCGGGGTACACCCTGGACAAGTCGCCACCTCATCACAGGGCCAACACAGATAGACAGACAACATTCACACACTAGGGACCATTTAGTGTTGCCAATCAACCTATCCCCAGGTGCATGTCTTTGGAGGTGGGAGGAAGCCGGAGTACCCGGAGGGAACCCACGCAGTCACGGGGAGAACATGCAAACTCCACACAGAAAGATCCCGAGTCTGGGATTGAACCCAAGACTACTCAGGACCTTCGTATTGTGAGGCAGACGCACTAACCCCTCTTCCACCGTGCTGCCCCTACTATTTACTTATTCTGAAAATAAAAGTAAACTTGTCTATTTTACATTTTCAAAACAAAGACATACAACTTATTTTCTTGAAAATATTCAAATATTTAACAATGTATTGAAACAACAGTAGCATAAGGAAAGAAAAAAATAAAATAAATAAATATTACACTCATGATATTATTTTTGTCTTCGATGCTAATAGTTTTTAGAATGTATTTTAGACTGTGGGAGGTTTTCATGTTCTTTTTACATTTCCTTTGGCATTATATATATTATATCTATCTATATATTGTCATGTCTGTGTAATCATGTTTTGTCTTAGTCATGTTTTTTTGTAGACTCTTTAGTTTCTGGCTTTTCACTCCCTTGTCTTGTTTCCATGATTACCCATTAGTTTCACCTGTTCCACGTTTGGACTCATTGTGCACTCTTGTTTGTCACCATAGCAACCCATTAGTTTTCACCTGTCACGTCACGCACCTGTTTCACGTTTTGAGTCACGCACCTGTTTTCGTTAATCATGTCTGTAGTATTTAAGTTCATTGTTTTTCAGTTTGTCTTTCTGGTGACATCTCCACATTTATGCTTCTGCACATTTCTGACTCTTTTTTTCATGTCCATCGTTCACGCTGCTCCTTTTTGTCCATACCAATTAAGTTTTGTTTATTATTGCCACAGTTAGTGTTTTTTGTTGTTCATAGTTTTTGCCTATGTGCAAGTGTTTGGTTTCATAGTTTGTTCTCCGCCATTGTGCGCGCCTTTTGTTTACTTCCTTGTTTTGTATTTATAGTGTTTAAATAAAAATGTACCTTCATTCCCGTCTCGCCCGAGCCAACTTTCCGTTGCCTTCGAGAAAAACTAAACCCCAGGACCAAGTCATCATATATATATATATATATATATATATATATATATATATATATATATATATATATATATATATATATATCCATCTTCTTCCGCTTATCCGAGGTCGGGTCGCGGGGGCAGCAGCCTAAGCAGGGAAGCCCAGACTTCCCCCTCCCCAGCCACTTCGTCCAGCTCTTCCCGGGGGATCCCGAGGCGTTCCCAGGCCAGTCGGGAGACATAGTCTTCCCAACGTGCCCTGGGTCTTCTCCGTGGCCTCCTACCGGTCGGACGTGCCCTAAACACCTCCCGAGGGAGGCGATCGGGTGGCATCCTGACCAGATGCACGAACCACCTCATCTGGCTCCTCTCGATGTGGAGGAGCAGCGGCTTTACTTTGAGCTCCCCCCGGATGACAGGGCTTCTCACCCTATCTCTAAGGGAGAGCCCCGCTACCCGGCGGAGGAAACTCATTTCAGCCGCTTGTACCCGTGATCTTGTCCTTTCGGTCATAACCCAAAGCTCATGACCATAGGTGAGGATGGGAACGTAGATCGACCGGTAAATTGAGAGCTTTGCCTTCCGGCTCAGCTCCTTCTTCACCACAACGGATCGATACAGCGTCCGCATTACTGAAGACGCCGCACCGATCCGCCTGTCGATCTCACGATCCACTCTTCCCTCACTCGTGAACAAGACTCCGAGGTACTTGAACTCCTCCACTTGGGGCAGGTGCATTATCTGGCACAACACCTGGAACCTGACGCTGCAAGGTGCGTGTGTGTGGGGGGTGGGGGGGTGGGGGTTGGAAGTAACTGGGGTGTATATTGTAGTCCTGGAAGAGTTAGTGCTGCAAAGGATTCTGGGTATTTGTTCTGTTGTGTTTATGTTGTATTACTGTGCAGATGTTCTCCCAAAATGTGTTTGTCATTCTTGTTTGGTGTGGATTCAGTGTGGCGCATATTTCTAACAATGTTAAAGTTGCTTATACGGACACTCTCAGTGTAAACTGTATTGCTGTTGATGAAGTATGCGTTGCATTTACATGAGTGTGCTACAGGAGCCGCTCATATCTTGTGACAAGGCGGGCACGTTGCTAGAAGGGATGAAAAGCGGACGTGACGTCAGCTCGTAGAGGACGTTAAAAGCAGTGCCTGTAAGACACGCCCCCAAGACTGTGGAATACGAGATATAATTACTGATGAACACCTTCGTTCTATAATGAAGGTTGCCTCAGCTCAAAGTCTGAGCCCCGACGTTAATGAACTAGCATTCAAGAAAAGATGGCAGGTATCTGGCTTGGGCACATCAGATTAGATCAGTGTGTTGCGAACTGAGCAGTTTAAAGTCCTGAATGGTTGGTTTATTCATTATTTTATTTTCAAATTTATTAGCCTGTGGAAAAAATTAATGTTGATGTTTACCTCAGAAGGCTGCAAATAGAAAAGAGGCATTCAATTTTTATTTAAATTGTATTTGATGTGCCATTGATATTTTTTAATTATTATTATTATTATTTGAAACTCGATTTTGCATGTCACTATAAAGTTATATAAGCCTTGCTTGTTCAATATTCAATGCAAAACTTGTTTGTGTCCCTATCAAAAAGGTTAATTTGTTCAACCTTGGCCTTCCTTTGTTTAGTTTTAAATTTTGGCCCACTCTGTATTTGAGTTTGACACCCCTGCTCTAGATGATGAAGTAAGCTGGAAACTACATGTAAGTCATATAAAGAAAACATTTAAAGATTGACTGCGATAATAAATAGAATAAGATACATACCCACAAATATTAACTACATTTATTGTACCCAACTTTAGTTGAAGCATACATTGTTTATTGCATAAAGGTCTGGGGACATACATATAAAACAATCACACAACAATATTCATATTACACAAGAGAGTAATAAAGACAATTAATAGAATGGATTATAGAGACCCAACTAATGATTCATAAAGTCACACATTTTAAAATTGTATAAAGGACAACTGCTCAAATGATGTATAAAGTAAATAATAATATGCTTCCAGAAGTGGTCCAGAAGATGTTTCAGATGTGAACCAGTAAATATGAACTAAGAGGGATTTATGTGTACTCAAAAGCAAAGGTATGAACACATGTAAAACAAATGTGTATATCATATAAAGGAGTTCATCTATGGAATCATCTACAATTAGAAAATAAAATATGTAACACTTCATTATTTAAAAAAACATACATAAAACACTATTATGAATAAGTAAAAAAGTGAATTATGAATATCTACACTTAAAATGTTTATTGTATGTAACATATTTTATGTACTGTTTATTCTCACCTTTTCAGCCAAATTGTTCTGTTCATTTTAAAGTACACAAATGTGTATATTAACTCATGTACTTGACTGAAATAAAAGCACTAATCTGAAGTATTTACTCTATATATGTTATAAGCATAATAACAAGATTGTGTTACACACACAACAATGATGTCACACATGTTATATGTGCTGATGTTAGAAATTTTATTTCAAATCCTGCATCTTCATTTGCTGCTGCTGTTCTCACCAGCACACTTGTGTTTCTTACACTGGTACTTATAGGAGAATCTTTCACCACACACACTGCAACTCAACACTTTCTCTCCTGTGTGTGTTCTCATGTGTACTTTAAGAGTGGTTAGGTAACGGAAGCCTTTGTTGCAACTTGAACAGGAGTATAGTTTTTCACCAGTGTGTGTTCTCATGTGTTCTTTTATATTGCGACTTAGTGCAAAACTTTTACCACATTCTAAGCAGGGAAAAGGTTTTTCTCCAGTGTGTATTCTCATGTGTTCTTTTAAATTGCGACTGTGTGCAAAACTTTTACCACATTCTAAGCAGGGAAAAGGTTTTTCTCCAGTGTGTATTCTCATGTGTTCTTTTAAATTGTGACTTTGTGCAAAACTTTTACCACATTCTAAGCAGGGAAAAGGTTTTTCTCCAGTGTGTATTCTCATGTGTTCTTTTAAATTGTGACTTAGTGCAAAATTTTTACCACATTCTAAGCAGGGAAAAGGTTTTTCTCCAGTGTGTGTTCTCATGTGTCTTTTTAGACGACAATGGTATTTAAAAGTTTTGTCGCAGTGAGAACATGTAAGGTGTGTGTTGTCAGTGTGACATGTCTTATAATCTTTAGAGTCTTCATCATCAGTGTCAGGAGAGTGTGACGTTGTGTCCTCACTATCTGATAGTGGAGCTAAGAGCTTGTCTGCTTGTGATCCTCCACAGTGGTCTCCATCAGCTTCTGTTGTCATGTGTTGAGTTGAGCTGCTGCTTGGAGGCTCCGCCTCTCTCTTCTCCTCACTCTCACCTTTGACCTCATCACCTTCACTCTTCACACTGATGAGGTGTCTCTTGTCTTCCTCTATGAAGTGGGGGGACAGCCGCTGTTTTTCTTCATCTTTAATGTGGGGGGGCTGTGGCTCCTCTTCTTTCACGTGGAAGTGCTGTGACCTCTTCTGCTCCACACTGGAGGACCCCTCCTGCTGCTCAGGTGGACGATATTTTTCACAGACGTCTGCAGGACACAAGAAGACAAACACATGCTGGGATCGAAATAGATACGATTTTACCAATTCAGATTTCATTTTCGATTCTGCTTTTACGATTTGGTTATTTGTGGACTCACTTTTGCTTTCACATTCAGTAAAAAGGAGAAGAAACAGGTCGATTAGCATCAACTTTGACTAGTTGAGAAGTAACATGAGCGTACAAAGCCAACAGTGAGGTCTTAAGAGGCACAGATTTTACGGGTCCTCCATGAGGTGCCAGAGGACCCTAAGCATCTGCTTTGAAAATATCTATAAAATAAAAATATTTTTGGAAAGAAATTAACAAAATACTACACGTTATTTTGTGGCAATTACAAAAGAATGTCCAGTATAATTCTCAGGGCATTCAATCAATCACAACTGGACTGTTAAACTGAACATATATACATAAATATACAGTATATATATATATATATATATATATATATATATATATATATATATATATATATATACATACCCCGCCTTCCACTCGATTGTAGCTGAGATAGGCTCCAGTACCCCCGCCACTCCGAAAGGGATAAGCGGTAGAAAATGGATGGATGGATATATATACATATACACATGCATATATACTGTCACGATCAAAAGTTTACGTACACTTGTAAAGAACATCATGTCATGGCTGTCTTGAGTTTACAATCATTTCTACAACTCTTATTTTTGTGTGATGTAGTGATTGGAGCACATACTTGTTGGTCACTAAAAACATTCATGAAGTTTGCTTGTTTTATGAATTTATTATGGGTCTACTGAAAATGTGAGCAAATGTGCTGGGTCAAAAGTATACATACAGCAATGTTAATATTTGCTTACATGTCCCTTGGCAAGTTTACCTGCAATAAGGCACTTTTGGTAGCCATCCACAAGCTTCTGCTGGAATTTTTGACCACTCCTCTTGACAAAATTGGTGCGGTTCAGCTAAATTTGTTGGTTTTCTGACATAGACTTGTTTCTTCAGCATTGTCCACACGACTTTGGGAAGGCCATTCATGCAGCAGGTGATGTGTCGTGAACGTTGTCACAACTTGTTTAGAAAGTTGTTGTTTTTACTGGGATGTTCACTTCTCCTTTATTTAACTGCAAACTGTATCAGTGTTCAATTAACATCAATACTAGCTCAAATGTTTTGTCATCTCATTGAATTGAACACTGGCTGTGAAGATTGTGTATTCGATGTGAGAGGTGTCACTAGTCTTTATTTTTGTTGGCCAAACTGTTGCACTGAACTACAAGGAGGCGTTGTTGGAGAAGAACAAAGCTTGTTTATTAGACTTCATCTTCATTAGCCAAACTGCTTTGAGTTTTATATTAATATCAAAAAGTAAACGCCATGATTTAATTGTGTTTTTTTCATGTCACAAAGGTGTTATATGTTTGACATGACATATTATGCCATGAAATATATATTCCTGGGTCTTCCCCGTGGCCTCCTACCGGTTAAACGTGCTCTAAACACCTCCCTCGGGAGGCGTTCAGGTGGCATCCTGACCAGATGCCCGAACCACCTCATCTGGCTCCTCTCGATGTGGAGGAGCAGCGGCTTTACTTTGAACTCCTCCCGGATGGCAGAGCTTCTCACCCTATCTCTAAGGGAGAGCCCCGCCACCCGGCGGAGGAAACTCATTTCGGCCGCTTGTACCCGTGATCTTGTCCTTTTGGTCAAAACCCAAAGCTCATGACCATAGGTGAGGATGGGAACGTAGATCGACCGGTAAATTGAGAGCTTTGCCTTCCGGCTCAGCTCCTTCTTCACCACAACGGATCGATACAGCGTCCGCATTACTGAAGACGCCGCACCGATCCGCCTGTCGATCTCACGATCCACTCTTCCCTCACTCGTAAGCAAGACTCCTAGGTACTTGAACTCCTCCACTTGGGGCAGGGTCTCCTCCCCAACCCAGAGATGGCACTCCACCCTTTTCCAGGTGAGAACCATGGACTCAGACCTGGAGGTGCTGATTCTCATCCCAGTCGCTTCACACTCGGCTGCGAACCGATCCAGTGAGAGCTGAAGATCCTGGCCAGATGAAGCCATCAGGACCACATCATCTGCAAAAAGCAGAGACCTAATCCTGCAGCCACCAAACCGGATCCCCTCAACGCCTTGACTGCGCCTAGAAATTCTGTCCATAAAAGTTGTGAACAGAATGGGTGACAAAGGGCAGCCTTGGCGGAGTCCAACACTCACTGGAAACGTGTCCGACTTACTGCGGACCAAGCTCTGACACTGATCGTACAGGGAGCGGACTGCCACAATCAGACAGTCCGATACCCCATACTCTCTGAGCACTCCCCACAGTACCTCCCGAGGGACACGGTCGAATGCCTTCTCCAAGTCCACAAAGCACATGTAGACTGGTTGGGCAAACTCCCATGCACCCTCAAGGACCCTGCCGAGAGTATAGAGCTGGGCCACAGTTCCACGACCAGGACAAAAACCACACTGTTCCTCCTGAATCCAAAGTTTGATTATCCGGCATAGCCTCCTCTCCAGTACACCTGAATAAACCTTACCGGGAAGGCTGAGGAGTGTGATCCCACGATAGTTGGAACACACCCTCCAGTTCCCCTTCTTAAAGAGAGGAACCACCACCCTGGTCTGCCAATCCAGAGGTACCGCCCCCGATGTCCACGCGATGCTGCAGAGTCTTGTCAACCAAGACAGCCCCACAGCATCCAGAGCCTTAAGGAACTCCGGGCGGCTCTCATCCACCCCCGGGGCCTTGCCACAGAGGAGCTTTTTAACTACCTCAGCAACCTCAGCTCCAGAAATAGGAGAGCCCACCACAGATTCCCTAGACACTGCTTCCTCATAGGAAGACGTGTTAGTGGGATTGAGGAGGTCTTCGAAGTATTCCTTCCACCGATCCACAACATCCGCAGTCGAGGTCAGCAGAACACCATCCGCACCACACACGGTGTTGACAGTGCACTGCTTCACCTTCCTGAGGCGGCGGATGGTGGTCCAGAATTGCTTTGAAGCCGTCTGGAAGTCGTTTTCCATGGCTTCCCCGAACTCCTCCCATGTCTGAGTTTTTGCCTCCGCGACCACTGAAGCCGCACACCGCTTGGCCTGTCGGTACCTGTCCGCTGCCTCCGGAGTCCTATGAGCCAAAAGAACCCGATAGGACTCCTTCTTCAGCTTGACGGCATCCCTCACCGCCGGTGTCCACCAACGGGTTTTAGGATTACCGCCACGACAGGCACAAACTACCTTGCGGCCACAGCTCCAATCAGCCGCCTCGACAATAGAGGTGCGGAACATGGTCCACTCGGACTCAATGTCCAGCACCGCCCTCGTGACATGTTCAAAGTTCTTCCGGAGGTGGGAATAGAAACTCTCTCTGACAGGAGACTCTGCTAGGCGTTCCCAGCAGACCCTCACAATGCGTTTGGGCCTGCCAGGTCTGTCCGGCATCCTCCCCCACCATCGCAGCCAACTCACCACCAGGTGGTGATTGGTAGAAAGCTCCGCCCCTCTCTTCACCCGAGTGTCCAAAACATGAGGCCGCAAATCCGATGACACAACTACAAAGTCGATCATGGAACTGCGGCCTAGGGTGTCCTGGTGCCAAGTGCACATATGGACACCCTAATGTTTGAACATGGTGTTTGTTATGGACAATCTGTGACGAGCACAAAAGTCCGATAACAAAACACCACCCGGGTTCAGATCCGGGCGGCCATTCTTCCCAATCACGCCTCTCCAGGTTTCACTGTCGTTGCCAACATGAGCGTTGAAGCCAACCAGTAGGACAAGAGAATCACCCGGGGGAGCACTTTCCAGTACTTCCTCGAGTGTATCCAAAAAGGGTGGGTACTCTGAACTGCTGTTTGGTGCGTAAGCACAAACAACAGTCAGGACCCGTCCCCCCACCCGAAGGCGGAGGGAGGCTACCCTCTTGTCTACTGGGTTGAACTCCAACGTGCAGGCTTTGACCCGGGGGGGCAACAAGAATTTCTACCCCAGCTCGTCACCTCTCACTGCGTGTGGAAGAGAGTCCAACCCCTCTCGAAAGAACTGGTTCCAGAGCCCTTGCTGTGCGTCAAGGTGAGTCCGACTATATCTAGCCGGAACTTCTCTACCTCGCGCACTAGCTCAGGCTCCTTCCCCCCAGCGAGGTGACGTCCCACGTCCCAAGAGCTAGCTTATGTAGCCGAGGATCGGACCGCCAAGTGCCCTGCCTACGGCTGCCGCCCAGCTCACAATGCACCCGACCTCTATGACCCTTGCTATGGGTGGTGAGCCCATTGGAGGGGTGACCCACGTTGTCTCTTCGGGCTGTGCCCGGCCGGGCCCCATGGGGACAGGCCCGGCCACCAGGCGCTCGCCATCGTGCCCCAACTCCGGGCCGGGCTCCAGAGGGGGGCCCCGGTGACCCGCGTCCGGGCGAGGGAAATCTGAGTCTTTGTTGTTTCATTCCCATAGAAGTCTTCGAGCTGCTCTTTGTCTGATCCGTCATCGAGGACCTGTTTGTCTTGGGAGACCCTACCAGGGGGCATGAAAGCCCCCGGACAACATAGCTCCTCGGATCATTGGGACACAGGAGTGGAGCTCCTGCCTCGAAATAAAATAATATTTGTTTATAATAATGTTTATTGTTTGTATATCCTGTAATCATGTTTATTTTGTTTGTGTGTATGTCCTATAATCATGTTTATTGTGTATGTCCTATAATAATGTTTATTGTGTGTATGTCCTATAATAATGTTTATTGTGTGTATGTCCTATAATAATGTTTATTGTGTGTATGTCCTATAATAATGTTTATTGTGTGTATGTCCTATAATAATGTTCACCTATAAAACACCATAGTTAAAGGTCAGTTATTTTCATGTTGCTGCTGACATTTAAACGTGTCCTCTTAAACCAGAGCACTTAATTTCAATGTTTTTTTTTTAAATATTGGAGATTTCATTGGACTTTTCTTATATTAATTTCAAGGCTTTTATTTTTTTTCTTGTCTCAAAACCCCTCTTAGGTTGGGATCCTATAATACAAAACCTACTTTTTTTTCTTGTTGGTATCTGTTTTTGTGTATTTGGATTCAGGAATTGTCTTTTTTTTTTAGAATGCTTTTCGATCCGAAACGATACAGTTAGTTGAAAATTCACTGCATAAAAATTATGTTAAAAAAATGCAGTGCTGAAAAATGTGCTGCTTCAAAAAGCAAGACTCACTTCCGTTAAAAGTCTAAAACCACCTTCCGGGCTACATTATACACCCCCCTCCCCCCTCTAACCCCGCCCACCTCAACCGACGCACGGAGGGGAGAGGGGGCGGTGTTTGGTGGTCGCGGGGGTATATAATGTGGCCCGGAAGAGTTAGGAATACAAGGGATTCTGGGTATTTGTTCTGTTGTGTTACGGTGCGGATGTTCTCCTGAAATGTGTTTGTCATTCTTGTTTGGTGTGGGTTCACAGTGTGGCGCATATTAGTAAGAGTGTTAAAGTTGTTTATATCACCACCCTCAGTGTGACCTGTATGGCTGTTGACCAAATTTGCCTTTCAGTCACTCACGTGTGTATGCACCGCTGCTCCCCTCACCTCCCAGCGGGTGAACAAGGAGATGGGTCAAATATAGAAGACAAATTTTGCTGGTACTTTAACTTTACATAAACACAACAGAACAAATACCCAGAATCCCATGCAGCCCTAACTTTTCCAGGCTACATTATAAACCCCCGCCCCCTACCACCAAACCCCGCCCACCTCAACCGATGCACGGAGGGGGCGGGGGGTTGATGTGTAGGTGAGCAGGGTTGAGGGGCAGGGTTTGGTGGTAGCGGGGGGAGGGGGGGTGTATAATGTAGCCCGGAAGAGTTATGGCTGCATGGGATTCTGGGTATTTGTTCTGTTGTGTTTATGTTGTCTTAAAAAAACACATTAAACAAACACATTTCTCCCGAAATGTGTTCGTCATTCTTGTTTGGTTTTGGTTCACAGTGTGGCGCATTATTAGTAAGAGTGTTAAAGTTGTTTTATACGGCCACCGTCAGTGTGACCTGTATGGCTGTTGACCAAGTATGCCTTGCTGTTACGTACGTGTGCAAGCAGAAGCTTCATACAACGTGTGGCTGGGCCGGCACGCTGTTTGTACAGGTTGTAGAGGGCGCTAAATGCTGTACCATCACGTCACGCCCTTAATATTATTGTTAAGGTGAAATTCGGAGAATATTTGCCCCGGGGAGAGGCACTGAAATCCGGAAGTCTCCCGGGAAAATCGGGAGGTCGGCAAGTATGCAGCTGAGCCGCATCAGAGTGATCAAAGAGCCGCATGCGGCTCCGGAGCCACGGGTTGCCGACCCCTGATCTACAACAACCCACACTCATAGACATCTTACGTCAGAGCCCTACGGCAACTCTGGAGGGACAAAACTCCTCCTCCTTACATAATACTCTGAGGTAACTTGGGACACCCTGAACTGTTTGTTACAATCATGTGTCTGAGTACACATATTAATCAAAATTAATCTAACACGTCATGTTCATGTTAATAATAAATATAAAGTTAGTAAAGATGTGAGAGTAAGAAGTAAACAAACCTGTTCTGTGTAACACAACTTGAGGTTTCTTGAAAACAGCCTCCAGAAGTTGACGTAGTCTCTTGTTCTCTTCTTTTGTCCGAGAAAGTTCCTCTTTGTACTCTGCCATCGTTCTTTCGCACATTTTCACACAATCACAACACTTTACACTCACACTTGATCTTAACTAAGCGATGTGTTGATCAAATCCGCGTCTCTTTGTTAGCAGCTAACAAGCTAAGCTAACTAGCACGCTAAGCTAACTAGCACGCTAAGCTAACTAGCATGCTAAGCTAACTAGCGCGCTAAAACAAGTAGCAAGCTAAGCGGGCCTAATAATGTCCAAAGTTGACTGAGACGAGTGGAGTTTATCCTGACACGGAGGATGAATAAAGTGTAGTTAGTAGCGATGTGAGGAGATGTGCCGAGGCTTAGAAGCGTGTGTGGAGTAAAAGAGGACTTTGCTGCAAAGCGCATATCCTCCACGCATGCGTCACTTAGGGGCGGGGCCAAAGAGTCATAGTGATGGGCAAGTCATGAACGATTCATTCTAAATGTATGTTTTCATGGTGTCTACACAAAAAAGCACGGCATCAAATGATCCATCCATCCATGTATTTACTGCGTGTCCCTCTCGGGGTCGCGGGGGGTGCTGGAGCCTATCTCAGCTGCATTCGGGCGGAAGGCAGTGTACACCCTGGACAAGTCGCCCCCTCATCGCAGGGCCAACACAGATATCAATCAATCAATCAATCTTTATTTATATAGCCCTAAATCACAAGTGTCTCAAAGGGCTACACAAGCCACAACGACATCCTCGGTACAAAGCCCAGACAGACAAGTATATAAACTGTATTTGACTTTAAATCAGATAAATATCATTCAACAACAACACAATTTGCAGACTATAATTACTGGTTTGCTGGTTTTACTGGTGTAAAATTCTGCATCCGAGAGATCACAACCATTGCAGCCATGCGTCCAAAACGTAACATCATCTTGCAGGGACATAAGGACAAGCAAAAGTAAACCTTTTGTCCAGGAATCTCAGGATACAGATTCACAATACAAGCACCATGTTTGCACCAGAACACACACATATAGATCAGGGGTTGGCGCAGTAAGCCTCCTCAGAGAACATCATACAACTGGGGCATCCACTACTCCTTGAAAAAAAGGTTTTCTGCACAATAAACACAACTGTTGGATTCCCCCCAACCCTTGTACTCCATTTACTCTCTCAACATATGAATTAAAATACATTCTACATTTATTCAGCATTCCTTTATGTTTTATTGACTTTTCCTATTGTCGTGCAGTGGATAAAGGACATAACTTTTTTATTGTTTTAGTTTTTTTTACATCTACCCCGAAATATTATGGGCCAGATTACTACACTGGATGATGGACCACACCATGCACATTAACATATGGAATGTAGCCCATGTCAGCTCATCATGGGTCTGTCGCAAGGGGAGGGAATCGCACAAAATCTTGCAATTTGGTCAAAAACAGTAAATTAGCTCCGCTTCTTCCTACTCCTTCTCGGACATGTCCAAGTGTTAATCTGTGATGTACTTCAATAAAACGTTAAGCGTGTTGGGAACAAACTGTGCCAAACAACAATAATAAACAATACAGACTTTCCCTAATGTTAGAACACAAAACAAACATGGAGGCATAGCAACAAGTTTATGTGAATTAGAAACGTTAAAAAATAAAATAAAATCATATCACAGTTATTGGGACCAAAATATCACGGTTATCATAAATTATCACGGAATTGTCAAATGTGCTCAAAAATAACTAATACCTTGAAATATTTTAACGAAGTGTTATTTGAAATAGATTAACACGTGTAAAAAATTAGCAACACACCTATATAATATACTTTCCTTAGCAGAACAAACATTATAAATATTGTTCTAGTATTATATGAGTTTTAAAATATGTTTTTATTTTATATGTTTTAATTTGTAAAGGTTTTAGAGTGTTTATTGTTAAAGGCAAAACGCGTGTTGTTTGTAAGATGTTAAAGGTGAACATTATCACCAGACCTATGTAAGTGTCAATATATACCTTGATGTTGCAGAAAAAAGACCATATATTTTTTTAACCGATTTCCGAACTCTAAATGGGTGAATTTTGGCGAATTAAACGCCTTTCTAATATTCGCTCTCGAAGCATCGGGAAGCAATCCGCCATTTTCTCAAACACCGAGTCAAATCAGCTCTGTTATTTTCCGTTTTTTCGACTGTTTTCCGTACCTTGGAGACATCATGCCTCGTCGGTGTGTTGTCGGAGGGTGTAACAACACCAACAGGGACGGATTCAAGTTGCACCAGTGGCCCAAAGATGCCAAAGTGGCAAGAAATTGGATGTTTGTTCCGCACACTTTACCGACGAAAGCTATGCTACGACAGAGATGGCAAGAATGTGTGGATATCCTGCGACACTCAAAGCAGATGCATTTCCAACGATAAAGTCAAAGAAATCTGCCGCCAGACCCCCATTGAATCTGCCGGAGTGTGTGAGCAATTCAGGGACAAAGGACCTCGGTAGCACGGCAAGCAATGGCGGCAGTTTGTTCCCGCAGACGAGCGAGCTAAACCCCCTGGATGTCTTGGCTCACACCGTCCCTTATGCCACCGAAGATGATCAAGAGAAGAATATCGACCCTAGCTTCCCTGGCCTGCTGACATCAACTCCAAAACTGGACAGATCAGCTTTCAGGAAAAGAGCGCGGATGAGGGTATGTCTACAGAATATATTAATTGATGAAAATTGGGCTGTCTGCACTCTCAAAGTGCATGTTGTTGCCAAATGTATTTCATATGCTGTAAACCTAGTTCATAGTTGTTAGTTTCCTTTAATGCCAAACAAACACATACCAATCGTTGGTTAGAAGGCGATCGCCGAATTGGTCCTCGCTTTCTCCCGTGTCGCTGGCTGTCGTGTCGTTTTCGTCGGTTTCGCTTGCATACGGTTCAAACCGATATGGCTCAATAGCTTCAGTTTCTTCTTCAATTTCGTTTTTGCTACCTGCCTCCACACTACAACCATCCGTTTCAATACATGCGTAATCTGTTGAATCGCTTAAGCCGCTGAAATCCGAGTCTGAATCCGAGCTAATGTCGCTATAGCTTGCTGTTCTATGCGCCATGTTTGTTTGTGTTGGCATCACTATGTGACGTCACAGGAAAATGGACGGGTGTATATAACGATGGTTAAAATCAGGCACTTTGAAGCTTTTTTAGGGATATTGCGTGATGGGTAAAATTTTGAAAAAAACGTTGAAAAATATAATAAGCCACTGGGAACTGATTTTTAATGGTTTTAACAATTCTGAAATTGTGATAATGTTCCCCTTTAAACATCAAAAGCTTGGGAGAATAGCGTCTTTTGTTTAACGTCCAACCCCCTGAAGTCCTCACGCAATTACGGAAAATAAAGAACTATACATTCAGAAAACATATTTAAACTCGGAAAAAACTCTGTTAAAGCACAGTCTTCCGAGGTATTCCTCTAATATAGAACAATCATTCTATTCTAAGAGACCACAGTTTGTAGGGTCAATGTGCACAATTAAGTAACTTAATTGCTTAGACAGCAATTGTCATGTCTGTGTAATCATGTTTTTGTTTTAAGTCATGTTTTTGTTTAGTTATAGGAATCTTTGGTTTCTGGCTTTTCACTCTCTTGTCTTGTTTGCATGATTATCCATTAGTTTCACCTGTTCCACGTTTGGACTCATTGTGCACTCTTGATTGTCACCATAGCAACCCATTAGTTTTCACCTGTCACGTCACGCACCTGTTTCACGTCTTTAGTCACGCACCTGTTTTCGTTAATCATGTCTGTAGTATTTAAGTTCAGTGTTTTTCAGTTTGTCTTTCTGACGACCTCACACCACATTTATGCTCTGTCCATTCCTCTAAGATCCTGCTTCATGTCCCTTGTCAAAGTAAGTTTTGGTTCCATGTTTATAGTCTTTTTGTTTTTCATAGTTTGTTCTCCGCCACTGTGCGCGCTTTCATTTATTCCTTTTTTTTGATAATAATAAATCATGTACCTTAATTCCCGTCTCGCCCGTGCCAACTTTCCGTTGCATCCTGGAAAAGCTCACACCCCGGACCAAGTCCTGACAGCAATTTGTTTGTATAAATTTAGATTGGGGTATGCGGTTTCTTTATGGGCAAAGACGTTAAGGTCTCTTGTTTTCATGTTAGCATTTCAGCTTCGAAAAATAATATAAGCCACTGGGAACTGATTTTTAATGGTTTTAACCCTTCTGAAATTGTGATAATGTTCCCCTTTAAAATATTTCAAGGTATTAGTTATTTTTGAGCACATTTGACAATTCCGTGATAATATATGATAACCGTGATATTTTGGTCCCAATAACTGTGATATGATTTTATTTTATTTTTTAACGTTTCTAATTCACATAAACTTGTTGCTATGCCTCCATGTTTGTTTTGTGTTCTAACATTAGGGAAAGTCTGTATTGTTTATTATTGTTGTTTGGCACAGTTTATTCCCAACACGCTTAACGTTTTATTGAAGTACATCACAGATGAACACTTGGACATGTCCGAGAAGGAGTAGGAAGAAGCGAAGCTAATTTACTGTTTTTGACCAAATTGCAAGATTTTGTGCGATTCCCTCCCCTTGCGACAGACCCATGATGAGCTGACATGGGCTACATTCCATATGTTAATGTGCATGGTGTGGTCCATCATCCAGTGTAGTAATCTGGCCCATAATATTTCGGGGTAGATGTCAAAAAAACTAAAACAATAAAAAAGTTATGTCCTTTATGAGGGAGGCGTTCATGACAGAAAATAATGAAGAACCACTGCACGACAATAGGAAAATTCAATAAAACATAAAGGAATGCTGAATAAATGTAGAATGTATTTTAATTCATATGTTGAGAGAGTAAATGGAGTACAAGGGTTGGGGGGAATCCAACAGTTGTGTTTATTGTGCAGAAAACCTTTTTTTCAAGGAGTAGTGGATGCCCCAGTTGTATGATGTTCTCTGAGGAGGCTTACTGCGCCAACCCCTGATCTATATGTGTGTGTTTTGGTGCAAACATGGTGCTTGTATTGTGAATCTGTATCCTGAGATTCCTGGACAAAAGGTTTACTTTTGCTTGTCCTTATGTCCCTGCAAGATGATGTTACGTTTTGGACGCATGGCTGCAATGGTTGTGATCTCTCGGTTGCAGAATTTTACACCAGTAAAACCAGCAAACCAGTAATTATAGTCTGCAAATTGTGTTGTTGTTGAATGATATTTATCTTATTTAAAGTCAAATACAGTTTATATACTTGTCTGTCTATCTGTGTTGGCCCCGCGATGAGGTGGCGACTTGTCCAGGGTGTACCCTGCCTTCCGCCCGAATGCAGCTGAGATAGGCTCCTGTACCCTCCGCGACCCCGAAAGGGACACGCGGTAAATAAATGGATGGATGGATCATTTGTTGCCGTGCTTTTTTGTGTGGACACCATGAAAACATACATTTAGAAGGAATCGTTCATGACTTGCCCATCACTATGACTCTTTGGCCCCGCCCCTAAGGGACGCATGCGTGGAGGATATGCGCTTTGCCG
Organism: Nerophis lumbriciformis; assembly: GCF_033978685.3. NCBI lineage: Eukaryota > Metazoa > Chordata > Actinopteri > Syngnathiformes > Syngnathidae > Nerophis > Nerophis lumbriciformis. Next base: position 5,303,300 of record NC_084573.2, read on the forward strand.
CAAAGTCCTCTTTTACTCCACACACGCTTCTAAGCCTCGGCACATCTCCTCACATCGCTACTAACTACACTTTATTCATCCTCCGTGTCAGGATAAACTCCACTCGTCTCAGTCAACTTTGGACATTATTAGGCCCGCTTAGCTTGCTACTTGTTTTAGCGCGCTACTTAGCTTAGCATGCTAGTTAGCTTAGCTTGTTAGCTGCTAACAAAGAGACGCGGATTTGATCAACACATCGCTTAGTTAAGATCAAGTGTGAGTGTAAAGTGTTGTGATTGTGTGAAAATGTGCGAAAGAACGATGGCAGAGTACAAAGAAGAAGTTTCTCGAACAATAGAAGAGAATAAGAGACTAGGTCAACTACTGGACGCTGTTTTCAAGAAACCTCAAGTTGTGTTACACAGAACAGGTTTGTTTACTTCTTACTCTCACATCTTTACTAACTTTATATTTCATCATTAACATGAACATGACGTGTTAAGTTAATTTTGATTAATATGTGTACTCAGACACATGATTGTAACAAACAGTTCAGGGTGTCCCAAGTTACCTCAGAGTATTATGTAAGGAGGAGGAGTTTTGTCCCTCCAGAGTTGCCGTAGGGCTCTGACGTAAGATGTCTATGAGTGTGGGTTGTTGTAGATCAGGGGTCGGCAACCCGCGGCTCTGGAGCCGCATGCGGCTCTTTGATCACTCTGATGCGGCTCAGCTGCATACTTGCCGACCTCCCGATTTTCCCGGGAGACTTCCGGATTTCAGTGCCTCTCCCCGGGGCAAATATTCTCCGAATTTCACCTTAACAATAATAATAAGGGCGTGCCGTGATGGTACAGCATTTAGCGCCCTCTACGACCTGTACAAACAGCGTGCCGGCCCAGCCACACGTTGTATGAGGCTTCTGCTTGCACACATACGTACAGTAACAGCAAGGCATACTTGGTCAACATCCATACAGGTCACACTGACGGTGGCCGTATAAAACAACTTTAACACTCTTACTAATAATGCGCCACACTGTGAACCAAAACCAAACAAGAATGACAAACACATTTCGGGAGAAATGTGTTTGTTTAATGTGTTTTTTTAAGACAACATAAACACAACAGAACAAACACCCAGAATCTCATGCAGCCTTAACTCTTCCGGGCTACATTATACACCCCCCCTCCCCCCGCTACCACCAAACCCTGCCCCCTCAACCCTGCTCACCCACACATCAACCCCCCCACCCCCTCCGTGCATCGGTTGAGGTGGGCGGGTTTTGGTGGTAAGGGGGGGGGGGGGGTGTATAATGTAGCCCGGAAGAGTTAGGGCTGCATGGGATTCTGGGTATTTGTTCTATTGTGCTTATGTTAAGTTAAAGTTAAAGTACCAGCGAAATTTGTCTTCTATATTTGACCCATCCCCTTGTTCACCCCCTGGGAGGTGAGGGGAGCGGTAGGCAGCAGCGGTGCCGCGCCCGGGAATCGTTTTTGGTGATTTAACCCCCAATTCCAACCCTTGGCGTACCACTAGGTCAGGGGTCGGCAACCCGCGGCTCCGGAGCCGCATGCGGCTCTTTGACCACTCTGATGCGGCTCAGCTGCATACTTGCCGACCCTCCCGATTTTTCCGGGAGACTTCCGAATTTCAGTGCCCCTCCCGACAATCTCCCAGGGTAACCTTTCTCCAATTTTCACCAGGACAACAATATTGAGGACGTGCCGTGATGGCACTGCCTTCAGTGTCCGCTTTACCACCACACTGTCTGCGTGACGGCCCAGTCACATGTTGCATTTGGCTTCTGCATACACACGTGAGTGACTGCAAGGCATATTTAGTCAACAGCCATACAGGTCACACTGAGGGTGGTGATATAAACAACTTTAACACTCTTACTAATATGCGCCACACTGTGAACCCACACCAAACAAGAATGACAAACACATTTCGGGAGAACATCCGCACCGTAACACAACAGAACAAATACCCAGAATCCCTTGTATTCCTAACTCTTCCGGGCTACATTATATAGCCCCGCGACCACCAAACACCGCCCCCTCTCCCCTCCGTGCGTCGGTTGAGGTGGGCGGGGGGTGTATAATGTAGCCCGGAAGGTGGTTTTAGACTTTTAACGGAAGTGAGCCTTGCTTTTTGAAGCAGCACATTTTTCAGCACTGCATTTTTTTAACATAATTTTTATGCAGTGAATTTTCAACTAACTGTATCGTTTCGGATCGAAAAGCATTCTAAAAAAAAAGACAATTCCTGAATCCAAATACACAAAAACAGATACCAACAAGAAAAAAAAGTAGGTTTTGTATTATAGGATCCCAACCTAAGAGGGGTTTTGAGACAAGAAAAAAAATAAAAGCCTTGAAATTAATATAAGAAAAGTCCAATGAAATCTCCAATATTTAAAAAAAAACATTGAAATTAAGTGCTCTGGTTTAAGAGGACACGTTTAAATGTCAGCAGCAACATGAAAATAACTGACCTTTAACTATGGTGTTTTTATAGGTGAACATGATTATAGGACATACACACAATAAACATGATTATAGGACATACACACAATAAACATGATTATAGGACATACACAATAAACATTATTATAGGACATACACACAATAAACATGATTATAGGACATACACAATAAACATGATTATAGGACATACACACAAACAAAATAAACATGATTACAGGATATACAAACAATAAACATTATTATAAACAAATATTATTTTATTTCGAGGCAGGAGCTCCACTCCTGTGTCCCAATGATCCGAGGAGCTATGTTGTCCGGGGGCTTTCATGCCCCCTGGTAGGGTCTCCCAAGACAAACAGGTCCTCGGTGACGGATCAGACAAAGAGCAGCTCGAAGACTTCTCTGGGAATGAAACAACAAAGACTCAGATTTCCCTCGCCCGGACGCGGGTCACCGGGGCCCCCCTCTGGAGCCCGGCCCGGAGTTGGGGCACGATGGCGAGCGCCTGGTGGCCCGGCCTGTCCCCATGGGGCCCGGCCGGGCACAGCCCGAATAGGCAACGTGGGTCACCCCTCCAATGGGCTCACCACCCATAGCAAGGGTCATAGAGGTCGGGTGCAGTGTGAACTGGGCGGAAGCCGTAGGCAGGGCACTTGGCGGTCCGATCCTCGGCTACATAAGCTAGCTCTTGGGACGTGGAACGTCACCTCGCTGGGGGGAAGGAGCCTGAGCTAGTGCGCGAGGTAGAGAAGTTCCGGCTAGATATAGTCGGACTCACCTTGACGCACAGCAAGGGCTCTGGAACCAGTTCTTTCGAGAGGGGTTGGACTCTCTTCCACACGCAGTGAGAGGCGACGAGCTGGGGTAGAAATTCTTGTTACCCCCCCCGGCTCAAAGCCTGCACGTTGGGGTTCAACCCAGTAGACAAGAGGGTAGCCTCCCTCCGCCTTCGGGTGGGGGGACGGGTCCTGACTGTTGTTTGTGCTTACGCACCAAACAGCAGTTCAGAGTACCCACCCTTTTTGGATACACTCGAGGGAGTACTGGAAAGTGCTCCCCCGGGTGATTCCCTTGTCCTACTGGTTGACTTCAACGCTCATGTTGGCAACGACAGTGAAACCTGGAGAGGCGTGATTGGGAAGAATGGCCGCCCGGATCTGAACCCGAGTGGTGTTTTGTTATTGGACTTTTGTGCTTGTCACAGATTGTCCATAACAAACACCATGTTCAAACATTAGGGTGTCCATAAGTGCACTTGGCACCAGGACACCCTAGGCCGCAGTTCCATGATCGACTTTGTAGTTGTGTCATCGAATTTGCGGCCTCATGTTTTGGACACTCGGGTGAAGAAAGGGGCGGAGCTTTCTACCAATCACCACCTGGTGGTGAGTTGGCTGCGATGGTGGGGGAGGATGCCGGACAGACCTGGCAGGCCCAAACGCATTGTGAGGGTCTGCTGGGAACGTCTGGCAGAGTCTCCTGTCAGAGAGAGTTTCTATTCCCACCTCCGGAAGAACTTTGAACATGTCACGAGGGCGGTGCTGGACATTGAGTCCGAGTGGACCATGTTCCGCACCTCTATTGTCGAGGCGGCTGATTGGAGCTGTGGCCGCAAGGTAGTTGGTGCCTGTCGTGGCGGTAATCCTAAAACCCGTTGGTGGACACCGGCGGTGAGGGATGCCGTCAAGCTGAAGAAGGAGTCCTATCGGGTTCTTTTGGCTCATAGGACTCCGGAGGCAGCGGACAGGTACCGACAGGCCAAGCGGTGTGCGGCTTCAGTGGTCGCGGAGGCAAAAACTCAGACATGGGAGGAGTTCGGGGAAGCCATGGAAAACGACTTCCAGATGGCTTCAAAGCGATTCTGGACCACCATCCGCCGCCTCAGGATGGTGAAGCAGTGCACTGTCAACACCGTGTATGGTGCGGATGGTGTTCTGCTGACCTCGACTGCGGATGTTGTGGATCGGTGGAAGGAATACTTCGAAGACCTCCTCAATCCCACTAACACGTCTTCCTATGAGGAAGCAGTGTCTAGGGAATCTGTGGTGGGCTCTCCTATTTCTGGAGCTGAGGTTGCTGAGGTAGTTAAAAAGCTCCTCTGTGGCAAGGCCCCGGGGGTGGATGAGAGCCGCCCGGAGTTCCTTAAGGCTCTGGATGCTGTGGGGCTGTCTTGGTTGACAAGACTCTGCAGCATCGCGTGGACATCGGGGGCGGTACCTCTGGATTGGCAGACCAGGGTGGTGGTTCCTCTCTTTAAGAAGGGGAACTGGAGGGTGTGTTCCAACTATCGTGGGATCACACTCCTCAACCTTCCCGGTAAGGTCTATTCAGGTGTACTGGAGAGGAGGCTATGCCGGATAGTCGAACCTTGGATTCAGGAGGAACAGTGTGGTTTTTGTCCTGGTCGTGGAACTGTGGACCAGCACTATACTCTCGGCAGGGTCCTTGAGGGTGCATGGGAGTTTGCCCAACCAGTCTACATGTGCTTTGTGGACTTGGAGAAGGCATTCGACCGTGTCCCTCGGGAGGTCCTGTGGGGAGTGCTCAGAGAGTATTGGGTATCGGACTGTCTGATTGTGTCTGTCCTCTCCCTGTACGATCAGTGTCAGAGCTTGGTCCGCATTGCCGGCAGTAAGTCGGACACGTTTCCAGTGAGTGTTGGACTCCGCCAAGGCTGCCCTTTGTCACCGATTCTGTTCATAACTTTTATGGACAGAATTTCTAGGCGCAGTCAAGGCGTTGAGGGGATCCGGTTTGGTGGCTGCAGGATTAGGTCTCTGCTTTTTGCAGATGACGTATGTCCTGATGGCTTCATCTGGCCAGGATCTTCAGCTCTCACTGGATCGGTTCGCAGCCGAGTGTGAAGCGACTGGGATGGGAATCAGCACCTCCAGGTCTGAGTCCATGGTTCTCGCCTGAAAAAGGGTGGAGTGCCATCTCTGGGTTGGGGAGGAGACCCTGCCCCAAGTGGAGGAGTTCAAGTACCTAGGAGTCTTGCTTACGAGTGAGGGAAGAGTGGATCGTGAGATCGACAGGCGGATCGGTGCGGCGTCTTCAGTAATGCGGACGCTGTATCGATCCGTTGTGGTGAAGAAGGAGCTGAGCCGGAAGGCAAAGCTCTCAATTTACCGGTTGATCTACGTTCCCATCTTCACCGATGGTCATGAGCTTTGGGTTATGACCAAAAGGACAAGATCACGGGTACAAGCGGCCCAAATGAGTTTCCTCCGCCGGGTGGCGGGGCTCTCCCTTAGAGATAGGGTGAGAAGCTCTGCCATCCGGGAGGAGTTCAGAGTAAAGCCGCTGCTCCTCCACATCGAGAGGAGCCAGATGAGGTGGTTCGGGCATCTGGTCAAGATGCCACCTGAACGCCTCCCGAGGGAGGTGTTTAGAGCACGTTTAACCGGTAGGAGGCCACGAGGAAGACCCAGGAATATATATTTCATGGCATAATATGTCATGTCAAACATATAACACCTTTGTGACATGAAAAAAACACAATTAAATCATGGCGTTTACTTTTTGATATTAATATAAAACTCAAAGCAGTTTGGCTAATGAAGATGAAGTCTAATAAACAAGCTTTGTTCTTCTCCAACAACGCCTCCTTGTAGTTCAGTGCAACAGTTTGGCCAACAAAAATAAAGACTAGTGACACCTCTCACATCGAATACACAATCTTCACAGCCAGCGTTCAATTCAATGAGATGACAAAACATTTGAGCTAGTATTGATGTTAATTGAACACTGATACAGTTTGCAGTTAAATAAAGGAGAAGTGAACATCCCAGTAAAAAACAACAACTTTCTAAACAAGTTGTGACAACGTTCACGACACATCACCTGCTGCATGAATGGCCTTCCCAAAGTCGTGTGGACAATGCTGAAGAAACAAGTCTATGTCAGAAAACGAACAAATTTAGCTGAACCGCACCAATTTTGTCAAGAGGAGTGGTCAAAAATTCAAGCAGAAGCTTGTGGATGGCTACCAAAAGCGCCTTATTGCAGGTAAACTTGCCAAGGGACATGTAAGCAAATATTAACATTGCTGTATGTATACTTTTGACCCAGCACATTTTCTCACATTTTCAGTAGACCCATAATAAATTCATAAAAGAAGCAAACTTCATGAATGTTTTTAGTGACCAACAAGTATGTGCTCCAATCACTACATCACAAAAAAATAGGAGTTGTAGAAATGATTGGAAACTCAAGACAGCCATGACATGATGTTCTTTACAAGTGTACGTAAACTTTTGATCGTGACAGTATATATGCATGTGTATATGTATATACGTATATCCATCCATCCATTTTCTACCGCTTATCCCTTTCGGAGTGGCGGGGGTACTGGAGCCTATCTCAGCTACAATCGAGTGGAAGGCGGTGTATGTATGTATATATATATATATATATATATATATCCATCCATCCATCCATCTTCTTCCGCTTATCCGAGGTCGGGTCGCGGGGGCAACAGCCTAAGCAGGGAAGCCCAGACTTCCCTCTCCCCAGCCACTTCGTCCAGCTCTTCCCGGGGGATCCCGAGGCGTTCCCAGGCCAGTCGGGAGACATAGTCTTCCCAACGTGTCCTGGGTCTTCTCCGTGGCCTCCTACCGGTCGGACGTGCCCTAAACACGTCCCTAGGGAGGCGATCGGGTGGCATCCTGACCAGATGCCCGAACCACCTCATCTGGCTCCTCTCGATGTGGAGGAGCAGCGGCTTTACTTTGAACTCCTCCCGGATGACAGAGCTTCTCACCCTATCTCTAAGGGAGATCCCCGCCACCCGGCGGAGGAAACTCATTTCGGCCGCTTGTACCCGTGATCTTGTCCTTTCGGTCATGACCCAAAGCTCATGACCATAGGTGAGGATGGGAACGTAGATCGACCGGTAAATTGAGAGCTTTGCTTTCCGGCTCAGCTCCTTCTTCACCACAACGGATCGATACAGCGTCCGCATTACTGAAGACGCCACACCGATCCGCCTGTCGATCTCACCATCCACTCTTCCCTCGTTCGTGAACAAGACTCCGAGGTACTTGAATTCCTCCACTTGGGGCAAGATCTCCTCTCCAACCCGGAGATGGCACTCCACCATTTTCCGGGCGAGAACCATGACTTGGAGGTGCTGATTCCCATCCCATTCGCTTCACACTCGGCTGCGAACCGATCCAGTGAGAGCTGAAGATCCTGGCTAGATGAAGCCATCAGGACCACATCATCTGCAAAAAGCAGAGACCTAATCCTGCAGCCACCACACCAGATCCCCTCAACGCCCTGACTGCGCCTAGAAATTCTGTCCATAAAGGTTATGAACAGAATCGGTGACAAAGGGCAGCCTTGGCGGAGTCCAACCCTCACTGGAAACGGGTCCGACTTACTGCCGGCAATGCGGACCAAGCTCTGGCACTGATCATACAGGGAGCGGACCGCCACAATAAGACAGTCCGTTACCCCATACTCTCTGAGCACTCCCCACAGGACTTCCCGGGGTACACGGTCGAATGCCTTCTCCAAGTCCACAAAGCACATGTAGACTGGTTGGGCAAACTCCCATGCACCCTCAAGGACCCTGCCGAGAGTATAGAGCTGGTCCACAGTTCCACGACCAGGACGAAAACCACACTGTTCCTCCTGAATCCGAGGTTCGACTATCCGGCGTAGCCTCCTCTCCAGTACACCCGAATAGACCTTACCGGGAAGGCTGAGGAGTGTGATCCCACGATAGTTGGAACACACCCTCCGGTTCCCCTTCTTAAAGAGAGGAACCACCACCCCGGTCTGCCAATCCAGAGGTACCGCCCCCGATGTCCACGCGATGTTGCAGAGTCTTGTCAACCAAGACAGCCCTACAACATCCAGAGCCTTAAGGAACTCCGGGCGGATCTCATCCACCCCCGGGGCCTTGCCACCGAGGAGCTTTTTAACTACCTCGGCAACCTCAGCCCCAGAAATACCAAAGACTATAAAAATGGGACCCATTACTTCCCTGCTTGGCACTCAGCATCCTAGAACCCGCTGGTGTACACCAGCAGTGAGGGATGCCGTCAAGCTGAATAAAGAGTCCTATCGGGTTCTTTTGGCTCATAGGACTCCAGAGGCAGCGGACAGGTACCGACAGGCCAAGCGAAGTGCGGCTTCAGCGGTCGCGGAGGCAAAAACTCGGACATGGGAGGCAATTGGGGAAGCCATGGAAAACTAATTCTAGACGGCTTTGAAGCGATTCTGGTCCACTATCCGCCGCCTCAGGAAGGGGAAGCAGTGCACTGTCCACACCGTGTATGGTGAGGATGGTGTGCTGCTGACCTCGACTGCGGATGTTGTGGATCGGTGGAGGGAATACTTAGAAGACCTCCTCAATCCCACCAACACATCTTCCTATGAGGAAGCAGTGCCTGGGGAATCTGTGGTGGGCTCTCCTATTTCTGGGGCTGAGGTAGTTAAAAAGCTCCTCAGTGGCCACGCTCGGGAATCATTTGGTGATTTAACCCCCAACCCTTGATGCTGAGTGCCAAGCAAGGAGGCAATGGGTCCCATGTTTATAGTGTTTGGTATGACTCGGCCGGGGTTTGAACTCCCGACTTTCCAGTCTCAGGGCAGACACTCTAACCACAAGGCCACTGAGCAGGTCGATGGTTAATGCATCCTCAATAGAAAATAAACCTTAGCAAAAGTTAGCTAACAATTGAGTCATTGGTAGCCGCTCTATTCTGCCTATAAAGTGCTCTAAATAACATCCTAAAACCTTCTTCAACATTTTAAATACACACTGTAAGTGCAAACCCCGTTTCCATATGAGTTGGGAAATTGTGTTAGATGTAAATATAAACGGAATACAATGATTTGCAAATCATTTTCAACCCATATTCAGTTGAATATGCTACAAAGACAACATATTTGATGTTCAAACTGATAAACTTTTTTTTTTGTTGCAAATAATCATTAACTTTAGAATTTGATGCCAGCAACACGTGACAAAGAAGTTGGGAAAGGTGGCAATAAATACTGATAAAGTTGAGGAATGCTCATCAAACACTTATTTGGAACATCCCACAGCTGAGCAGGCTAATTGGGAACAGGTGGGTGCCATGATTGGGTATAAAAGTAGATTCCATGAAATGCTCAGTCATTCACAAACAAGGATGGGGCGAGGGTCACCACTTTGTCAACAAATGCGTGAGCAAATTGTTGAACAGTTTAAGAAAAACCTTTCTCAACCAGCTATTGCAAGGAATTTAGGGATTTCACCATCTACGGTCCGTAATATCATCAAAGAGTTCAGAGAATCTGGAGAAATCACTGCACGTAAGCAGCTAAGCCCGTGACCTTCGATCCCTCAGGCTGTACTGCATCAACAAGCGACATCAGTGTGTAAAGGATATCACCACATGGGCTCAGGAACACTTCAGAAACCCACTGTCAGTAACTACAGTTGGTCGCTACATCTGTAAGTGCAAATTAAAACTCTCCAATGCAAGGTGAAAACCGTTTATCAACAACACCCAGAAACGCCGTCGGCTTCGCTGGGCCTGAGCTCATCTAAGATGGACTGATACAAAGTGGAAAAGTGTTTTGTGGTCTGACGAGTCCACATTTCAAATTATTTTTGGAAACTGTGGACGTCGTGTCCTCCGGACCAAAGAGGAAAAGAACCATCCGGATTGTTATAGGCGCAAAGTGTAAAAGCCAGCATGTGTGATGGTATGGGGGTGTATTAGTGCCCAAGACATGGGTAACTTACACATCTGTGAAGGTGCCATTAATGCTGAAAGGTACATGCAGGTTTTGGAGCAACATATGTTGCCATCCAAGCAACGTTACCATGGACGCCCCTGCTTATTTCAGCAAGACAATTTATATAGCGCTTTTTCTCAAGTGACTCAAAGCGCTTTACATAGTGAAAACCCAATATCTAAGTTACATTTAAACCAGTGTGGGTGGCACTGGGAGCAGGTGGGTAAAGTGTCTTGCCCAAGGACACAACGGCAGTGACTAGGATAGCAGAAGCGGGGATCGAACCTGCAACCCTCAAGTTGATGGCACGGCCGCTCTACCAACCGAGCTATACCGCCCCCATAGAAGTTCTTGGTTTATGTCCACAACCTTCTACTACATAAGTGAGAGGCATGATTTGTAATCTAGAATTAGCTTTTGTGTCATTTCTGATTGTATTATTTTGTCGAAAAAAACATTATTAATGTACTTGTTTATTTACTGTTATTATCAGGTTACTTTATTTGAGAAAATAATACTGGAAATTATGTAATATATTTTACTCGATATTTCAGCAAATAAATTAGGAGCCTGTGTAGCCTGTTTTAAAATGGTTCTATTAGTAATTCTATATGAAATAATATATCGCAAAATCAATTTTAAAACATATTGTCCATCCATAGTAAAAAGTCCTGTCGTTCTGATTGGTTTTTATTTTCATGTGAATAATGTTGTAAAGAGCAGCGTGTTTGTGCGTCACTGAGATTTCAAGACAGTTCATACGATAACTTGTTTTTCCTAAGTGCATGTAAAAGTACTGAATGCATTGTGTGACTGAGCAGAGATGGTGTGTTTGTCTTGCAGACGTCTGGGAAGAACATCTTCACCCTGAGCAACAGAAGTGGAGCTTCAGGATGGAGCCACAGCCCTCCCACATTAAAAAGGAAGAGGAACACCCACTGATCCCCCATTTTAAAGAGGAAGAGGATGACCCACTGAACACTCACATCAAAGAGGAAGAGGAGGACCCACTGATCCCCCATTTTAAAAAGGAAGAGGAGGACCCACTGACACCCCATTTTAAAGAGGAAGAGAAGGACCCACTGACACCCCATTTTAAAAAGGAAGCCGTGGATCCACTGAGTCCTCACATTAAGGAGGAAGAGGAGGACCCACTGACCCCTCTCATTAAAGAGGAAGAGGAGGAACACAGCATCAGTCAGCAGGGAGAGCATCTTGAAGGACTGGAGGAGGTTGATGTCACCAAGATGCCAGTGACTGGTGTCCCTGTGAAGAGTGAAGGTGATGAGGTCAAAGGTGAGAGTGAGGAGAAGAGAGAGGCGGAGCCTCCAAGCAGCAGCTCAACTCAACACATGACAACAGAAGCTGATGGAGACCACTGTGGAGGATCACAAGCAGACAAGCTCTTAGCTCCACTATCAGATAGTGAGGACACAACGTCACACTCTCCTGACACTGATGATGAAGACTCTAAAGATGATAAGACATGTCACACTGACAACACACACTTCACATGTTCTCACTGCGGCAAAACTTTTAAATATCCTAGTAAATTGAAAAGACACATGAGAACACACACTGGAGAAAAACCTTTTTCATGTTCAATCTGCAGTAAAGATTTTACTTATAAGCACGAATTGAAAATACACATGAAAACACACACTGGAGAAAAACCTTTTTCATGTTCACTCTGCGGTAAAGGTTTTAATCAAAGGGATCCTTTGAAAATACACATGAGAACACACACTGGAGAAAAACCTTTTTCATGTTCAATCTGCGGTAAAGATTTTAATCATAAGGATCCTTTGAAAATACACATGAGAACACACACTGGAGAAAAACCTTTTTCCTGCTCAGAATGTGGTAAAAGTTTTGGAACAAATTATAATTTAAAAGTACACATGAGAACACACACTGGAGAAAAACCTTTTTCATGTTCAATCTGCGGTAAAGATTTTACTCAAAAGCAGCATTTCAAAGCACACATGAGAATACACACTGGAGAAAAACCTTTTTCATGTTCAATCTGCGGTAAAGATTTTACTCTTAGGCAACATTTGAAAATGCACATGAGATTACACCCTGGAGGAAATCCTTTTTCCTGGTTCAAACACTGATGACATTTATTAATCAGACAAGAAGCAAGGAATCATGCAGAGACAGATTTCAATTTAGCTCATGAGGAGAACGCATGGAGCCACACACTTAGTCACAGTCTCGCCCTACGCTCTAAGTTTCAGCTCCCGCGTCCCTCTATTTATTCAGGAGTTCCACAGTCAACATCACTAAGACTGTCTCTAAAAGGAGTGGTCACATATATTATGCAAAGCAGGTCCAGTACGCACAATACGTGACCGAATGTGCTGGGGGCCTTGTGATTTCGCCTTCTCTCCGCTTCGTCTGCGTGTTGTCATCTTATATTCGTTGAGGTCCTTGAAGTCTCTGCTTCATCTGCGTACTGTCGTCTTATCTTCGTTGAGGTCCTTGAAGTCCTTGGCTGTTAGCGGGTTAAAACAAAGATAACATTTGCGGATGAGGCCACCCTTCAGACAAGGAGTTTTGTCCTTGTACAGATACAAAAGTCTAACTTGAGCACAATAGCTAATAACTAAAGCAACAGACCCCGACTTAAACAAGTTGAACAACTTATTTGGGTGTTACCATTTGGTGGTCAATTGTACGGAATATGTGCTGTACTGTGCAACCTACTAATAAAAGTCTCAAACAATCAAAGACTTTAAGCATTCTAAAGTTGTGTGATAATATACAAACCCCGTTTCCATATGAGTTGGGAAATTGTGTTAGATGTCAATATAAACGGAATACAATGATTTGCAAATCCTTTTCAACCCATATTCAATTGAATGCACTACAAAGACAACATATTTGATGTTCAAACTCATAAACTTTATTTTTTTTTTTGCAAATAATAACTAACTTAGAATTTCATGGCTGCAACACGTGCCAAAGTAGTTGGGAAAGGAGACACATTTTTGAAGCTTCTCAGGTGGAATTCTTTCCCATTCTTGCTTGATGTACAGCTTAAGTTGTTCAACAGTCCGGGGGTCTCCGTTGTGCTATTTTAGGCTTCATAATGCGCCACACATTTTCAATGGGAGACAGGTCTGGACTACAGGCAGGCCAGTCTAGTACCCGCACTCTTTTACTATGAAGCCACGTTGATGTAACACGTGACTTGGCATTGTCTTGCTGAAATAAGCAGGGGCGTCCATGGTAACGTTGCTTGGATGGCAACATATGTTGTTCCAAAAGCTGTATGTACCTTTCAGCATTAATGGTGCCTTCACAGATGTGTAAGTTACCCATGTCTTGGGCACTAATACACCCCCATACCATCACACATGCTGGCTTTTACACTTTGCGTCAATAACAGTCTGGATGGTTCTTTTCCCCTTTGGTCCGGATGACACGATGTCGAATATTTCCAAAAACAATTTGAAATGTGGACTCGTCAGACCACAGAACACTTTTCCACTTTGCATGAGTCCATCTTAGATGATCTCGGGCCCAGAGAAGCCGGCGGCGTTTCTGGGTGTTGTTGATAAACGGCTTTTGCTTTGCATAGTAGAGCTTTAACTTGCACTTACAGATGTAGCGACCAACTGTATTTAGTGACAGTGGTTTTCTGAAGAGTTCCTGAGCCCATGTGGTGATATCCTTTAGAGATTGATGTCGGCTTTTGATACAGTGCCGTCTGAGGGATCGAAGGTCACGGTCATTCAATGTTGGTTTCGGGCCATGCCGCTTACGTGGAGTGATTTCTCCAGATTCTCTGAACCTTTTGATGATATTATGGACCGTAGATGTTGAAATCCCTAAATTTCTTGCAATTGCACTTTGAGAAACGTTGTTCTTAAACTGTTTGACTATTTGCTCACGCAGTTGTGGACAAAGGGGTGTACCTCGCCCCATCCTTGAAAGACTGAGCATTTTTTGGGAAGCTGTTTTTATACCCAATCATGGCACCCACCTGTTCCCAATTAGCCTGCACACCTGTGGGATGTTCCAAATAAGTGTTTGATGAGCATTCCTCAACTTTATCAGTATTTATTGCCACCTTTCCCAACTTCTTTGTCACGTGTTGCTGGCATCAAATTCTAAAGTTAATGATTATTTACACACAAAAAAAAGTTTATGAGTTTGAACATCAAATATGTTGTCTTTGTAGCATATTCAACTGAATATGGGTTGAAAATGATTTGCAAATCGTTTATATTTACATCTAACACAATTTCCCAACTCATATGGAAACGGGGTTTGTATAGACATGATTATTCTAACACTCAGAATGTGGTAAAAGGTTTGTAATTAATCAAAGTTTAAAAGTACACATGAGAACACACACTGGTGAAAAACCTTTTATATGTTCAGTATGTGGTAAACGTTATATAGAAAGACAGCAATTAAAATCACACATGAGAACGCACTCTGGTGAAAAACCATACTCCTGTTCAAGCTGCAACAAAAGCTTTCGTCACCTAAACACTCTTACAGTACACATGAGAACACACACAGGAGAGAAAGTGTTGAGTTGCAGTGTGTGTGGTGAAAGATTCTCCTATAAGTACCAGTGTAAGAAACACAAGTGTGCTGGTGAGAACAGCAGCAGCAAATGAAGATGCAGGATTTGAAATAAACTGTCAAAACTTTGTTAACTTTGACTTTCTAACAACATCAGCACATATAACATGTGTGACATCATTGTTGTGTGTGTAACACAATCTCAGCACGTACAATGTGCCACCAGAGGTGTAAACACCCTGGATAAAGTCTACTCCAACATAAAGCAGGGCTATACAATTACCACACCTTGCCTTCTCAGATCACATGTCCCTGCTCATGACACCAGCATACACCCCCCTCAGGAAAAAAAGCTCCCCCCACAACAAGGACTGTTCAAACGTGGCCAGATATATAAATAAAATAAATACTTGAATATATAAATAAAATAAATACTTGAATTTCAGTGTTCATTTATTTACACATAGACACACACATAACACTCATCTACTCATTGTTGAGTTAAGGGTTGAATTGTCCATCCTTGTTCTATTCTCTGTCACTATTTCAGAAGACACACATTATACAAATATACATTATAAAATCAATAAGAAAACGGGAGCTCTAATTTGGGAGTCTGAATTAGGATCAGAAGTTCCTATATAAACATTGCGCACTCACGTCGCCTTTTTGTATTGATTACTGCAGCTGTGCACTGGATTCATTCACAAATACAAACTACAACTCACAAACACTTTAGAGTTAGGCTCCACCATCAGAATGTGTACTTAAACTTATAAAGATCACATGGATATTATTCAGTGAGTTGATTCACCAAAACTAACCTGTTATACAGGAGGAAAAAGCACACAGGACGTTTCAATTGTTCACAGACAGGTCGCGCTCATCAGAATGACAAGACACTTCCGGTCTGCAGGTGATCGCATTCAATTGGGAAGAAACGCCCTACTGCCCCCTACTGACCAATGTGAATACTGATAAATGTGTAATGACAGCTCCAAAAACGAGTTCAAACCACAAAATAAAATAAATAAATCAACACAAAAATGTGACACATTATGGGTGGGTCACATATGCATGTACAGTAGATGGCAGTATTGTCCTGTTTAAAAGTGTCACAACATTGCTGTTTACGGCAGACCAACTGCTTTACGGTAGACGAAAACTTGACTGCTGTTGTTGTGTGTTGTTACCGCGCTGGGAGGACGTTAATGAAACTGCCTAACAATAAACCCACATAAGAAACCAAGAACTCGCCCTCCATCATTAGCTGTTTATATTGTGGGAAAGCGGACGTGTGAACAGGCTGTCAACACGTCACTCAGGTCCGCATGGAGCTGGAGGGGGCGTGGCCTCCAGCTCCGCCTGAATTTCGGGAGATTTTCGGGAGAAAATTTGTCCCGGGAGGTCTTCGGGAGAGGCGCTGAATTTCGGGAGTCTCCCGGAAAATCCGGGAGGGTTGGCAAGTATGGTAGACACAGTCACAGTGGACAGGTGTATCCGGGTGTACCCTAACCAGAAACCCTGGATGACCAGAGAGGTCAAAATCCTGTTGAAGGAGAGAAATAGTGCTTTGAGAAATGGAGACGAGGCACTCTACAAGGCGTTAAATGTAACATTCAATTCATCCTGCCCTTCTCAATAGGGGGCCGCAGTGTTGGAGACAAATTTCCTTGTTTGTTTATATTGTTTTTATTTTGTTTTCTCTGATTGATTGCTGGCCTCAGTTCATGCTGAATTTCCCTTTCGGCAGATTGCTCCGCCCACTTCCTGTTGAGAACCAGGAAGTGTTGACAGGGATGGGACCGTTGCTATGGTGCGGTTGCCATGGTGTCCTCTTTTTAATTGGGTTCAGCTGGGAACACTCGGGGGGGCGATTGCATGGAGGACAAACCGTTTTCGACCGTGTCGTGTCGTGCCGTGCGGGCCGTGTGTGGTCAGTAGTGATGGGTTGATGAGGCGTCATGAAGCGTTTCGACACATTGCATAACTGTATTGATACTGTGTCGATACTGTGTCACTAAATACTGACATCTGCTGGACATTAAAAATCCCTACAGGCAACCTATGGACCGACTCAACTGACACTGATTTTATGACCTAGTATATACAATAATATAAACTAAGTCATTGTATTTTATTTAGGATTATTTCTAGAGATAAATGCATTAAAATGTAATATCGGAAATTATCCGTATTGTTTTTTTTATTATTGGTATTGTTTTTTTTGTTGTTTTTGTTTTGTTTTGTAAATCAACATAAAAAACACAAGATACACTTACAATTAGTGCACCAACCCAAAAAACCTCCCTCCCCCATTTACACTCATTCCCACAAAAGGGTTGTTTCTTTCTGTTATTAATATTGTGGTTCCTACATTATATATCAATATATATCAATACAGTCTGCAAGGGATACAGTCCGTAAGCACACATGATTGTGCGTGCTGCTGCTCCACTAATAGTACTAACCTTTAACACTTCATTTTACTCATTTTCATAAATTACTAGTTTCTATGTGACTGTTTTTATATTGTTTAATTCTTTTTTATTCAAGAAAATGTTTTTAATTTATTTAACTTATTTTATTTTATTAAATTTTTTAAGAAGTACCTCATCTTCACCATACCTGGTTGTCCATATTAGGCATAATGTGTTAATTTCACGACTGTATATATTGTCATGACTTGGTCTTGGGTGTTAGCTTTTCCGAGATGCAACGGAAAGTTGGCTCGGGCGAGACGGGAATGTGAGTACATTTTTTATTTAAAGACTTTAAATACAAAACAAGAAAGTAAACAAAAGGCGCGCACAATGGCGGAGAACAAACTATGAAACCAAACACTTGCACAAAGGCAAAAACTATGAACAACAACAAACACTAACTGTGGCAATAATAAACAAAACTTACTTGGCATATACAAAAACGGCATGAAAAAGCGCAGCAAGGGTCATAAGTGTGTGGAGAGTATAAATGCGGGGTTTCGCCAGAAAGACAAACTGAAAACAATGAACTTAAATACTACAGACATGATTAACGAAAACAGGTGCGTGACTCAAAACGTGAAACAGGTGCGTGACGTGACAGGTGAAGACTAATGGGTTGCTATGGTGACAAAACAAAACAAAAGGTCCAAAAACAAAACCGAACATGAATGAAACAAAACATGATCACACAGACATGACATATATCGGTTGATATCGGCATCGGTAATTAAAGAGTTGGGCAATATCGGAATATTGGCAAAAAAACATTATCGGACATCCCTAATTATTTCATATTTTCATTTAAATAAAAATAGATTTTTATCTTTTTTAGATACAGTCAATAAATAATGTGAACATGTATCATAACATGGAAATCTAAGATAACGTGTTGTGAATGAGGATGCTTGTGGACTGGGAATGTTTTTTTTGTTGTTTTTTTTTTACACATTTTTTTTTAAAAAAAACTGTTTTTCCAACGTATTAAATTTTAGACGATTTCTTTTCTTAGTTATTATTTCTCCGGCTGACAGCATTGAGGAGGTGGATTTGTTAATGTACGACAATTCTGTCGTACAAATGTGACATTTAACCTGCAGAAAATATGAATAGTAAACTAAGAATCATTTTTGAAGAGATTTTGAATTCTAATAGATCAAGTGGAAACTTTGAGAGAAGAGGATGAAACATACTTGCCAACCTTGAAACCTCCGATTTCGGGAGGTGGGGGTGGGGGCGTGGTCGGGGGTGGGGCGGGGCGTGGTTAAGGGCGTGGTTAAGAGGGGAGGAGTATATTGACAGCTAGAATTCACCAAGTCAAGTATTTCATATATATATATATATATATATATATATATATATATATATATAAAATAAATACTTGAATTTCAGTGTTCATTTACAAACTACAACTCACAAACACTTTAGAGTTAGGCTCCACCATCAGAATGTGTACTTAAACTTATAAAGATCACATGGATATTATTCAGTGAGTTGATTCACCAAAACTAACCTGTTATACAGGAGGAAAAAGCACACAGGACGTTTCAATTGTTCACAGACTGGTCGCGCTCATCAGAATGACAAGACACTTCCGGTCTGCAGGCGATAGCATTCAATTGGGAAGAAACGCCCTACTGCCCCCTACTGACCAATGTGAATACTGATAAATGTGTAATGACAGCTCCAAAAACGAATTCAAACCACAAAATAAAATAAATAAATCAACACAAAAATGTGACACATTATGGGTGGGTCACACATGCATGTGCAGTAGATGGCAGTATTGTCCTGTTTAAAAGTGTCACAACATTGCTGTTTACGGCAGACCAACTGCTTTACGGTAGACACTGTTGTTGTGTGTTGTCAACACGTCACTCAGGTCCGCCTGAATTTCGGGAGTTTTTCGGGAGAAAATTTGTCCCGGGAGGTTTTCGGGAGAGGCGCTGAATTTCGGGAGTCTCCCGGAAAGTCCGGGAGGGTTGGCAAGTATGGCCTGAGGCTGCTCCATGATCTCTGACGACGATAAATTAGAAATGACCAACGACAGAAGTGCGACGATTCTGTTGGCAGCAGCATCTCGTTGACGGATGCGCTTCCTTGTAAAAACACAGTTTGGCGCGCAGGCGTCAGTGCGACACAGTTGGCGTATCGGTCACGTGACCCAAACAGCTCATGATCGGTCACGTGACTTTCTAAAAGCGGTACGCGCACCGACACAGGGTTTTGCTCTATGAGCTGGACGCATGCGCCGATGCACCGGTGTTGCCGGACCCATCACTAGTGCCATTCAAGGTCAGCATACATAATGTTCTATAACCTACATTTGATTTAGTTATGATAGCTTGGAATAAAGGGATTGTCATATCCAAACACATTTCTACAGTACTGGACATTCAATCATTTGCACGCGTCAAAGTGGTCAACACAGTCGCCCTCAGTATCAGCCCAAAGGTAAGGGCTGTACAATGATAATAAAATGATGATACAAATGTGATGAATTCATCTTGATACTGTCCTGCCACAGTGAATATGTTTCCCTTTTAAAGGGCAAAGTCCTCCCAGGGTCTTTTGTCCTAATGACTGTCTGGTTAAAGTGAGGAGACTATAATTTAGGAAAACAATTTATTCCACAAATGGACTAGAATAAGTAACACATGTTTACAGGTAGCTAAATTCGACAGAACACCTGCATCATCTTCTCAACAACACCCACATTCTTACATACAACATATTTAAGAATGGCGGTAATAAATAAATACAAAGTGTATTCGGATACAAACAATTATTGACGATGTTTACTCTATTAAAGGACATATATGTGCACATGTATGCACTGATTAAAAATACAGAACTATAATGCCATACTTGCCAACATTGAGACCTCCGATTTAGGGAGGTGGGGGGTGGGGGCGTGGTCGGGGGTGGGGCAGGGCGTGGTTGGGGGCGTGGTTAAGAGGGGAGGAGTATATTGACAACTAGAATTTACCAAGTCAAGTATTTCATATATATATATATATATATATATATATATATATATATATATATATATATATATATATATATATATATATATATATATCCTGAAAATATGCAAACAAAACTGTGTTTAGATAATTGATACTTCAAACTTGCATAAATAAATATTAAGGAATATAACATAACTTGGCTTCTGAGAGCTTCAAAATGTAATGAATAAAATGCTAAAGTTGTTGATAAACAAGCAATTATTTTAATAATTAAATATGGTCATTTTAAATGAATTATTATGATAATTTATAATTCATTATTTCAAATATGTTTATTTTAATGTATAATTCTATGGCTGGATGTAATAAGGAGTCAGAAAAAATACAAATACAAATAAAATTAATTTTGATGTTTTTAGCAAAATATAGTAAAAATTAATTTAGTTTTTTTTTTTTTTTAATTAACAAATATATTTATTTTTAGGTAAGATAAACATAATAATACAATTTATCTCTAGTCTGGATGATTTGTTTCTTGTCACCCTGTTGTCCTCCTGTCAAGGCTGTCCTCACTCAGGTCCGCATGGAGCTG
Source organism: Nerophis lumbriciformis (assembly GCF_033978685.3). Classification (NCBI taxonomy): domain Eukaryota; kingdom Metazoa; phylum Chordata; class Actinopteri; order Syngnathiformes; family Syngnathidae; genus Nerophis; species Nerophis lumbriciformis. Next base: position 5,324,091 of record NC_084573.2, read on the forward strand.
GAGGGGGCGTGGTCTCCAGCTCCGGCTGAAAATCGGGAGATTTTCGGGGGAATATTTGTCCCGGGAGGTTTTCGGGAGAGGTGCTGAATTTCGGGAGTCTCCCGGAAAATTCGGGAGGGTTGGCAAGTATGTATAATGCCCACGTTTAGACTTTCTCCATCAAACGCTATCTTGCTTTTTCCTCCTTCTTCTTCTTCTTTCTATTTCTAGCAGACTAGTAGAAGATCTTAGGTGTATTGCTGCCCTCCACAGGCTATTAACAGAATGTCCTCCTTCTGTCCTATGGCCCACACTACAGACTTGGACACAAACAGGACAGGAAGTAAAAAGCAGCTTTAAGGAGGTCAAAAACAAAATGTATGCATTCTTTCCAACGGCCGCTGGGTGGCAGCAGAGGCTCCATGTATTACCTGAAGAAACATTTGACTTCTGACCTTTCCACATTATTTATCTCATCTTTACTGCTGGAGTTCAGCTCACTGAGGATGTAAGCTCCATTTTGGTATTTTAATCATCTTTAATTATTCATAAACAGGCTTAAAACAAATCATTATTATCATTACTGCCTCATTTTTTTCACTCTCTACTAATTAAAACAATTATAGCATAAAAACATTCAGGATGTTCATACAAACAATATTACACATCCCCAAATGTACCACTTTATTATGGTATTAATATCATATATTATTACATTGAATATTCACATGTTTATAACAGTGCTGAACATTTTAATTTCCCCTCGGGGATTAATAAAGTATTTCTGATTCTGATCATTACATCACTCTCATAAAGCCTTTAAAGCTGAATATGTTTTTTACCATAGCTCAGCTTCACAATGTTGGAATAATATTCTTCTATTGTTTAGAATATTACACTTTACTCTTTTTCATTGCTCAAATGAACAGGATGAAAGTGTCTTTAATTGTCACTACTGAGTGTAACTATATATAATTATGTATATAATAATCTTCCATTCTTCACCTTCATTACCGCTTGATTTAACTCTCATCTTATTTTATCCAGAGAGAACTTGACCATAAAAAGATGGCTGCACATCAATAAACTGCCACTAAACTTCAATAAAACTAAATATATCATATTTGGAGATTGTAAAAATGTAAAACACACATTATGATGGATAATACTGAAATGAAAGGAATAAAGGTAATCACATGTTTAGGAGTTAATATAGATGATGAAGTAAGCTGGACAAATTTTAGAATAATTATGTATATATTTGTCATGTCTGTGTGATCATGTTTTTGTTTTGGTCATGTTCGGTTTTGTTTTTGGACTTTTTGTGCACTTTTGTTTTGTCACCATAGCAACTATTAGTTTTCACCTGTCACGTCACGCACCTGTTTCACGTTTTGAGTCACGCACCTGTTTTCGTTAATCATGTCTACAGTATTTAAGTTCATTGTTTTCAGTTTGTCGTTCTGACGACATCCCACAATTATGCTCTACACACTCTTCATCCTCTTAGATCCTGCTTCATGTCCCATGCCAAAGTAAGTTTTTGTTCCATGTTTATAGTCTTTTTGGTTTCATAGTTTGTTCTCCGCCATTGTGCGCGCCTTTTGTTTACTTCTTTTTGTTTTAGTAATTATAAAATAAATGATGTACTTACATTCCCGTCTCGCCCGAGCCAATTTTCCGTTGCATCCCGGAAAAGCAAACACCCAGGATCAAGTCATGACAATATTATCATCATAACTTTATGCTTAAGGGCCATACTATAAAGTATTGTCAATTTGTGCTGAAATGGTATTTTTGTATTTGTGCAGAGGTAGCAATCCGAAAGATTGCTAGCTTCTTTATCGGTGTTGTGTCCAGACTCGGCCTGCTGGCTGCCAAGGCCGAACATTTTGTTCCAAGACCAGACAAAGCAGAGACTGGACGATTGCACCAAGTGTCAACATATTTGCATTTTTGTACAACCATATATTGTGTCTTACTGGAGTTGTCGAGATTACCCCCCTTCCCTCAGTCACCTGATGGAATAGGGCCATTTCCTAATAAATAGAGGAGGCACGTGGGCTTTTTTTTTAGAACGTAGTTTGGATCTGTAACTAGAGTACAGCCCAAAACACGTGTCTCCTCGAGCTAAATTGAACTCTGTTTCTGCATGTTTCCTTGCTTCTTGTCTGATTGGCACACATACTTGCCAACCCTCCCGAATTTTCCGGGAGACTCCCGAAATTCAGCGCCTCTCCCGAAAACCTCCCGGGACAAATATTCTCCCGAAAATCTCCCGATTTTCAGCCGGAGCTGGAGGCCACGCCCCCTCCAGCTCCATGCGGACCTGAGTGAGGACAGCCTTTTTTCAGACGGGAAGACAACAGGGTGACAAGAACTAAATCATCCAGACTAGAGATAAATTGTATTATTATGTTTATCTTACCTAAAAATAAATATATTTACTAATTAAAAAAATAAAAAACCAAATACATTTTTACTATATTTTGCTAAAAACGTCAAAATTAATTGTATTTTTATTTGTATTTTTTCTGACTCATTACATCCAGCCATAGAATTACACATTAAAATAAACATATTTGAAATAATTAATTTTAAATGATCATAATTCATTTAAAATGACCATATTTAATTATTAAAATAATTGCTTGTTTATCAACAACTTTTGCATTTTATTCATTACATTTTGAAGCTCTCAGAAGCCAAGTTATGTTATATTCATGTTATATTTATGCAAGTTTGAAGTATCAATTATCTAAACACAGTTTTGTTTGCATATTTTCAGGATAAATATATATATATATATATATATATATATATATATATATATATATATATATATATATATATATATATATATATATATATATATGTTTATGTATGAAATACTTGACTTGGTGAATTTTAACTGTCAATATACTCCTCCCCTCTTAACCACGCCCCCAGCCACGCCCCGTTTCACCCCTGACCACGCCCACCGCCCCCCACCTCCCGAAATCGGAGGTCTCAAGGTTGGCAAGTATGCTGATTGGTAGATGTCATCGGTGTTTGAACCTGACACACTACATATAAATCATAGAGAAAACCTAAAAAAAATGTAGTGCGCAATACTAAATAAAATAAAATACATACCCACAAATTTATTGTACCCAACTTTAGTTGAAGCATACATTGTTTATTGCATAAAGGTCTGGGGACATACATATAAAACAAACACACAAATTACACAAGAGAGTAATAAAGGCTACTAATAAAATGGATTATAGAGACCCAACAAATGATTCATAAAGTCACACAATTAAAAGTAAATGATCTTGTATAAAAGACAACTGCTCAAATGATGTATAAAGTAAATAATAATATGCTTCCAGAAGTGGTCCAGAAGATGTTTCAGATGTGAACCAGTAAATATGAACTAAGAGGGATTTATGTGTACTCAAAAGCAAAGGTATGAACACATGTAAAACAAATATGTATATCATATAAAGGAGTTCATCAATGAAATCATCTACAATTAAAAATTAAAAATATGTAACCCTTCATTATTTAAAAAAAACCATATATGAAACACTATTATGAATAAGTATAAAAGTGAATTATGAATATCTACACAAAATGTGTATTGTATGTAACATATTTTATGTACTGTTTATTCTCACCTCTTCAAATTATTTCTGTTCATTTTAAAGTACACAAATGTGTATATTAACTCATGTACTTGACTGAAATAAAAGCACTAACCTGAAGTGTCTAATCTATAAATGTTAGAATCATATTAACAAGATTGTGTTACACACACAACAATGATGTCACACATGTTATATGTGCTGATGTTAGAAAGTTTATTTCAAATCCTGCATCTTCATTTGCTGCTGCTGTTCTCACCAGCACACTTGTGTTTCTTACACTGGTACTTATAGGAGAATCTTTCACCACACACACTGCAACTCAACACTTTCTCTCCTGTGTGTGTTCTCATGTGTACTTTAAGAGTGTTTAGGTGACGAAAGCTTTTGATGCAGCTTGAACAGGTGTATGGTTTTTCACCAGAGTGTGTTCTCGTGTGTGCCTTCAATTGCTGTCTTTGTATAAAACTTTTACTACATACTGAACAACTAAAAGGTTTCTCTCCAGTGTGTGTTCTTATGTGTACTTCCAAATGCTGACTTTTTATAAAACTTTTACAACATACTGAACATATAAAAGGTTTTTCTCCAGTGTGTGTTCTCATGTGGCTTTTCAAACTTTGACGATGAGTAAAATCTTTACCACAGACTGAACATGAAAAAGTTTTTTCTCCAGTGTGTGTTCTCATGTGTTCTTTTAAAACTTGATTTAACACAAAACCTTTACCACATTCTGAGCAGAAAAACGTTTTTTCTCCAGTGTGTGTTCTCATGTGTGTATTCAAATGGCCCATTTGATTAAAATCTTTCCCGCAGGTTGAACATGAAAAAGGTTTTTCTCCAGTGTGTGCTCTCATGTGTACTTTCATATTGCTACGGTAATTAAAGGTTTTGTCGCAGTGAGAACATGTGAAGTGTGTGTTGTCAGTGTGACATGTCTTATCATCTTTAGAGTCTTCATCATCAGTGTCAGGAGAGTGTGACGTTGTGTCCTCACTATCTGATAGTGGAGCTAAGAGCTTGTCTGCTTGTGATCCTCCACAGTGGTCTCCATCAGCTTCTGTTGTCATGTGTTGAGTTGAGCTGCTGCTTGGAGGCTCCGCCTCTCTCTTCTCCTCACTCTCACCTTTGACCTCATCACCTTCACTCTTCACAGGGACACCAGTCACTGGCATCTTGGTGACATCAACCTCCTCCAGTCCTTCAAGATGCTCTCCCTGCTGACTGATGCTGTGTTCCTCCTCTTCCTCTTTAATGTGAGGGGTCAGTGGGTCCTCCTCTTCCTCTTTAAAATGAGGGGTCAGTGGATCCACCGCATCCTCTTTAAAATGGGGTGTCAGTGGGTCCTCTGCTTCCTTTTTAAAATGGGGGATCAGTGGGTATTCCTCTTCTTTCTTAATGTGGGAAGGCTGTGGCTCCTCCGTCCGCATCCTGAAGCTCCACTTCTGTTCACGCTCACCTTTGACCTCATCATCTTCACTCTTCACACTGATGAGGTGTCTGTTGTCTTCCTCTATGAAGTGGGGGGACAGGCGCTGTTTTTCTTCATCTTTAAAGTAAGGGGGCTGTGGCTCCTCTTCTTTCACGTGGAGGTGCTGTGACCTCTTCTGCTCCATACTGGAGGACCCCTCCTGCTGCTCAGGTGGACGATATTTTTCACAGACGTCTGCAGGACACAAGAAGACAAACACATGCTGGGATCGAAATAGATACGATTTTACCAATTCAGATTTCATTTTCGATTCTGCTTTACGATTTGGTTATTTGTGGACTCACTTTTGCTTTCACATTCAGTAAAAAGGAGAAGAAACAGGTCGATTAGCATCAACTTTGACTAGTTGAGAAGTAACATGAGCGTACAAACCCAACAGTGAGGTCTTAAGAGGCACAGATTTTACGGGTCCCCCATGAGGTGCCAGAGGGCCCTAAGGACAATATTCTGCTTTGAAAATAATCTATAAAATAAAGATATTTTTGGCAAGAAATTAACAAAATACTACACGTTATTTTGTGGCAATTACAAAAGAATGTCCAGTATAATTCTCAGGGCATTCAATCAATCACAACTGGACTGTTAAACTGAACATATATACATAAATATACAGTATATATATATATATATATATATATATATATATATATATACTGTTGGAACACCCAACTGCGCCCAAGACCTAACCTCCGGGCTGATGATTTTAGCTTGTCCTGAAGAATTTGGAGGTAATCCTCCTTTTTCATTGTCCCATTTAAAGCAGCAGTTCCATTGGCAGCAAAACAGGCCCAGAGCATAATACTACCACCACCATGCTTGACGGTAGGTTTGGTGTTCCTGGGATTAAAAGCCTCACCTTTTCTCCTCCAAACATATTGCTGGGTATTGTGGCCAAACAGCTCCATTTTTTATTTCATCTGACCACAGAACTTTCCTCCAGAAGGTCTTATCTTTGTCCATGTGATGTCAGATGAAACAAAAATGGAGCTGTTTGGCCACAATACATTACATTATATTAAGGCTGCAACTAACGATTAATTTGATAATCGATTAATCTGTTGATTATTACTTCGATTAATCGATTAATAATCGGATAAAACAGACAACCTACATTTCTATCCTTTCCAGTATTTTATTTAAAAAAAAACAGCATACTGGCGCCATGTTCTTTCAACTTGCCAAATAAAACAAGGAAAATGTAACAAAAATGCACACTTTTGACACCCCTGCTATAGATAATAAAACATTTAATCTCATAAATGTATCGATAAAAAGCAGAGCTTGGCGACACATGCGCATTTATCACAACTCTCTCTCTCTCTCTCTGTCTCTGCCCCTCCCTCACCAATGCTGCTGTTGTTTTGTTTTTAACCCCTTCTTAACCCTGAACGTACATTGAAAATACACGCAACCCTAACTCAAAATGCCGGACATTTGAGGCATTTAAGAAACTCCGCCCGGACAGCCCCGCAAAAGAGAACATGTCCGGTGAAAAGAGGACGTACGATCGATTTCACGTCTGGTGAAACAGATCGCTGCTAGTCCTCTTTTGCTAGCATGCTAGCAGCTAACAGGCTAGGGTAGACTGACCATACCTCATCTTTTCCCCGGACATGTCCTCTTTTGCGGGGCTGTCAGAGCGGAGTTTCATAAATGCCTCAAATGTCCGGCATTTTGAGTATTGTTTACACAACGTGCAGTACGTTACTTAATATGTCCGTGTGGAAACTCGTTCGGTACACCTCCGCACCGAAACAAAACCCCGGTACCGAAACGGTTCGATACAAATACACGTACCGTTACACCCCTATTATTTGGATTATTGTTTCTCAGCTGATTGTAAATGTTGCAGTTTATAAATAAAGGTTAAAAAAACCAAAAAAAACATAACCTGTGCGCATGCGCATAGTACTGATCCAACGAATCGATGACTAAATTAATCGCCACCTATCTTTATAATCGATTTCAATCGATTTAATCGATTAGTTGTTGCAGCCCTAATATATATATATGCATGTATATAAATCAAGTACCTACTGTACTGTTTACTTGTTGAATTACCCCTTTTAGAGCTAAAAACTACTCAAATGGCCTTTTTGCTGCTGCCAAAAATTGATTCCAGATAATATTAACAATAATAACAAAATGTCAAAGCATTTCTCTAAAAAACAATATTATACACTCCGAAAATGTAAACGATAGCAAGAATATAGCTACAAATTTCAGGAAATTTCACTAGCAAACACTTTATTTAAAAGGTTTTTACTGTACCAAAATTCTAAAGAAAAATCACTGATAAACACTGGAAAACTGCCACTGAATGTCTTAGTGTGATGTCATTCTGTGACAGACAAATGGTACACAGTTTCCACATGGTGAGGACATTGATGGTCTGACTCACTGTCTTACGGATGACCTCAACTTCAGCGTAGACGTGACCTGCCCTGCTAAGACTGTTCGGTGCTACCCTAATAACAAACCCTGGGTAACACAGGAGGTTAAAGGGGAACATTATCACAATTTCAGAAGGGTTAAAACCATTAAAAATCAGTTCCCAGCGGCTTATTTTATTTTTCGAAGTTTTTTTCAAAATTTTACCCATCACGCAATATCCCTAAAAAAAGCTTCAAAGTGCCTGATTTTAACCATCGTTATATACACCTGTCCATTTTCCTGTGACGTCACATAGTGATGCCAACACAAACAAACATGGCGGAAAGAACAGCAAGCTATAGCGACATTAGCTCGGATTCAGACTCGGATTTCAGCGGCTTAAGCGATTCAACAGATTACGCATGTATTGAAACGGATGGTTGTAGTGTGGAGGCAGGTAGCGAAAACCAAATTGAAGAAGAAACTGAAGCTATTGAGCCATATCGGTTTGAACCGTATGCAAGCGAAAGCGACGAAAACGACACGACAGCCAGCGACACGGGAGAAAGCGAGGACGAATTCGGCGATCGCCTTCTAACCAACGATTGGTATGTGTTTGTTTGGCATTAAAGGAAACTAACAACTATGAACTAGGTTTACAGCATATGAAATACATTTGGCAACAACATGCACTTTGAGAGTGCAGACAGCCCATTTCAGGCGCGCTAAGAACATATATTTTTCCACGATTTCAGCACTCAGGTTAACCATACCTAAATAGACACAAAATACTGCATTACACAAGACTACCCGAATGTACTCGAATGATTGAAAAAAATAAATGTTTTTAAGCTAAATTATTGGTAAACACAGTTTATGTATAATAATTTACGTAAAACTATGAGTAATGAATAAAGTTTTCATCAATTAATATATTCTGTAGACATACCCTCATCCACTCTCTTTTCCTGAAAGCTGATCTGTCCAGTTTTGGAGTTGATGTCAGCAGGCCAGGGAAGCTAGGGTCGATATTCTTCTCTTGATCATCTTCGGTGGCATAAGGGACGGTGTGAGCCAAGACATCCAGGGGGTTTAGCTCGCTCGTCTGCGGGAACAAACTGCCGCCATTGCTTGCCGTGCTACCGAGGTCCTTTGTCCCTGAATTGCTCACACACTCCGGCAGATTCAATGGGGGTCTGGCGGCAGATTTCTTTGACTTTATCGTTGGAAATGCATCTGCTTTGAGTGTCGCAGGATATCCACACATTCTTGCCATCTCTGTCGTAGCATAGCTTTCGTCGGTAAAGTGTGCGGAACAAACGTCCAATTTCTTGCCACTTTGGCATCTTTGGGCCACTGGTGCAACTTGAATCCGTCCCTGTTCGTGTTGTTACACCCTCCGACAACACACCAATGAAAGTGAGAAAATGGCGGATTGCTGACGTTGTGACGTCATTGCTCCGAGAGCGAATAATAGAAAGGCGTTTAATTCGCCAAAAGTCACCCATTTAGAGTTCGGAAATCGGTTAAAAAAATATATGGTCTTTTTTTCTGCAACATCAAGGTATATATTGACGCTTACATAGGTCTGGTGATAATGTTCCCCTTTAAAGCTGCCTTCAGGAGTGGAGACAGGGAGGCAATGAGAGCAGCACAGCGGGAGGTGAAAGGACGCGTGAGGAAGGCTAAGGACAGCTACAGGAAGAAGCTGGAGCAGAACAACATGAGGGAGGTCTGGGAAGGTGTGAAAACCATCACAGGCCACAAGACAAAGACCAGAGCAGTAGGGGGGACAATAGAGAGGGCCGATGAGATGAATAACTTCTTCAACCGGTTCACCCCCCACTCCTCATCGCAGCCACACCCTCTTCTTCTCCCCTCAACACACCTCCCCCCCAGCCATGGCTGCACTCTCCTACTCCTCCTCCACCTCTACGCAGACATTAGTCATCTCTGTGGACCAGGTCAGAGGTCAACTGAGGAAGTTGCATCCTAGAAACTAACTGGTGCGCACCAGATACATATCTAAAACATTTTTGTACCCATGTCCCTTTAGGGCAGGGGTCGGCAACCTTTACCACTCAAAGAGCCATTTTGACCAGTTTCACAAATGAAAGAAAACAATGGGAGTCACAAAACTCTTTTGAAGTTTAAAATGAAATAACACTGCATACAAAGTTTGTTTTTGCTTTGTGCTATGTATAAACCAGACACGCGGCCCGCACCTTAATATAAAAATGTAATGTTAGTGCGTCCCGCGAGTTTTATATGAATGGCGCTTGACAGTGTCATACTTGCCAACCCTCACGATTTTTCATGGAGACTACAAATTTCAGGGCAACTATTCTCTCAAACGTCTGCTGATTTTCACCCTAACAACAATAATAAGGACGTGATGTGATGGTACAGCATTTAGCGCCCTCTACAAGCTGTACAAACAGCGTGCCGGCCCAGCCACACGTTCTGCTTGCACACGTACGTAACAGCAAGGCATACTTGGTCAACAGCCATACAGGTCACACTGACGGTGGCCGTATAAAACAACCTTAACACTATTACTAAAAATGGGACCCATTACCTCCCTGCTTGGCACCCAGCATCAAGGGTTGGAATTGGGGGTTAAATCACCAAAAATGATTCCTGGGCGCGGCACCGCTGCTGCCCACTGCTCCCCTCACCTCCCAGGGGGTGAACAAGGGGATGGGTCAAATGCAGAGGACAAATTTCGCTGGTACTTTAACTTTAACTTAACATAAACACAACAGAACAAATACCCAGAATCCCATGCAGCTCTAACTCTTCCGGGCTACATTATACACCCGCCACCCCCTACCACCAAACCCTGCCCACCTCAACCGATGCATGGAGGGGGTTGATGTGTGGGTGAGCAGGGTTGAGGGGGCAGGGTTTGGTGGTAGCGGGGGGAGGGGGGTGTATAAAGTAGCCCGGAAGAGTTAAGGCTGCATGGGATTCTGGGTATTTGTTCTGTTGTGTTTATGTTGTCTTAAAAAAACACATTAAACAAACACATTTCTCCCGAAATGTGTTTGTCATTCTTAAATGATAAATGGGTTGTACTTGTATAGCGCTTTTCTACCTTCAAGGTACTCAAAGCGCTTTGACACTACTTCCACATTTACCCATTCACACACTGATGGAGGGAGCTGCCATGCAAGGCGCTAACAAGCACCCATCAGGAGCAAGGGTGAAGTGTCTTGCTCAGGACACAACGGACATGACGAGGTTGGTACTAGGTGGGGATTGAACCAGGGACTCTCGGGTCGCGCACGGCCACTCTTCCACTGCGCCACGCCGTCCTTGTTTGGTTTTGGTTCACAGTGTGGCGCATTATTAGTAAGAGTGTTAAAGTTGTTTTATACGGCCGCCGTCAGTGTAACCTGTATGGCTGTTGACCAAGTATGCCTTGCTGTTACGTACGTGTGCAAGCAGAAGCCTCATTCAACGTGTGGCTGGGCCGGCACGCTGTTTGTACAGCTTGTAGAGGGCGCTAAATGCTGTACCATCACGGCACGCCCTTATTATTATTGTTAAGGTGAAATTCGGAGAATATTTGCCCCGGGGAGAGGCACTGAAATCCGGAAGTCTCCCGGGAAAATCGGGAGGTCGGCAAGTATGCAGCTGAGCCGCATCAGAGTGATCAAAGAGCCGCATGCGGCTCTGGAGACGCGGGTTGCCGACCCCTGACCTAGTAGTACGCCAAATATTATTTCATTATTTAAATACAGTGTTTTATTTTCCTACATGCAAACACAGTGTTACTGTTCAAACTGTGTGTAATGTTACAGTAACTAAAAATATTAAATATACTTGTTACATAACGTGTCTTCCTTGTTTTTAATGAATAATTAAGGCCTACTATGCTATTGTATTTTAATGATGTTCATGATGGTGGTACTTGGAGATCCAAGTATTTTCTGAGGTGGTACTTGGTGATAAAAGTTTGACAACTACTGACGTAGTGACATTGTAAACTACATTGGCAGACACCATTTTGTTATACCCAAACGGCGTCTGCTCATACATCGCGCTTCCAACGAGTTAGAAAGTTCCAGAACTGTTCACGTTATACCATCTCATCTCATTGTGCAACATGTGAATGTTTGAAGTGGAACTAAATGTGATCTCTGAAAGGGGTACACATTATTTCCAAAGCAGGGCCCCCATCCACATATACAATACTAGTACATATCTGATGAAAAACAACATTATTTTTGTTATTTTAATTATAAGTGTGCCAAATCACCTATATTTGAACATTATCTAATGGAAATGACTGCTGTCTGATAATCACATTAATAACACAATAACAATCATGTCTAACACGTCATGTTCATGTTAATGATGAAATATAAAGCTAGTAAACATGTGAGAGTAAGAAGTAAACAAACCTGTTCTGCGTAACACAACTTGAGGTTTCTTGAAAACAGGAGGATGAATAAAGTGTAGTTAGTAGCGATGTGAGGAGATGTGCCGAGGCTTAGAAGCGTGTGTGGAGTCAAGGAGGACTTTGCTGCAAAGCGCATATCCTCCACGCATGCGTCACTTAGGGGCGGGGCCAAAGAGTCATAGTGATGGGCAAGTCATGAACGATTCATTCTAAATGTATGTTTTCATGCTGTCTATGTAGTGAGTCTTATTCTGCGTTGTGTACTTTTTTTAAATAAAAGACACTTCACCATGCCGTCGGTTCAGTATTTATTGGAAACCTGTGTTGGAAAACACGAAACACACACACACAGGTCTCAACTTTCTGGCGGAGTGATATCTGCTCCTTCTCATTCAAAAGTCCGAAGGAAGAAGGAAGTAACATTCATTCATATAAAAATAATAATAAATTAAATTACATTAACAAAAACGTTTTCTCACAAAATAATAATAATGCACAAATCCACATACCTGTGTTGGAAACACGAAACACACACACACACAGGTCTCAACTTTCTGGCGGAGTGATATCTGCTCCTGTGTGATGCAAACACCATGCGTAAATACTACCAAACAATTCACACAGTCGACGCTCTACGTCTAAATAACCGAAATTGTGCATAAAAATGACTCAAAACAACACATCACTTGTACCCACAACAATATTGGGTTAACTTGTCAAGTATCTAGGAACGTTTAGGAAGAATATTTACAATATGAAGAAACACGGAGCAGTGAAGAACTAGTACCTTCTCATTCAAAAGTCCGAAGGAAGAGGAAGTAAAGCGATCGAAAAAACAGCAAAGACACTTCCCGCACCGGTTCTTCAAAATAAAAGCGTTACTTCAAAATAAATACAACACCCTGTCTAGTTCATAATATAGCGCAACAACATCACACTATTACATCTACACAAAAAAGCACGGCAACAAATGATCCATCCATCCATTTATTTACTGCGTGTCCCTTTCGGGGTCGCGGGGGGTGCTGGAGCCTATCTCAGCTGCATTCGGGCGGAAGGCGGTGTACACCCTGGACAAATCGCCACCTCATCGCAGGGCCAACACAGATAGACAGACAAGTATATAAACTGTATTTGACTTTAAATCAGATAAATATCATTCAACAACAACACAATTTGCAGACTATAATTACTGGTTTGCTGGTTTTACTGGTGTAAAATTCTGCATGTGAGAGACCACAACCATTGCAGCCATGCGTCCAAAACGTAACATCGTCTTGCAGGGACATAAGGACAAGCAAAAGTAAAGTGTCTGTTTTACAATGTAATAATCTATTTAATAAGACATTTCCAGAGAATACCTTTTTTTTGGAGTATTTATTGGAGGCCTCAAAAGACAAAGGCCGTCTGTTTACAGGAGAGTGTCGGTGAGGCACACGCCTTTTATCTTAGCTCAGGAATGCATGGGGGAAGGGTTGGAGACAAGCGGGAAACTCTTAGTTAGGAAAAGTGTAGCTGCTGACAGAAGCACATTGTATATATGTTATATCATTCATAGTTGGTTAGAGTAAATAAATACAATGTATAAATATAAGTTCATATTTACATACAATGTGATTAAAAATGTATTTCCTTTGGTTAATTCATGCAAGTATATGTTAACTTTATTTTTGTTACAAAACATGTCAATTGGAGAGGAACATGTTTTTTGTTCCGGTTTGGTCACATTGTTGGGGGGACGATTGATATGTGACGGAATAAGGGAAGCAGCATGAGACAGCAAGCATTCGATGTGAGAGGTTAATGGAGTCTCGGCTTGAAAATCAACTTTATTCCCTCGGAGTTTGTGAGGCCAATGAGGTATGATTCTTTCTGATAATGTATGTGAAATCAATGTGTTTTCTTTTATTTGATGTCAGACTAATTGTAAGTTCTGTTTTTCTTATTTATTAGTTCTGACGGCATTATTTTGGCATTATTTTGGCATCGTGGTTAACGAGAAGAAGGCGTGGCTGAAATAAATGTCTGTGTGAGAAAAACTAACAACTTGAGCCTTGATTAAGACTTTGGAGTGTCATGTCTGTGTAATCATGTTTTGTTTTAGTCATGTTCGGTTTTGTTTTTGGACTTTTTGTGCACTTTTGTTTGTTTGTCACCATAGCAACCATTAGTTTTCACCTGTCACGTCACGCACCTGTTTCACGTTCGGACTCACACACACCTGTCACCAATCATGTCACTGTTATTTAAGCCTACCTTTGTTCATCACTCGTTCTGCCTGCGTTGTTTTGATGTCACCCCGGTTTATGTCTTGCTCTGACCAAGTAAGTTTCCCTGTCCATGCCATAGCTTCTGCTAAAGATTAGCCTCACTTGCGTTTTAGGCACGCTTGCCTTTTTTGTTGTTGTTGTTGTTGTATTGTTTATGTTTGTGGTAGTGCGTGATTTATGTTAATAAATCCTAGCCTACCTTCACGCTGTTGTCCGGAGTCGTCTCTTTGCATTGGAAGAACACCCCCCCCACGTGACACGGAGGGAGTAACAAAAAGTAAACACACTCTAAGTAAGGCGAGACATTAGTCTGAATATGATGCATCTAGCAAAGTGAGACAGGCAGAAGAAACAAAACAATACAGCATGAACATGTCAGACAAAAGACTTGAAGATGAATCTTTAACCAAAACAACTACCACAAAAATGTCATCATCAGTAAGCCAACCTTTTGTCCAGGAATCACAGGATATAGATTCACAATACAAGCACCATGTTTGCACCAAAACACACACACACACACACACACACACACACACACACACACACACACACACACACACACACACACACGTAGTCTGACTTTTGACCCACTCTTGTGAATGACGCTTAAAGTTCTTCAGATTTTTGAAGCGTAAGCTTAAAGGGGAACATTATCACCAGACCTATGTAAGCATCAATATATACCTTGATGTTGCAGAAAAAAGACCATATATTTTTTTAACCGATTTCCGAACTCTAACTGGGTGATTTTTGGCGAATTAAACGCCTTTCTAATATTCGCTCCCGGAGGCATAAGGGACGGTGTGAGCCAAGACATCCAGGGGGTTTAGCTCGCTCGTCTGCGGGAACAAACTGCCGCCATTGCTTGCCGTGCTACCGAGGTCCTTTGTCCCTGAATTGCTCACACACTCCGGCAGATTCAATGGGGGTCTGACGGCAGATTTCTTTGACTTTATCGTTGGAAATGCATCTGCTTTGAGTGTCGCAGGATATCCACACATTCTTGCCATCTCTGTCGTAGCATAGCTTTCGTCGGTAAAGTGTGCGGAACAAACGTCCGATTTCTTGCCACTTTGGCATCTTTGGGCCACTGGTGCAACTTGAATCCGTCCCTGTTCGTGTTGTTACACCCTCCGACAACACACCGACGAGGCATGATGTCTCCAAGGTACGGAAAACAGTCGAAAAAACGGAAAATAACAGAGCTGATTTGACTCGGTGTTTGAGAAAATGGCGGATTGCTTCCCGATGCTCCGAGAGCGAATATTAGAAAGACGTTTAATTCGCCAAAATTCACCCATTTAGAGTTCGGAAATCGTTTAAAAAAATATATGGTCTTTTTTCTGCAACATCAAGGTATATATTGACGCTTACATAGGTCTGGTGATAATGTTCCCCTTTAAGATCTCTTATTTGGGAACATTTCAGCTTCACTGTGCGATACAACAATGGAGGACGAGAGGCGGGCAAAGCGAAAGCGGTTTGCCGACATTGTTCAGCAGCAGTAGGGTATGCTTCGGACAAAACGTCAAACATGCTAACCCATTTGAAGCGGCACCTCCCCCAAGTGAACATCGCTTCAGCGAAGAGAAAGACGAGCGTGGTGCAAACACCGCATTCAAGCAGCCTCTCCTCGGCGAGTCAGGCAGGGCTAAAGCAATAACGAATGTTTTTATAGCAGCAGATTTAAGACCATATTGCATTAGAAACTAGATTTTGAGCCACTTCTATGGTGGAAGAACAATGAGCCCATATATCCTCTTCCTGCCAAGTTAGCCAGGCACTACCTCGCCATACCTGCTACCACCGTGCCCAGTGAAAGGGTATTTCCCACAGCTGGAGACATTGTAACTGCAAGCAGGTCTGCTCTTTCTGCAGACAATGTGGATAAACTGATTTGTCTGGCAAAAAACATGAAAATTGAGTGAAAGTCACCAGGGTTAAAGCGTCAATATATACCTTGATGTTGCATAAAAAAGACCATATATTTTTTTAACCGATTTCCGAACTCTAAATGGGTGAATTTTGGCGAATTAAACGCCTTTCTAATATTCGCTCTCGGAGCGATGACGTCACAACGTGGCGTCACATCGGGAAGCAATCCGCCATTTTCTCAAACACCGAGTCAAATCAGCTCTGTTATTTTCCGTTTTTTCGACTGTTTTCCGTACCTTGGAGACATCATGCCTCGTCGGTGTGTTGTCGGAGGGTGTAACAACACCAACAGGGACGGATTCAAGTTGCACCAGTGGCCCAAAGATGCCAAAGTGGCAAGAAATTGGACGTTTGTTCCGCACACTTTACCGACTGTTAGAACAATTATGTATATATTATCACACTAACTTTAGTATGCTTAAAGTCCGTTGCTTTAGTTATTTAGCTATTGTGCTCAAGTTGGACTTTTTCTAATGTGAGCAAGGACAAATACTTCTTGTCTGAGGGGTGGCCTCAGCTGTAGATGTTATCTTTGTTTGAGCCCGCCAACAGCCAAGGACTTCAACCGACTTCAGCGAATATGGGATGACGGCACGCGGACGAGGCAGAGACTTCAAGGACCTCAACAAGATAAGATTCCAACACGCAGACGAAGCGAAAGCACAAGGCCCCCAGAACATTCTGTCACGTATCGCGCGTCCTGGACCTGCTTTGCATAAAATATGTGACCACTCCTTTTAGAAGCGGCCTTAGTATTGTTGACTGTGGAATGTCACGTTCAAACACTGAGGACATCTATTAAACAAGACAAAAGGCAAGGAATCAAACAGAGACAGAATTCAATTTAGACTCAATATTGAGGAGAGACATGGCCACTGCACTCTCTGTACAGTCCTGCACCACGCTCTGACGAAGAAGGTTTTCGTCTCCTCTTTATTGCAATATTCACGCACCAACACATGTCTCAGCAGGAATGGGGAGTATGTAAAACAGTCATTGTTTTCGGTCGCTTTGAAGACCAAGAAGTGGGATTTCTCGGGCTTGGGCTCTTCCTGGATCCAGCTGGGGCAGGTGTTGGAGGACAATGGATAACCCCTCCCGTCTCCTGACCACAGTTGCTTCAAAAGGGCAGCGGGTCGTAAATAGCGTTGACCTCGGTCACCAAACAGTTGGAAGAGAGTTTGTGAAATACTTCAGAGAGAGTTCGTTTAACACTTCAAAGAGAGTTCCTCTGGAAGTTGAGCAGATCCTGCCATCTGTCCGTGTTGAAATCACAGTGGAGTTTTACGAGCCTTCTTCCTCTTGTTAGGCCTCGAAAGACAGCATTCATAATACAACGTTTCTTTTGTGATAACTTACAAACAATTATTCCAACATGGAACTCCTGAATAAAAAGAGGGACGCAAGAGCTGGACCTTAGAGCGTAGGGCGAGACTGTGACTAAGGGTCCGGCTCCATGCGTTCTCCTCATGAGCTAAATTGAACTCTGTCTCTGATTGATTCCTTGCTTCTTGTCTGATTAATAGATGTCATCAGTGTTTGAACCTGACACCGACGAAAGCTATGCTACGACAGAGATGGCAAGAATGTGTGGATATCCTGCGACACTCAAAGCAGATGCATTTCCAACGATAAAGTCAAAGAAATCTGCCGCCAGACCCCCATTGAATCTGCCGGAGTGTGTGAGCAATTCAGGGACAAAGGCCCTCGGTAGCACGGCAAGCAATGGCGGCAGTTTGTTCCCGCAGACGAGCGAGCTAAACCTGGATGTCTTGGCTCACACCGTCCCTTATGCCACCGAAGATGATCAAGAGAAGAATATCGACCCTAGCTTCCCTGGCCTGCTGACATCAACTCCAAAACTGGACAGATCAGCTTTCAGGAAAAGAGTGCGGATGAGGGTATGTCTACAGAATATATTAATTGATGAAAATTGGGATGTCTGCACTCTCAAAGTGCATGTTGTTGCCAAATGTATTTCATATGCTGTAAACCTAGTTCATAGTTGTTAGTTTCCTTTAATGCCAAACAAACACATACCAATCGTTGGTTAGAAGGCGATCGCCGAATTCGTCCTCGCTTTCTCCCGTGTCGCTGGCTGTCGTGTCGTTTTCGTCGGTTTCGCTTGCATACGGTTCAAACCGATATGGCTCAATAGCTTCAGTTTCTTCTTCAATTTTGTTTTCGCTACCTGCCTCCACACTACAACCATCCGTTTCAATACATGCGTAATCTGTTGAAACGCTTAAGCCGCTGAAATCCGAGTCTGAATCCGAGCTAATGTCGCTATAGCTTGCTGTTCTTTCCGCCATGTTTGTTTGTATTGGCATCACTATGTGACGTCACAGGAAAATGGACGGGTGTTTATAACGATGGTTAAAATCAGGCACTTTGAAGCTTTTTTTAGGGATATTGCGTGATGGGTAAAAATTTTAAAAAAACTTTGAAAAATAAAATAAGCCACTGGGAACTGATTTTTAAAGGTTTTAACCCTTCTGAAATTGTGATAATGTTCCCCTTTAAAATATTTCAAGGTATTAGTTATTTTTGAGCACATTTGACAATTCCGTGATAATTTATGATAACCGTGATATTTTGGTCCCAATAACTGTGATATGATTTTATTTTATTTTTTAACGTTTCTAATTCACTTAAACTTGTTGCAATGCCTCCATGTTTGTTTTGTGTTCTAACATTAGGGAAAGTCTGTATTGTTTATTATTGTTGTTTGGCACAGTTTATTCCCAACACGCTTAACGTTTTATTGAAGTACATCACAGATTAACACTTGGACATGTCCGAGAAGGAGTAGGAAGAAGCGGAGCTAATTTACTGTTTTTGACCAAATTGCAAGATTTTGTGCGATTCCCTTCCCTTGCGACAGACCCATGATGAGCTGACATGGGCTACATTCCATATGTTAATGTGCATGGTGTGGTCCATCATCCAGTGTCGTAATCTGGCCCATAATATTTCGGGGTAGATGTAAAAAAAACTAAAACAATAAAAAAGTTATGTCCTTTATCCACTGCACGACAATAGGAAAATTCAATAAAACATAAAGGAATGCTGAATAAATGTAGAATGTATTTTAATTCATATGTTGAGAGAGTAAATGGAGTACAAGGGTTGGGGGGAATCCAACAGTTGTGTTTATTGTGCAGAAAACCTTTTTTTCAAGGAGTAGTGGATGCCCCAGTTGTATGATGTTCTCTGAGGAGGCTTACTGCGCCAACCCCTGATCTATATGTGTGTGTTCTGGTGCAAACATGGTGCTTGTATTGTGAATCTGTATCCTGAGATTCCTGGACAAAAGGTTTACTTTTGCTTGTCCTTATGTCCCTGCAAGATGATGTTACGTTTTGGACGCATGGCTGCAATGGTTGTGATCTCTCGGATGCAGAATTTTACACCAGTAAAACCAGCAAACCAGTAATTATAGTCTGCAAATTGTGTTGTTGTTGAATGATATTTATCTGATTTAAAGTCAAATACAGATTATATACTTGTCTGTCTATCTGTGTTGGCCCTGCGATGAGGTGGCGACTTGTCCAGGGTGTACACTGCCTTCCGCCCGAATGCAGCTGAGATAGGCTCCAGCACCCCCCGCGACCCCTAGAGGGACACGCAGTAAATAAATGGATGGATGGATCATTTGATGCCGTGCTTTTTTGTGGAGACACCATGAAAACATACATTTAGAATGAATCGTTCATGACTTGCCCATCACTATGACTCTTTGGCCCCGCCCCTAAGTGACGCATGCGTGGAGGATATGCGCTTTGCAGCAAAGTCCTCCTTCACTCCACACACGCTTCTAAGCCTCGGCACATCTCCTCACATCGCTACTAACTACACTTTATTCATCCTCCGTGTCAGGATAAACTCCACTCGTCTCAGTCAACTTTGGACATTATTAGGCCCGCTTAGCTTGCTACTTGTTTTAGCGCGCTAGTTAGCTTAGCATGCTAGTTAGCTTAGCTTGTTAGCTGCTAACCAAGAGACGCGGATTTGATCAACACATCGCTTAGTCAAGATCAAGTGTGAGTGTAAAGTGTTGTGATTGTGTGAAAATGTGCGAAAGAACGATGGCAGAGTACAAAGAGGAACTTTCTCGAACAAAAGAAGAGAATAAGAGACTACTTCAACTACTGGACGCTGTTTTCAAGAAACCTCAAGTTGTGTTACACAGAACAGGTTTGTTTACTTCTTACTCTCACATCTTTACTAACTTTATATTTCATCATTAACATGAACATGACGTGTTAGGTTAATTTTGATTAATATGTGTACTCAGACACATGATTGTAACAAACAGTTCAAGGTGTCCCAAGTTACCTCAGAGTATTATGTAAGGAGGAGGAGTTTTGTCCCTCCAGAGTTGCCGTAGGGCTCTGACGTAAGACGTCTATGAGTGTGGGTTGTTGTAGATCAGGGGTGGGCAACCTGCGGCTCCGGACCCGCATGCGGCTCTTTGATCACCTTGATGCAGCTCAGCTGCATACTTGCCGACCTCCCGATTTTCCCGGGAGACATCCGGATTTCAGTGCCTCTCCCCGGGGCAAATATTCTCCGAATTTCACCTTAACAATAATATTAAGGGCGTGTCGTGATGGTACAGCATTTAGCGCCCTCTACAACCTCTACAAACAGCGTGCCGGCCCAGCCACACGTTGTATGAGGCTTCTGCTTGCACACATACGTACAGTAACAGCAAGGCATACTTGGTCAACAGCCATACAGGTCACACTGACGGCGGACGTATAAAACAACTTTAACACTCTTACTAATAATGCGCCACACTGTGAACCAAAACCAAACAAGAATGACAAACACATTTCGGGAGAAATGTGTTTGTTTAATGTGTTTTTTTAAGACAACATAAACACAACAGAACAAATACCCAGAATCCCATGCAGCCTTAACTCTTCCGGGCTACATTATACCCCCCCGCTACCACCAAACCCTGCCCCCCCAACCCTGCTCACCCACACATCAATCCCCCCGCCCCCTCCGTGCATCGGTTGAGGTGGGCGGGGTTTGGTGGTAGGGTGGGGTGTGTGTATAATGTAGCCCGGAAGAGTTAGGGCTGCATGGGATTCTGGGTATTTGTTCTGTTGTGTTTATGTTAGTTAAGTTAAAGTACCAGTGAAATTTGTCCTCTGCATTTGACCCATCCCTTTGTTCACCCCCTGGGAGGTGAGGGGAGCAGTGGGCAGCAGCGGTGCCGCGCCCAGGAATCATTTTTGGTGATTTAACCCCCAATTCCAACCCTTGATGCTGGGTGCCAAGCAGGGAGGTAATGGGTCCCATTTTTATAGTCTTTGGTATGACTCGGCCGGGGTTGGAACTCAGGGCGGACACTCTGTTGTGTTACGGTGCAGATGTTCTCCCGAAATGTGTTTGTCATTCTTGTTTGGTTTTGGTTCACAGTGTGGCGCATATTAGTAAGAGTGTTAAAGTTGTTTTATACAGCCACCGTCCGTGTAACCTGTATGGCTGTTGACCAAGTATGCCTTGCTGTTACGTGCGTGTGCAAGCAGTGGTAGCGGGGGTATATAATGTAGAGTTAGGAATACAAGGGATTCTGGGTTTTTGTTCTGTTGTGTTTATGTTGTGTTACGGTGCAGATGTTCTCCCGAAATGTGTTTGTCATTCTTGTTTGGTGTGGGTTCACAGTGTGGAGCATATTAGTAAGAGTGTTAAAGTTGTTTATATCACCACCCTCAGTGTGACCTGTATGGCTGTTGACCAAATATGCCTTGCAGTCACTCACGTGTGTATGCAGAAGCCAAATGCAACATGTGACTGGGCCGTCACGCAGACAGTGTGGTGGTAAAGCGGACACTGAAGGCAGTGCCATCACGGCACGTCCTCAATATTGTTGTCCTGTTGAAAATTGGAGAAAGGTTGGCAACGACAGTGAAACCTGGAGAGGCGTGATTGGGAAGAATGGCCGCCCGGATCTGAACCCGAGTGGTGTTTTGTTATTGGACTTTTGTGCTCGTCACAGATTGTCCATAACAAACACCATGTTCAAACATAAGGGTGTCCATATGTGCACTTGGCACCAGGACACCCTAGGCCGCAGTTCCATGATCGACTTTGTAGTTGTGTCATCGGATTTGCGGCCTCATGTTTTGGACACTCGGGTGAAGAGAGGGGCGGAGCTTTCTACCAATCACCACCTGGTGGTGAGTTGGCTGCGATGGTGGGGGAGGATGCCGGACAGACCTGGCGGACCCAAACGCATTGTGAGGGTCTGCTGGGAACGCCTAGCAGAGTCTCCTGTCAGAGAGAGTTTCAATTCCCACCTCCGGAAGAACTTTGAACATGTCACGAGGGAGAGGCTGGATATTGAGTCCGAGTGGACCATGTTCCGCACCTCTATTGTCGAGGCGGCTGATTGGAGCTGTGGCCGCAAGGCAGTTGGTCCCTGTCGTGGCGGTAATCCTAAAACCCGTTGGTGGACACCGGCGGTGAGGGATGGCGTCAAGCTGAAGAAGGAGTCCTATCGGGTTCTTTTGGCTCATAGGACTCCAGAGGCAGCGGACAGGTACCGACAGGCCAAGCGGTGTGCGGCTTCAGCGGTCGCTGAGGCAAAAACTCGGACATGGGAGGGTTCGGGGAAGCCATGGAAAACGACTTCCAGACGGCTTCGAAGCGATTCTGGACCACCATCCACCGCCTCAGGAAGGTGAAGCAGTGCACTGTCAACACCGTGTATGGTGCGGATGGTGTTCTGCTGACCTCGACTGCGGATGTTGTGGATCGGTGGAGGGAATACTTCGAAGACCTCCTCAATCCCACCAACACGTCTTCCTATGAGGAGGCAGTGTCTGGGGAATTCTGTGGTGGGCTCTCCTATTTCTGGAGCTGAGGTTGCTGAGGTAGTTAAAAAGCTCCTCTGTGGCAAGGCCCCGGGGGTGGATGAGATCCGCCCGGAGTTCCTTAAGGCTCTGGATGCTGTGGGGCTGTCTTGGTTGACAAGACTCTGCAGCATCGCGTGGACATCGGGGGCGGTACCTCTGGATTGGCAGACCAGGGTGGTGGTTCCTCTCTTTAAGAAGGGGAACTGGAGGGTGTGTTCCAACTATCGTGGGATCACACTCCTCAGCCTTCCCTGGAAGGTTTATTCAGGTGTACTGGAGAGGAGGCTATGCCGGATAGTCGAATTTGGATTCAGGAGGAACCGTGTGGTTTTTGTCCTGGTCGTGGAACTTTGGCCCAGCTCTATACTCTCGGCAGGGTCCTTGAGGGTGCATGGGAGTTTGCCCAACCAGTCTACATGTGCTTTGTGGACTTGGAGAAGGCATTCAACCGTGTCCCTCGGGAGGTCCTGTGGGTAGTGCTCAGAGAGTATTGGGTATCGGACTGTCTGATTGTGTCTGTCCGCTCCCTGTACGATCAGTGTCAGAGCTTGGTCCGCATTGCCGGCAGTAAGTCGGACACGTTTCCAGTGAGTGTTGGACTCCGCCAAGGCTGCCCTTTGTCACCGATTCTGTTCATAACTTTTATGGACAGAATTTCTAGGCGCAGTCAAGGCGTTGAGGGGATCCGGTTTGGTGGCTGCAGGATTAGGTCTCTGCTTTTTGCAGATGACGTGGTCCTGATGGCTTCATGATGGCCAGGATCAGTGCAACAGTTTGGCCAACAAAAATAAAGACTAGTGACACCTCTCACATCGAATACACAATCTTCACAGCCAGCGTTCAATTCAATGAGATGACAAAACATTTGAGCTAGTATTGATGTTAATTGAACACTGATACAGTTTGCAGTTAAATAAAGGAGAAGTGAACATCCCAGTAAAAAAAAAAAAACTTTCTAAACAAGTTGTGACAACGTTCACGACACATCACCTGCTGCATGAATGGCCTTCCCAAAGTCGTGTGGACAATGCTGAAGAAACAAGTCTATGTCAGAAAACCAACAAATTTAGCTGAACCGCACCAATTTTGTCAAGAGGAGTGGTCAAAAATTCCAGCAGAAGCTTGTGGATGGCTACCAAAAGCGCCTTATTGCAGGTAAACTTGCCAAGGGACATGTAAGCAAATATTAACATTGCTGTATGTATACTTTTGACCCTCACATTTGCTCACATTTTCAGTAGACCCATAATAAATTCATAAAAGAAGCAAACTTCATGAATGTTTTTAGTGAGCAACAAGTATGTGCTCCAATCACTACATCACAAAAAAATAGGAGTTGTAGAAATGATTGGAAACTCAAGACAGCCATGACATGATGTTCTTTACAAGTGTACGTAAACTTTTGATCGTGACAGTATATATGCATGTGTATATGTATATACGTATATCCATCCATCCATTTTCTACCGCTTATCCCTTTCGGAGTGGCGGGGGTACTGGAGCCTATCTCAGCTACAATCGGGTGGAAGGCGGGGTATGTATATATATATATATATATATATATATATATATATATATATATATATATATACTGTATATTTATGTATATATGTTCAGTTTAACAGTCCAGTTGTGATTGATTGAATGCCCTGAGAATTATACTGGACATTTTTTTGTAATTGCCACAAAATAACGTGTAGTATTTTGTTAATTTCTTTCCAAAAATATTTTTATTTTATAGATATTTTCAAAGCAGATGCTTAGGGCCCTCTGGCACCTCATGGAGGACCCGTAAAATCTGTGCCTCTTAAGACCTCACTGTTGGCTTTGTACGCTCATGTTACTTCTCAACTAGTTTAAGTTGATGCTAATCGACCTGTTTCTTCTCCTTTTTACTGAATGTGAAAGCAAAAGTGAGTCCACAAATAACCAAATCGTAAAAGCAGAATAGAAAATGAAATCTGAATTGGTAAAATCTTATCTATTTCGATCCCAGCATGTGTTTGTCTTCTTGTGTCCTGCAGACGTCTGTGAAAAATATCGTCCACCTGAGCAGCAGGAGGGGTCCTCCAGTGTGGAGCAGAAGAGGTCACAGCACTTCCACGTGAAAGAAGAGGAGCCACAGCCCCCCCACTTTAAAGATGAAGAAAAAGAGCGGCTGTCCCCCCAC
Organism: Nerophis lumbriciformis; assembly: GCF_033978685.3. Taxonomy (NCBI): domain Eukaryota; kingdom Metazoa; phylum Chordata; class Actinopteri; order Syngnathiformes; family Syngnathidae; genus Nerophis; species Nerophis lumbriciformis. Next base: position 5,349,222 of record NC_084573.2, read on the forward strand.
TTCATAGAGGAAGACAAGAGACACCTCATCAGTGTGAAGAGTGAAGGTGATGAGGTCAAAAGTGAGAGTGAGGAGAAGAGAGAGGCGGAGCCTCCAAGCAGCAGCTCAACTCAACACATGACAACAGAAGCTGATGGAGACCACTGTGGAGGATCACAAGCAGACAAGCTCTTAGCTCCACTATCAGATAGTGAGGACACAACGTCACACTCTCCTGACACTGATGATGAAGACTCTAAAGATGATAAGACATGTCACACTGACAACACACACTTCACATGTTCTCACTGTGACAAAACTTTTAAATACCATTGTCGTCTAAAAAGACACATGAGAACACACACTGGAGAAAAACTTTTTTCATGTTCAATCTGCGGTAAAGATTTTAATCAAAGGGGCCATTTGAAAATACACATGAGAACACACACTGGAGAAAAACCTTTTACCTGCTCAGAATGTGGTAAAAGTTTTGCAGTAAGTCAAAGTTTAAAAGCACACATGAGAACACACACTGGAGAAAAACCTTTTACCTGCTCAGAATGTGGTAAAAGTTTTGCAGTAAGTCAAAGTTTAAAAGCACACATGAGAACACACACTGCAGAAAAACCTTTTCCCTGCTTAGAATGTGGTAAAAGTTTTGCACTAAGTCAAAGTTTAAAAGCACACATGAGAACACACACTGGAGAAAAACCTTTTTCCTGCTCAGAATGTGGTAAAAGTTTTGCAGTAAGTCAAAGTTTAAAAGCACACATGAGAACACACACTGGAGGAAAACCTTTTCCCTGCTTAGAATGTGGTAAAAGTTTTGCACTAAGTCAAAGTTTAAAAGCACACATGAGAACACACACTGGAGACAAACCTTTTTCCTGCTCAGAATGTGGTAAAAGTTTTGTAAAAAATGTAAGTTTAAAAGCACACATGAGAACACACACTGGAGAAAAACCTTTTTCCTGCTCAGAATGTGGTAAAAGTTTTGCAGTAAGTCAAAGTTTAAAAGCACACATGAGAACACACACTGGAGAAAAACCTTTTTCGTGTTCAGTCTGCAATAAATATTTTACTCTCAGGCCCAATTTTAAAGCACACATGAGAATACACACTGGAGACAAACCTTTTTCCTGCTCAGAATGTGGTAAAAGTTTTGTAAAAAATGTAAGTTTAAAAGTACACATGAGAACACACACTGGTGAAAAACCATACTCCTGTTCAAGCTGCAACAAAAGCTTTCGTCGCCGAGACACTTTTAGAATACACATGAGAACACACACAGGAGAGAAAGTGTTGAGTTGCAGTGTGTGTGGTGAAAGATTCTCCTATAAGTACCAGTGTAAGAAACACAAGTGTGCTGGTGAGAACAGCAGCAGCAAATGAAGATGCAGGATTTGAAATAAAATTTCTCACATCAGCACATATAACATGTGTGACATCATTGTTGTGTGTGTAACACAATCTTGTTGTTATGCTTATAACATATATAGAGTAAATACTTCAGATTAGTGCTTTTATTTCAGTCAAGTACATGAGTTAATATACACATTTGTGTACTTTAAAATGAACAGAACAATTTGGCTGAAAATGTGAGAATAAACAGTACATAAAATATGTTACATACAATAAACATTTTAAGTGTAGATATTCATAATTCACTTTTTTACTTATTCATAATAGTGTTTTATGTATGTTTTTTTAAATAATGAAGTGTTACATATTTTATTTTCTAATTGTAGATGATTCCATAGATGAACTCCTTTATATGATATACATATTTGTTTTACATGTGTTCATACCTTTGCTTTTGAGTACACATAAATCCCTCTTAGTTCATATTTACTGGTTCACATCTGAAACATCTTCTGGACCACTTCTGGAAGCATATTATTATTTACTTTATACATCATTTGAGCAGTTGTCCTTTATACAATTTTAAAATGTGTGACTTTATGAATCATTAGTTGGGTCTCTATAATCCATTCTATTAATTGTCTTTATTACTCTCTTGTGTAATATGAATATTGTTGTGTGATTGTTTTATATGTATGTCCCCAGACCTTTATGCAATAAACAATGTATGCTTCAACTAAAGTTGGGTACAATAAATGTTAATATTTATGGGTATGTATTTTGTTCTATTTATTATCGCAGTCAATCTTTAAATGTTTTCTTTATATGACTTACATGTAGTTTCCAGCTTACTTCATCATCTAGAGCAGGGGTGTCAAACTCAAATACAGAGTGGACCAAAATTTAAAACTGAACAAAGCCGCGGGCCAAGGTTGAACAAATTAACCTTTTTGATAGGGACCCAAACAAGTTTTGCATTAAATATTGAACAAGCAAGGCTTATATAACTTTATAGTGACATGCAAAATCGAGTTTCAAATAATAATAATAATAATTAAAAAATATCAATGGCATATCAAATACAATTTAAATAAAAATTGAATGCCTCTTTTCTATTTGCAGCCTTCTGAGGTAAACATCAACATTAATTTTTTCCACAGGCTAATAAATTTGAAAATAAAATAATGAATAAACCAACCATTCTGGACTTTAAACTGCTCAGTTTGCAACACACTGATCTAATCTGATGTGCCCAAGCCAGACACCTGCCATCTTTTCTTGGATGCTAGTTCATTAACGTCGGGGCTCAGGCTTTGAGCTGAGGCAACCTTCATTATCGAACGAAGGTGTTCATCAGTCAATATATCTCGTATTCCACAGTCTTGGGGGCGTGTCTTACAGGCACTGCTTTTAACGTCCTCTACGAGCTGACGTCACGTCCGCTTTCCATCCCTTCTAGCAACGTGCCCGCCTTGTCACAAGATATGAGCGGCTCCTGTAGCACACTCATGTAAATGCAACGCATACTTCATCAACAGCAATACAGTTTACACTGAGAGTGTCCGTATAAGCAACTTTAACATTGTTAGAAATATGTGCCACACTGAATCCACACCAAACAAGAATGACAAACACATTTTGGGAGAACATCTGCACAGTAACACAACATAAACACAACAGAACAAATACCCAGAATCCTATGCAGCACTAACTCTTCCAGGACTACAATATACACCCCGTTACTTCCAACCCCCCCCCCCCCCCCCCCCCACACACACACACACACACACACACACACACACACCTTACAGCGTCAGGTTCCAGGTGTTGTGCCAGATAATGCACCTACCCCAAGTGGAAGAGTTCAAGTACCTCGGAGTCTTGTTCAAGAGTGAGGGAAGAGTGGATCGTGAGATCGACAGGCGGATCGGTGCGGCATCTTCAGTAATGCGGACGCTGTATCGATCCGTTGTGGTGAAGAAGGAGCTGAGCCGGAAGGCAAAGCTCTCAATTTACCGGTCGATCTACGTTCCCATCCTCACCTATGGTCATGAGCTTTGGGTTATGACCGAAAAGACAAGATCACGGGTACAAGCGGCCGAAATGAGTTTCCTCCGCCGGGTGGCGGGGCTCTCCCTTAGAGATAGGGTGAGAAGCTCTGTCATCCGGGGGGAGCTCAAAGTAAAGCCGCTGCTCCTCCACATGGAGAGGAGCCAGATGAGGTGGTTCGGGCATCTGGTCAGGATGCCACCCGATCGCCTCCCTCGGGAGGTGTTTAGGGCACGTCCGACCGGTAGGAGGCCACGGAAAAGACCCAGGGCACGTTGGGAAGACTATGTCTCCCGGCTGGCCTGGGAACGCCTCGGGATCCCCCGGGAAGAGTTGGACGAAGTGGCTGGGGAGGGGGAAGTCTGGGCTTCCCTGCTTAGGCTGCTGCCCCCGCGACCCGACCTCGGATAAGCGGAAGAAGATGGATGGATGGATGGATATATATATATGTATATATATATATATATATATATATATATATATATATATATATATATATATATATATATATATATATATATATATACAGAGGTGGGTAGAGTAGCCAGAAATTGTACTCAAGTAAGAGTACTGTTACTTTAGAGATTTATTACTCAAGTAAAAGTAATGAGTAGTCACCCAAATATTTACTTGAGTAAAAGTAAAAAGTATGTTGTGAAAAAACTACTCAAGTACTGAGTAGGGGCTTCACGGTGGCAGAGGGGTTAGTGCATCTGCCTCACAATACGAAGGTCCTGAGTAGTCTTGGGTTCAATCCCAGACTCGGGATCTTTCTGTGTGGAGTTTGCATGTTCTCCCCGTGACTGCGTGGGTTCCCTCCGGGTACTCCGGCTTCCTCCCACCTCCAAAGACATGCACCTGGGGATAGGTTGATTGGCAACACTAAATGGTCCCTAGTGTGTGAATGTTGTCTGTCTATCTGTGTTGGCCCTGTGATGAAGTGGCGACTTGTCCAGGGTGTACACCGCCTTCCGCCTGAATGCAGCTGAGATAGGCTCCAGCGACCCCCCCGCGACCCCAAAAAGGGACAAGCGGTAGAAAATGGTTGGATGGATGAAAACCTCCCACATTCTAAAATACATTATAAAAACGATTAGCATCAAAGACAAAAATAATATCATGAGTGTAATATTTATTTTGTTTCTTTTTTTTCTTTCCTTATGCTACTGTTGTTTCAATACATTGTTAAATATTTGAATATTTTTAAGAAAATAAGTTGTATGTCTTTGTTTTGAAAATGTAAAATGGACAAGTTTACTTTTATTTTCAGAATAAGTAAATAGTATATAATAAAATAGTTGTACCGGGGGTGGGGAGCTGGTTGTACTTGTTTCTCTCGCGAGATCTGGAGAATTGCTGGTTACTTGTTTCTCTCGCGAGATCTGACAACACTGCGCGCGAACCAAACACTGCAGGATAAAGCAAGATGGCGTCTGACGGTGAAGACGTTATTGCAGTCGTCACAGTTCAGTGTTCTTAATCTGTGCGTCCATGTACACATATATGTCCTTTATTACACTCTAGTAAATAGAGTAAACATCGTTAATAACTGTTTGCATCCGGTTATATTAGTCTGAGCGCACTTTGATGCTTCTCGAGCTAGCTTAGCCTGCTAGTTAGCTTAGCGTGTTAGCTGCTAACAAAGAGAGGCGGAAGTGATGAAAACACATCGCTAAGCAGAGATCAAGTGTGAGTGTAAAGTGTTGTGATTGTGTGAAAATGTGCGAAAGAACGATAGCAGAGTACGAGGAGGAACTTTGTCCAACAAAAGAGGAGAAGGAGCGACAACATGAAAAACATCAAGTTGTGTTACACAGAACAGGTTTGTTTACTTCTTACTCTCACATCTTTACTAACTTTATATTTATTATTAACACTATTCTTCAATAGATTGTCTATAGGAAGATGAATTGTCATGTGAGGATGATGCACTGATTGTTTTATGTTGTTCATAAAAACGAGACAATATTTATGAGAGGTTGATGTTCCTCTCAGTGTGTAACAATGTGTATCAACATGTTTACACAAAACTCACACAGTCACCGGGGGAATATTCCAGAGAGCAGGTTAAGTGCAAACTCCTCGAGAGTTTTACCTCCAAAAATACGAGAGGTAAGACAAAGTCAGAGTCAGTTACCATGGTAACTGACGCTGTAAACCTAGCCTGCTAGCTGGCAGGTTTGACAAGTTATTTATGTGTGTAAAAGCTATACTGACCTGTTATTTCCTTCATATTGGTGCAGCCATTAACCTACTACAACACCTACTACATCCACCTACTCAGTGGCCTAGTGGTTAGAGTGTCCGCCCTGAGATGGGTAGGTTGTGAGTTGAAACCCCGACCGAGTCATACCATCCATCCATCCATCTTCTTCCGCTTATCCGAGGTCGGGTCGCGGGGGCAGCAGCCTAAGCAGGGAAGCCCAGACTTCCCTCTCCCCAGCCACTTCGTCCAGCTCCTCCCGGGGGATCCCGAGGCGTTCCCAGGCCAGCCGGGAGACATAGTCTTCCCAACGTGTCCTGGGTCTTCCCCGTGGCCTCCTACCGGTCGGACGTGCCCGAAACACCTCCCTAGGGAGGCGTTCGGGTGGCATCCTGACCAGATGCCCGAACCACCTCATCTGGCTCCTCTCCATGTGGAGGAGCAGCGGCTTTACTTTGAGTTCCCCCCGGATGACAGAGCTTCTCACCCTATCTCTAAGGGAGAGCCCCGCCACCCGGCGGAGGAAACTCATTTCGGCCGCTTGTACCCGTGATCTTGTCCTTTCGGTCATGACCCAAAGCTCATGACCATAGGTGAGGATGGGAAGGTAGATCGACCGGTAAATTGAGAGCTTTGCCTTCCGGCTCAGCTCCTTCTTCACCACAACGGATCGATACAGCGTCCGCATTACTGAAGACGCCGCACCGATCCGCCTGTCGATCTCACGATCCACTCTTCCCTCGCTCGTGAACAAGACTCCGAGGTACTTGAATTCCTCCACTTGGGGCAAGATCTCCTCCCCAACCCGGAGATGGCACTCCACCCTTTTCTGGGCGAGAACCATGGACTCGGACTTGGAGGTGCTGATTCCCATCCCATTCGCTTCACACTCGGCTGCGAACCGATCCAGTGAGAGCTGAAGATCTTGGCCAGATGAAGCCATCAGGACCACATCATCTGCAAAAAGCAGAGACCTAATCCTGCAGCCACCAAACCGGATCCCCTCAACGCCTTGACTGCGCCTAGAAATTCTGTCCATAAAAGTTATGAACAGAATCGGTGACAAAGGGCAGCCTTGGCGGAGTCCAACCCTCACTGGAAACGGGTCCGACTTACTACCAGCAATGCGGACCAAGCTCTGACACTGATCATACAGGGAGCGAACCGCCACATTAAGACAGTCCGTTACCCCATACTCTCTGAGCACTCCCCACAGGACTTCCCGGGGTACACGGTCGAATGCCTTCTCCAAGTCCACAAAGCACATGTAGACTGGTTGGGCAAACTCCCATGCACCCTCAAGGACCCTGCCGAGAGTATAGAGCTGGTCCACAGTTCCACGACCAGCACGAAAACCACACTGTTCCTCCTGAATCCGAGGTTCGACTATCCGGCGTAGCCTCCTCTCCAGTACACCTGAATAGACTTTACCGGGAAGGCTGAGGAGTGTGATCCCACGATAGTTAGAACACACCCTCCGGTTCCCCTTTTTAAAGAGAGGAACCACCACCCCGGTCTGCCAATCCAGAGGTACCGCCCCCGATGTCCACGCGATGTTGCAGAGTATTGTCAACCAAGACAGCCCCACAACATCCAGAGCCTTAAGGAACTCCGGGCGGGTCTCATCCACCCCCGGGGCCTTGCCACCGAGGAGCTTTTTAACTACCTCGGCAACCTCAGCCCCAGAAATACCAAAGACTATAAAAATGGGACCCATTACTTCCCTGCTTGGCACTCAGCATCCTAGAACCCGCTGGTGTACACCAGCAGTGAGGGATGCCGTCAAGCTGAATAAAGAGTCCTATCGGGTTCTTTTGGCTCATAGGACTCCAGAGGCAGCGGACAGGTACCGACAGGCCAAGCGAAGTGCGGCTTCAGCGGTCGCGGAGGCAAAAACTCGGACATGGGAGGCAATTGGGGAAGCCATGGAAAACTAATTCTAGACGGCTTTGAAGCGATGCTGGTCCACTATCCGCCGCCTCAGGGGCGGAAACAGTGCACTGTCCACACCGTGTATGGTGAGGATGGTGTGCTGCTGACCTCTACTGCGGCTGTTGTGTATCAGTGGAGGGAATACTTAGAAGACCTCCTCAATCCCACCAACACATCTTCCTATGAGGAAGCAGTGCCTGGGGAATCTGTGGTGGGCTCTCCTATTTCTGGGGCTGAGGTAGTTAAAAAGCTCCTCGGTGGCCACGCTCGGGACTCATTTGGTGATTTAACCCCCAACCCTTGATGCTGAGTGCCAAGCAAGGAGGCAATGGGTCCCATTTTTATAGTCTTTGGTATGACTCGGCCGGGGTTTGAACTCCCGACTTTCCAGTCTCAGGGCAGACACTCTAACCACAAGGCCACTGAGCAGGTCGATGGTTAATGCATCCTCAATAGAAAATAAACCTTAGCAAAAGTTAGCTAACAATTGAGTCATTGGTAGCCGCTCTATTCTGCCTATAAAGTGCTCTAAATAACATCCTAAAACCTTCATCAACATTTTAAATACACACTGTAAGTGCAAACCCCGTTTCCATATGAGTTGGGAAATTGTGTTAGATGTAAATATAAACGGAATACAATGATTTGCAAATCATTTTCAACCCATATTCAGTTGAATATGCTACAAAGACAACATATTTGATGTTCAAACTGATAAACTTTTTTTTTTTTTTTTTCAAATAATCATTAACTTTAGAATTTGATGCCAGCAACACGTGACAAAGAAGTTGGGAAAGGTGGCAATAAATACTGATAAAGTTGAGGAATGCTCATCAAACACTTATTTGGAACATCCCACAGGTGTGCAGGCTAATTGGGAACAGGTGGGTGCCATGATTGGGTATAAAAGTAGATTCCATGAAATGCTCAGTCATTCGCAAACAAGGATGGGGCGAGGGTCACCACTTTGTCAACAAATGCGTGAGCAAATTGTTGAACAGTTTAAGAAAAACCTTTCTCAACCAGCTATTGCAAGGAATTTAGGGATTTCACCATCTACGGTCCGTAATATCATCAAAGGGTTCAGATAATCTGGAGAAATCACTGCACGTAAGCAGCTAAGCCCGTGACCTTCCATCCCTCAGGCTGTACTGCATCAACAAGCGACATCAGTGTGTAAAGGATATCACCACATGGGCTCAGGAACACTTCAGAAACCCACTGTCAGTAACTACAGTTGGTCGCTATATCTGTAAGTGCAAGTTAAAACTCTCCTATGCAAGGCGAAAACCGTTTATCAACAACACCCAGAAACGCCATCAGCTGCGCTGGGCCTGAGCTCATCTAAGATGGACTGATACAAAGTGGAAAAGTGTTCTGTGGTCTGACAAGTCCACATTTCAAATTATTTTCGGAAACTGTGGACGTCGTGTCCTCCGGACCAAAGAGGAAAAGAACCATCCGGATTGTTCTAGGCGCAAAGTTGAAAAGCCAGCATGTGTGATGGTATGGGGGTGTATTAGTGCCCAAGACATGGGTAACTTACACATCTGTGAAGGCACCATTAATGCTGAAAGGTACATACAGTTTTTGGAGCAACATATGTTGCCATCCAAGCAACGTTACCATGGACGCCCCTGCTTATTTCAGCAAGACAATGCCAAGCCACGTGTTACATCAACGTGGCTTCATAGTAAAAGAGTGCGGGTACTAGACTGGCCTGCCTGTAGTCCAGACCTGTCTCCCATTGAAAATGTGTGGCGCATTATGAAGCCTAAAATAGCACAACGGAGACCCCCGGACTGTTGAACAACTTAAGCTGTACATCAAGCAAGAATGGGAAAGAATTCCACCTGAGAAGCTTCAAAAATGTGTCTCCTCAGTTCCCAAACGTTTACTGAGTGTTGTTAAAAGGAAAGGCCATGCAACACAGTGGTGAACATGCCCTTTCTCAACTACTTTGGCACGTGTTGCAGCCATGAAATTCTAAGTTAATTATTATTTGCAAAAAAAAATTAAGTTTATGAGTTTGAACATCAAATATGTTGTCTTTGTAGTGCATTCAACTGAATATGGGTTGAAAATGATTTGCAAATCATTGTATTCCGTTTATATTTACATCTAACACAATTTCCCAACTCATATGGAAACGGGGTTTGTATATATACTGTATAATGTAGTAACATACTTAATAACATGTCATATTTACATATCTTGCTCATTTTAAGCATACAATGTCTGCTCTCACTGGGATGTCGACTGATGGGATGTTCATTTCTTCCCGTTTAGATGAAGAATTAATCCTCGCAAAGGGTTAAAAAAGGGTGGGTGCAAAAGAGTGTATTTTCGTGTCTTTCTTGCCATCTCCAGGTCTAAGTTGGATGTCAAAGTTGACCAAGTTCTCGGTTTATGTCCACAACCTTCTACTACATAAGTGAGAGGCATGATTTGTAGTCTAGAATTAGCTTTTGTGTCATTTCTAATTGTATTATTTTGTCTAAAAAAACATTATTAATTTACTTGTTTATTTACTGTTAATATATGGTTACTTTATTTGTGAAAATAATACTGGAAATTATGTAATATTTTACTGCATATTTCAGCAACTAAATTAGGAGCCTGTGTAGCTTGTTTTAAAATGGTTCTATTAGTAATTTTATATGAAATAATATATCGCAAAATCAATTTTAAAACATATTGTCCATCCATAGTAAAAAGTCCTGTCGTCCTGGTTTGTTTTATTTTCATGTGAATAATGTTGTAAAGAGCAGCGTGTTTGTGCGTCACTGAGATTTCAAGACAGTTCATACGATAACTTGTTTTTCCTAAGTGCATGTAAAAGTACTGAATGCATTGTGTGACTGAGCAGAGATGGTGTGTTTGTCTTGCAGACGTCTGGGAAGAACATCTTCACCCTGAGCAACAGAAGTGGAGCTTCAGGATGGAGCCACAGCCCTCCCACATTAAAAAGGAAGAGGAACACCCACTGATCCCCCATTTTAAAGAGGAAGAGGATGACCCACTGAACACTTACATCAAAGAGGAAGAGGAGGACCCACTGATCTCCCATTTTAAAAAGGAAAAGGAGGACCCACTGACACCCCATTTTAAAGAGGAAGAGGAGGACCCACTGACACCCCATTTTAAAAAGGAAGCGATGGATCCACTGACCCCTCACATTAAGGAGGAAGAGGAGGACCCACTGACCCCTCACATTAAAGAGGAAGAGGAGGAACACAGCATCAGTCAGCAGGGAGAGCATCTTGAAGGACTGGAGGAGGTTGATGTCACCAAGATGCCAGTGACTGGTGTCCCTGTGAAGAGTGAAGGTGATGAGGTCAAAGGTGAGAGTGAGGAGAAGAGAGAGGCGGAGCCTCCAAGCAGCAGCTCAACTCAACACATGACAACAGAAGCTGATGGAGACCACTGTGGAGGATCACAAGCAGACAAGCTCTTAGCTCCACTATCAGATAGTGAGGACACAACGTCACACTCTCCTGACACTGATGATGAAGACTCTAAAGATGATAAGACATGTCACACTGACAACACACACTTCACATGTTCTCACTGTGACAAAACTTTTAAAACTCCTAGTAAATTGAAAAGACACATGAGAACACACACTGGAGAAAAACCTTTTTCATGTTCAATCTGCAGTAAAGATTTTACTTATAAGCACGAATTGAAAATACACATGAAAACACACACTGGAGAAAAACCTTTTTCATGTTCACTCTGCGGTAAAGGTTTTAATCAAAGGGATCCTTTGAAAATACACATGAGAACACACACTGGAGAAAAACCTTTTTCATGTTCAATCTGCGGTAAAGATTTTAATCATAAGGATCCTTTGAAAATACACATGAGAACACACACTGGAGAAAAACCTTTTTCCTGCTCAGAATGTGGTAAAAGTTTTGGAACAAATTATAATTTAAAAGTACACATGAGAACACACACTGGAGAAAAACCTTTTTCATGTTCAATCTGTGGTAAAGATTTTACTCAAAAGCAGCATTTCAAAGCACACATGAGAATACACACTGGAGAAAAACCTTTTTCATGTTCAATCTGCGGTAAAGATTTTACTCTTAGGCAACATTTGAAAATGCACATGAGATTACACCCTGGAGGAAAACCTTTTTCCTGGTTCAAACACTGATGACATTTATTAATCAGACAAGAAGCAAGGAATCATGCAGAGACCGATTTCAATTCAGCTCATGAGGAGAACGCATGGAGCCACACACTTAGTCACAGTCTCGCCCTACGCTCTAAGGTTCAGCTCCCGCGTCCCTCTATTTATTCAGGAGTTCCACAGTCAACATCACTAAGACTGTCTCTAAAAGGAGTGGTCACATATATTATGCAAAGCAGGTCCAGTACGCACAATACGTGACGGAATGTGCTGGGGGCCTTGTGATTTCGCCTTCTCTCCGCTTCGTCTGCGTGTTGTCATCTTATATTCGTTGAGGTCCTTGAAGTCTCTGCTTCGTCTGCGTGCTGTCGTCTTATCTTCGTTGAGGTCCTTGAAGTCCTTGGCTGTTAGCGGGTTAAAACAAAGATAACATCTGCGGATGAGGCCACTCTTCAGACAAGGAGTTTTGTCCTTGTACAGATACAAAAGTCTAACTTGAGCACAATAGCTAATAACTAAAGCAACAGACCCCGATTTAAACAAGTTGAAAAACTTATTTGGGTGTTACCATTTGGTGGTCAATTGTACGGAATATGTGCTGTACTGTGCAACCTACTAATAAAAGTCTCAAACAATCAAAGACTTTAAGCATTCTAAAGTTGTGTGATAATATACAAACCCCGTTTCCATATGAGTTGGGAAATTGTGTTAGATGTCAATTTAAACGGAATACAATGATTTGCAAATCCTTTTCAACCCATATTCAATTGAATGCACTACAAAGACAACATATTTGATGTTCAAACTCATAAACTTTATTTTTTTTTTTTTGCAAATAATAACTAACTTAGAATTTCATGGCTGCAACACGTGCCAAAGTAGTTGGGAAAGGAGACACATTTTTGAAGCTTCTCAGGTGGAATTCTTTCCCATTCTTGCTTGATGTACAGCTTAAGTTGTTCAACAGTCCGGGGGTCTCCGTTGTGCTATTTTAGGCTTCATAATGCGCCACACATTTTCAATGGGAGACAGGTCTGGACTACAGGCAGGCCAGTCTAGTACCCGCACTCTTTTACTATGAAGCCACGTTGATGTAACACGTGGCTTGGCATTGTCTTGCTGAAATAAGCAGGGGCGTCCATTAAAAGACGGCGCTTAGATGGCAGCATATGTTGTTCCAAAACCTGTATGTACCTTTCAGCATTAATGGTGCCTTCACAGATGTGTAAGTTACCCATGCCTTGGGCACTAATGCACTCCCATACCATCACACATGCTGGCTTTTGAACTTTGCGTCAATAACAGTCTGGATGGTTCGCTTCCCCTTTGGTCCGGATGACACGATGTCGAATATTTCCAAAAACAATTTGAAATGTGGACTCGTCAGACCACAGAACACTTTTCCACTTTGCATGAGTCCATCTTAGATGATCTCGGGCCCAGAAAAGCCGGCGGCGTTTCTGGGTGTTGTTGATAAATGGCTTTCGCTTTGCATAGTAGAGCTTTAACTTGCACTTACAGATGTAGCGACCGACTGTATTTAGTGACAGTGGTTTTCTGAAGTGTTCCTGAGCCCATGTGGTGATATCCTTTAGAGATTGATGTCGGCTTTTGATACAGTGCCGTCTGAGGGATCGAACGTCACGGTCATTCAATGTTGGTTTCGGGCCATGCCGCTTACGTGCAGTGATTTCTCCAGATTCTCTGAACCTTTTGATGATATTATGGACCGTAGATGTTGAAATCCCTAAATTTCTTGCAATTGCACTTTGAGAAACGTTGTTCTTAAACTGTTTGACTATTTGCTCACGCAGTTGTGGACAAAGGGGTGTACCTCGCCCCATCCTTTCTTGTGAAAGACTGAGCATTTTTTGGGAAGCTGTTTTTATACCCAATCATGGCACCCACCTGTTCCCAATTAGCCTGCACACCTGTGGGATGTTCCAAATAAGTGTTTGATGAGCATTCCTCAACTTTATCAGTATTTATTGCCACCTTTCCCAACTTCTTTGTCACGTGTTGCTGGCATCAAATTCTAAAGTTAATGATTATTTGCAAAAAAAAAAAAAAAAAGTTTATGAGTTTGAACATCAAATATGTTGTTTTTGTAGCATATTCAACTGAATATGGGTTGAAAATGATTTGCAAATCATTGTATTTCGTTTATATTTACATCTAACACAATTTCCCAACTCATATGGAAACGGGGTTTGTAAAGACATGATTATTCTAACACTCAGAATGTGGTAAAAGGTTTGTAATTAATCAAAGTTTAAAAGTACACATGAGAACACACACTGGAGAAAAACCTTTTATATGTTCAGTATGTTGTAAAAGTTTTATAAAAAGTCAGCATTTGGAAGTACACATAAGAACACACACTGGAGAGAAACCTTTTATATGTTCAGTATGTGGTAAACGTTATATAGAAAGACAGCAATTAAAATTACACATGAGAACGCACTCTGGTGAAAAACCATACTCCTGTTCAAGCTGCAACAAAAGCTTTCGTCACCTAAACACTCTTACAGTACACATGAGAACACACACAGGAGAGAAAGTGTTGAGTTGCAGTGTGTGTGGTGAAAGATTCTCCTATAAGTACCAGTGTAAGAAACACAAGTGTGCTGGTGAGAACAGCAGCAGCAAATGAAGATGCAGGATTTGAAATAAACTTTCTAACAACATCAGCACATATAACATGTGTGACATCATTGTTGTGTGTGTAACACAATCTCAGCACGTACAATGTGCCACCAGAGGTGTAAACACCCTGGATAAAGTCTACTCTAACATAAAGCAGGGCTATACAATTACCACACCTTGCCTTCTCAGATCACATGTCCCTGCTCATGACACCAGCATACACCACCCTCAGGAAAAAAAGCACCCCTCACAACAAGGACTGTTCAAACGTGGCCAGATGGAGCTACGGAGCAGTTACAAGACTGCTTTGAAAGCACCAACTGGGACATCTTTGCACACCAGGACCTGGAAATGTACTCTTCATCTGTTTTAGGCTACATCAAACACTGTGTAGACACCATACTTGCCAACCTTGAGACCTCCGATTTCGGGAGGTGGGGGATGGGGGGCGTGGTCGGGGGTGGGGGGCGTGGTTAAGAGATATATATATATATATAAGAAATACTTGACTTTCAGTGAATTCTAGCTATAAATATATATTTTATTACATATATATATATATATATATATATATATATATATATATATATATATATATATATATATATATATATATATATATATATATATATATAAATAAATAAAATAAATACTTGAATTTCAGTGTTCATTCATTTACACATAGACACACACATAACACTCATCTACTCATTGTTGAGTTAAGGGTTGAATTGTCCATCCTTGTTCTATTCTCTGTCACTATTTCAGAACACACACATTATACAAATATACATTATAAAATCGATAAGAAAACGGGAGCTCTAATTTGGGAGTCTGAATTAGGATCAGAAGTTCCTATATAAACATTGCGCACTCACGTCGCCTTTTTGTATTGATTACTGCAGCTGTGCACTGGATTCATTCACAAATATAAACTACAACTCACAAACACTTTAGAGTTAGGCTCCACCATCAGAATGTGTAATTAAACTTATAAAGATCACATGGATATTATTCAGTGAGTTGATTCACCAAAACTAACCTGTTATACAGGAGGAAAAAGCACACAGGACGTTTCAATTGTTCACAGACTGGTCGCGCTCATCAGAATGACAAGACACTTCCGGTCTGCAGGCGATAGCATTCAATTGGGAAGAAACGCCCTACTGCCCCCTACTGACCAATGTGAATACTGATAAATGTGTAATGACAGCTCCAAAAACGAGTTCAAACCACAAAATAAAATAAATAAATCAACACAAAAATGTGACACATTATGGGTGGGTCACATATGCATGTACAGTAGATGGCAGTATTGTCCTGTTTAAGAGTGTCACAACATTGCTGTTTACGGCAGACCAACTGCTTTACGGAAGACGAAAACGTGACTGCTGTTGTTGTGTGTTGTTACCGCGCTGGGAGGACGTTAATGAAACTGCCTAACAATAAACCCACATAAGAAACCAAGAACTCGCCCTCCATCATTAGCTGTTTATATTGTGGGAAAGCGGACGTGTGAACAGGCTGTCAACACGTCACTCAGGTCCGCATGGAGCTGGAGGGGGCGTGGCCTCCAGCTCCGCCTGAATTTCGGGAGATTTTCGGGAGAAAATTTGTCCCGGGAGGTCTTCGGGAGAGGCGCTGAATTTCGGGAGTCTCCCGGAAAATCCGGGAGGGTTGGCAAGTATGGTAGACACAGTCACAGTGGACAGGTGTATCCGGGTGTACCCTAACCAGAAACCCTGGATGACCAGAGAGGTCAAAATCCTGTTGAAGGAGAGAAATAGTGCTTTGAGAAATGGAGACGAGGCACTCTACAAGGCGTTAAATGTAACATTCAATTCATCCTGCCCTTCTCAATAGGGGGCCGCAGTGTTGGAGACAAATTTCCTTGTTTGTTTATATTGTTTTTATTTTGTTTTCTCTGATTGATTGCTGGCCTCAGTTCATGCTGAATTTCCCTTTCGGCAGATTGCTCCGCCCACTTCCTGTTGAGAACCAGGAAGTGTTGACAGGGATGGGACCGTTGCTATGGTGCGGTTGCCATGGTGGCCTCTTTTTAATTGGGTTCAGCTGGGAACACTCGGGGGGCGATTGCATGGATGACAAACAGTTTTCGACCGTGTCGTGTCGTGCCGTGCGGGCCGTGTGTGGTCAGTAGTGATGGGTTGATGAGGCGTCATGAAGCGTTTCGACACATTGCATAACTGTATTGATACTGTGTCGATACTGTGTCACTAAATACTGACATCTGCTGGACATTAAAAATCCCTACAGGCAACCTATGGACCGACTCAACTGACACTGATTTTATGACCTAGTATATACAATAATATAAACTAAGTCATTGTATTTCATTTAGGATTATTTCTACAGATAAATGCATTAAAATGTAATATCTGAAATTATCGGTATCGTTTTTTTTATTATCGGTATTGTTTTTGTTTTTTTTGTTTTGTTTTTTTAAATCAACATAAAAAACACAAGATACACTTACAATTAGTGCACCAACCCAAAAAACCTCCCTCCCCCATTTACACTCATTCACACAAAAGGGTTGTTTCTTTCTGTTATTAATATTGTGGTTCCTACATTATATATCAATATATATCAATACAGTCTGCAAGGGATACAGTCCGTAAGCACACATGATTGTGCGTGCTGCTGGTCCACTAATAGTACTAACCTTTAACACTTCATTTTACTCATTTTCATTCATTACTAGTTTCTATGTAACTGTTTTTATGTTGCTTAATTCTTTTTTATTCAAGAAAATGTTTTTAATTTATTTAACTTATTTTATTGTATTAATTTTTTTTAAAAGTACCTCATCTTCACCATACCTGGTTGTCCATATTAGCATACTTGCCAACCTTGAGACCTCCGATTTCGGGAGGTGGGGGGTGGAGGCGTGGTCGGGGGTGGGGCGTGGTTGGGGGCGTGGTTAAGCGGGGAGGAGTATATTGACAGCTAGAATTCACAAAGTCAAGTATTTCATACATATATATATACATATATATATATATATATATATATATATATATATATATATATATATATATATATATATATATATATATCTACATCCTAAAAATATGCAAACAAAACTGTGTTTAGATAATTGATACTTCAAACTTGCATAAATAAATATTAAGGAATATAACATAACTTGGCTTCTGAGAGCTTCAAAATGTAATGAATAAAATGCTAAAGTTGTTGATAAACAAGCAATTATTTTAATAATTAAATATGGTCATTTTAAATGAATTATTATGATAATTTATAATTAATTATTTCAAATATGTTTATTTTAATGTATAATTCTATGGCTGGATGTAATAAGGAGTCAGAAAAAATACAAATAAAAATAAAATTAATTTTGATGTTTTTAGCAAAATATAGTAAAAATTAATTTAGTTTTTTTTTTTTTTAAATTAACAAATATATTTATTTTTAGGTAAGATAAACATAATAATACAATTTATCTCTAGTCTGGATGATTTATTTCTTGTCACCCTGTTGTCCTCCTGTCAAGGCTGTCCTCACTCAGGTCCGCATGGAGCTGGAGGGGGCGTGGTCTCCAGCTCCGGCTGAAAATCGGGAGATTTTCGGGAGAATATTTGTCCCGGGAGGTTTTCGGGAGAGGCGCTGAATTTCGGGAGTCTCCCGGAAAATTCGGGAGGGTTGGCAAGTATGTATAATGCCCACGTTTAGACTTTCTCCATCAAACGCCATCTTGCTTTTTCCTCCTTCTTCTTCTTCTTTCTATTTCCAGCAGACTAGTAGAAGATCTTAGGTGTATTGCTGCCCTCCACAGGCTATTAACAGAATGTCCTCCTTCTGTCCTATGGCCCACACTACAGACTTGGACACAAACAGGACAGAAAGTAAAAAGCAGCTTTAAGGAGGTCAAAAACAAAATGTATGCATTCTTTCCAACGGCCGCTGGGTGGCAGCAGAGGCTCCATGTATTACCTGAAGAAACATTTGACTTCTGCCCTTTCCACATTATTTATCTCATCTTTACTGCTGGAGTTCAGCTCACTGAGGATGTAAGCTCCATGTTGGTATTTTAATTATCTTTAATTATTCATAAACAGGCTTAAAACAAATCATTATAATCATTACTGCCTCATTTTTTTCACTCTCTACTAATTCAAACAATTATAGCATAAAAACATTCAGGATGTTCATACAAACAATATTACACATCCCCAAATGTACCACTTTATTATGGTATTAATATCATATATTATTACATTGAATATTCACATGTTTATAACAGTGCTGAACATTTTAATTTCCCCTCGGGGATTAATAAAGTATTTCTGATTCTGATCATTACATCACTCTCATAAAGCCTTTAAAGCTGAATATGTTTTTTACCATAGCTCAGCTTCACAATGTTGGAATAATATTCTTCTATTGTTTAGAATATTACACTTGACTCTTTTTCTTTGCTCAAATGAACAGGATGAAAGTGTCTTTAATTGTCACTACTGAGTGTAACTATATATAATTATGTATATAATAATCTTCCATTCTTCACCTTCATTACCGCTTGATTTAACTCTCATCTTATTTTATCCAGAGAGAACTTGACCATAAAAAGATGGCTGCACATCAATAAACTGCCACTAAACTTCAATACAACTAAATATATCATATTTGGAGATTGTAAAAATGTAAAACACACATTATGATGGATAATATTGAAATGAAAGGAATAAAGGTAATCACATGTTTAGGAGTTAATATAGATGATGAAGTAAGCTGGACAAATTTTAGAATAATTATGTATATATTTGTCATGTCTGTGTGATCATGTTTTTGTTTTGGTCATGTTCGGTTTTGTTTTTGGACTTTTTGTGCACTTTTGTTTTGTCACCATAGCAACTATTAGTTTTCACCTGTCACGTCACGCACCTGTTTCACGTTTTGAGTCACGCACCTGTTTTCGTTAATCATGTCTACAGTATTTAAGTTCATTGTTTTCAGTTTGTCGTTCTGACGACATCCCACAATTATGCTCTACACACTCTTCATCCTCTTAGATCCTGCTTCATGTCCCATGCCAAAGTAAGTTTTTGTTCCATGTTTATAGTCTTTTTAGTTTCATAGTTTGTTCTCCGCCATTGTGCGCGCCTTTTGTTTACTTCTTTTTGTTTTAGTAATTATAAAATAAATTATGTACTTACATTCCCGTCTCGCCCGAGCCAATTTTCCGTTGCATCCCGGAAAAGCAAACACCCAGGATCAAGTCATGACAATATTATCATCATAACTTTATGCTTAAGGGCCATACTATAAAGTATTGTCAATTTGTGCTGAAATGGTATTTTTGTATTTGTGCAGAGCTAGCAATCTGAAAGATTGCTAGCCTCTTTATCGGTGTTGTGTCCAGACTCGGCCTGCTGGCTGCCAAGGCCGAACATTTTGTTCCAAGACCAGACAAAGCAGAGACTGGACGATTGCACCAAGAGTCAACATATTTGCATTTTTGTACAACCATATATTGTGTCTTACTGGAGTTGTCGAGATTACCCCCCTTCCCTCAGTCACCTGATGGAATAGGGCCATTTCCTAATAAATAGAGGAGGCACGTGGGATTTTTTTTAGAACGTAGTTTGGATCTGTAACTAGAGTACAGCCCAAAACACGTGTCTCCTCGAGCTAAATTGAACTCTGTTTCTGCATGTTTCCTTGCTTCTTGTCTGATTGGCATACATACTTGCCAACCCTCCCGAATTTTCCGGGAGACTCCCGAAATTCAGCGCCTCTCCCGAAAACCTCCCGGGACAAATATTCTCCCGAAAATCTCCCGATTTTCAGCCGGAGCTGGAGGCCACGCCCCCTCCAGCTCCATGCGGACCTGAGTGAGGACAGCCTTTTTTCAGACGGGAAGACAACAGGGTGACAAGAACTAAATCATCCATACTAGAGATAAATTGTATTATTATGTTTATCTTACCTAAAAATAAATATATTTACTAATTAAAAAAATAAAAACCCAAATACATTTTTACTATATTTTGCTAAAAACGTCACAATTAATTGTATTTTTATTTGTATTTTTTCTGACTTATTACATCCAGCCATAGAATTACACATTAAAATAAACATATTTGAAATAATTAATTTTAAATGATCATAATTCATTTAAAATGACCATATTTAATTATTAAAATAATTGCTTGTTTATCAACAACTTTAGCATTTTATTCATTACATTTTGAAACTCTCAGAAGCCAAATTGTGTTATATTCATGTTATATTTATGCAAGTTTGAAGTATCAATTATCTAAACACAGTTTTGTTTGCATATTTTCAGGATATATATATATATATATATTTATGTATGAAATACTTGACTTGGTGAATTCTAGCTGTCAATATACTCCTCCCCTCTTAACCACGCCCCCAGCCACGCCCCGTTTCACCCCTGACCACGCCCCCACCCACCTCCCGAAATCGGAGGTCTCAAGGTTGGCAAGTAAGCCGATTGGTAGATGTCATCGGTGTTTGAACCTGACACACTACATATAAATCATAGAGAAAACCTACAAAAAATGTAGAGTGCAATACTAAATAAAATAAAATACATACCCACAAATTTATTGTACCCAACTTTAGTTGAAGCATACATTGTTTATTGCATAAAGGTCTGGGGACATACATATAAAACAATCACACAAATTACACAAGAGAGTAATAAAGGCTACTAATAGAATGGATTATAGAGACCCAACAAATGATTCATAAAGTCACACATTTAAAAGTAAATGATCTTGTATAAAAGACAACTGCTCAAATGATGTATAAGGTAAATAATAATATGCTTCCAGAAGTGGTCCAGAAGATGTTTCAGATGTGAACCAGTAAATATGAACTAAGAGGGATTTATGTGTACTCAAAAGCAAAGGTATGAACACATGTAAAACAAATATATACATCATATAAAGGAGTTCATCAATGAAATCATCTACAATTAAAAATTAAAAATATGTAACCCTTTATTATTTTAAAAAAAACATATATGAAACACTATTATGAATAAGTATAAAAGTGAATTATGAATATCTACACAAAATGTGTATTGTATGTAACATATTTTATGTACTGTTTATTCTCACCTCTTCAAATTATTTCTGTTGATTTTAAAGTACACAAATGTGTATATTAACTCATGTACTTGACTGAAATAAAAGCACTAACCTGAAGTGTCTAATCTATAAATGTTAGAATCATATTAACAAGATTGTGTTACACACACAACAATGATGTCACACATGTTATATGTGCTGATGTTGCTAGAAAGTTTATTTCAAATCCTGCATCTTCATTTGCTGCTGCTGTTCTCACCAGCACACTTGTGTTTCTTACACTGGTACTTATAGGAGAATCTTTCACCACACACACTGCAACTCAACACTTTCTCTCCTGTGTGTGTTCTCATGTGTACTTTAAGAGTGTTTAGGTGACGAAAGCTTTTGATGCAGCTTGAACAGGAGTATGGTTTTTCACCAGAGTGTGTTCTCGTGTGTGCTTTCAATTGCTGTCCTTGTATAAAACTTTTACTACATACTGAACAACTAAAAGGTTTCTCTCCAGTGTGTGTTCTTATGTGTACTTCCAAATGCTGCCTTTTTATAAAACTTTTACAACATACTGAACATATAAAAGGTTTTTCTCCAGTGTGTGTTCTCATGTGGCTTTTCAAACTTTGACGATGAGTAAAATCTTTACCACAGATTGAACATGAAAAAGGTTTTTCTCCAGTGTGTGTCCTCATGTGTTCTTTTAAAACTTGATTTAACACAAAACCTTTACCACATTCTGAGCAGAAAAACGTTTTTTCTCCAGTGTGTGTTCTCATGTGTGTATTCAAATGGCCCATTTGATTAAAATCTTTCCCGCAGGTTGAACATGAAAAAGGTTTTTCTCCAGTGTGTGTTCTCATGTGTACTTTCATATTGCTACGGTAATTAAAGGTTTTGTCGCAGTGAGAACATGTGAAGTGTGTGTTGTCAGTGTGACATGTCTTATCATCTTTAGAGTCTTCATCATCAGTGTCAGGAGAGTGTGACGTTGTGTCCTCACTATCTGATAGTGGAGCTAAGAGCTTGTCTGCTTGTGATCCTCCACAGTGGTCTCCATCAGCTTCTGTTGTCATGTGTTGAGTTGAGCTGCTGCTTGGAGGCTCCGCCTCTCTCTTCTCCTCACTCTCACCTTTGACCTCATCACCTTCACTCTTCACAGGGACACCAGTCACTGGCATCTTGGTGACATCAACCTCCTCCAGTCCTTCAAGATGCTCTCCCTGCTGACTGATGCTGTGTTCCTCCTCTTCCTCTTTAATGTGAGGGGTCAGTGGATCCACCGCATCCTCTTTAAAATGGGGTGTCAGTGGGTCCTCTGCTTCCTTTTTAAAATGGGGGATCAGTGGGTATTTCTCTTCTTTCTTAATGTGGGAGGGCTGTGGCTCCTCCGTCCGCATCCTGAAGCTCCACTTCTGTTCACTCTCACCTTTGACCTCATCATCTTCACTCTTCACACTGATGAGGTGTCTCTTGTCTTCTTCTATAAAGTGGGGGGACAGCCGCTGTTTTTCTTCATCTTTAAATTAAGGGGGCTGTGGCTCCTCTTCTTTCACGTGGAGGTGCTGTGACCTCTTCTGCTCCATACTGGAGGACCCCTCCTGCTGCTCAGGTGGACGGTATTTTTCACAGACGTCTGCAGGACACAAGAAGACAAACACATGCTGGGTTTGACATAGATAAGATTTTACCAATTCAGATTTCATTTTCGATTCTGCTTTACGACTTGGTTATTGGTGGACTCACTTTTGCTTTCACATTCAGTAAAAAGGAGAAGAAACAGGTCGATTAGCATCAACTTTGACTAGTTGAGAAGTAACATGAGCGTACAGAGCCAACAGTGAGGTCTTAAGAGGCACAGATTTTACGGGTCCCCCATGAGGTGCCAGAGGGCCCTAAGGACAATATTCTGCTTTGAAAATAATCTATAAAATAAAGATATTTTTGGCAAGAAATTAACAAAATACTACACGTTATTTTGTGGCAATTACAAAAGAATGTCCAGTATAATTCTCAGAGCATTCAATCAATCACAACTGGACTGTTAAACTGAACATATATACATAAATATACAGTATATATATATAAATATATATATACATACCCAGCCTTCCACCCGATTGTAGCTGAGATAGGCTCCAGCACCCCCCGCGACTCTGAAAGGGATAAGCGGTAGAAAATGGATGGATGGATGGATATATATACATATACACATGCATATATACAGTCACGATCAAAAGTTTACATACACTTGTAAAGAACATCATGTCATGGCTGTCTTGAGTTTACAATCATTTCTACAACTCTTATTTTTTTGTGATGTAGTGATTGGAGCACATATTTGTTGGTCACTAAAAACATTCATGAAGTTTGCTTCTTTTATGAATTTATTATGGGTCTACTGAAAATGTGCTGGGTCAAAAGTATACATACAGCAATGTTAATATTTGCTTACATGTCCCTTGGCAAGTTTACCTGCAATAAGGCGCTTTTGGTAGCCATCCACAAGCTTCTGATTGAATTTTTGACCACTCCTCTTGACTAAATTGGTGCAGTTCAGCTAAATGTGTTGGTTTTCTGACATGGACTTGTTTCTTCAGCATTGTCCACACGACTTTGGGAAGGCCATTCTAAAACCTTCATTCTAGCCTGATTTAGACATTCCTTGACCACTTTTGACGTGTGTTTGGGGTCATTGTCCTGTTGGAACACCCAACTGCGCCCAAGACCTAACCTCCGGGCTGATGATTTTAGCTTGTCCTGAAGAATTTGGAAGTAATCCTCCTTTTTCATTGTCCCATTTAAAGCACCAGTTCCATTGGCAGCAAAACAGGCCCAGAGCATAATACGACCACCACCATGCTTGACGGTAGGAATGGTGTTCCTGTGATTAAAAGCCTGACCTTTTCTCCTCCAAACATATTGCTGGGTATTGTGGCCAAACAGCTACATTTTTTATTTCATCTGACCACAGAACTTTCCTCCAGAAGGTCTTATCTTTGTCCATGTGATGTCAGATGAAACAAAAATTGAGCTGTTTGCCCACAATACATTACATTATATTAGGGCTGCAACTAACGATTAATTTGATAATCGATTAATCTGTTGATTATTGCTTCGATTAATCGATTAATAATCGGATAAAACAGACAAACTACATTTCTATCCTTTCCAGTATTTTATTTTTTTTTAAAAACAGCATACTGGCGCCATGTTCTTTCAACTTGCCAAATAAAACAAGGAAAATGTAACAAAAATGCACACTTTTGACACCCCTGCTATAGATAATAAAACATTTAATCTGATAAATGTATGGATAAAAAGCAGAGCCTGGCGACGCATGCGCGTTTATCACAACTCTCTCTCTCTCTCTGTCTCTGCCCCTCCCTCACCAATGCTGCTGTTGTTTTGTTTTTAACCCCTTTTTAACCCTGAACGTACATTGAAAATACACGCAACCATAACTCAAAATGCCGGACATTTGAGGCATTTAAGAAACACCGCCCGGACAGTCCCGCAAAAGAGGACATGTCCGGTGAAAAGACGACGTACGATCGATTTCACGTCTGGTGAAACCAATCGCTTCTAGTCCTCTTTTGCTAGCATGCTAGCAGCTAACGGGCTAGGGTAGACTGACCATACCTCATCTTTTCCCCGGACATGTCCTCTTTTGCGGGGCTGTCCGGGCGGAGTTTCTTAAATGCCTCAAATGTCCGGCATTTTGAGTGTTGTTTACACAACGTGCAGTACGTTACTTAATATGTCCGTGTGGAAACTCGTTCGGTACACCTCCGCACCCAACCGAAACCCCCGTACCGAAACGGTTCGATACAAATACACGTACCGTTACACCCCTATTATTTGAATTATTGTTTCTCAGCTGATTGTAAATGTTGCAGTTCATAAATAAAGGTTTAAAAAATAAAAAATAAAAAAAACGTAGCTTGTGCGCATGCACATAGCACAGATCCAACGAATCAATGACTAAGTTAATCGCCAACTATCTTTATAATCGATTTTAATCGATTAGTTGTTGCAGCCCTAATATATATATATACGGTATATATATATATGCATATATCAAAATCAAGTACCTACTGTACTGTTTACTTGTTGAAATACCCCTTTTAGAGCTAAAAACCACCCAAATGGCCTTTTTGCTGCTGCCAAAAATTGATTCCAGATAATATTAACAATAATAACAAAATGTCAAAGCATTTCTCTAAAAAACAATATTATACACTCCGAAAATGTAAACGATAGCAAGAATATAGCTACAAATTTAAGAACATTTCACTAGCAAACACTTTGTTTAAAAGGTTTTTACTGTACCAAAATTCGAAAGAAAAATCACTGATAAACACTGGAAAACTGCCACTGAATGTCTGAGTGTGATGTCATTCTGTGACAGACAAATGGTACACAGTTTCCACATGGTGAGGACATTGATGGTCTGACTCACTGTCTTACGGATGACCTCAACTTCAGCGTAGACGTGACCTGCCCTGCTAAGACTGTTCGGTGCTACCCTAATAACAAACCCTGGGTAACACAGGAGGTTAAAGGGGAACATTATCACAATTTCAGAAGGGTTAAAACCATTAAAAATCAGTTCCCAGTGGCTTATTTTATTTTTCGAAGTTTTTTCAAAATTTTACCCATCACGCAATATCCCTAAAAAAAGCTTCAAAGTGCCTGATTTTAACCATCGTTATAAATTGTCCTGTGACGTCACATAGTGATGCCAACACAAACAAACATGGCGCATAGAACAGCAAGCTATAGCGACATTAGCTCGGATTCAGACTCGGATTTCAGCGGCTTAAGCGATTCAACAGATTACGCATGTATTGAAACGGATGGTTGTAGTGTGGAGGCAGGTAGTGAAAACGAAATTGAAGAAGAAACTGAAGCTATTGAGCCATATCGGTTTGAACCGTATGCAAGCGAAACCGACGAAAACGACACGACAGCCAGCGACACGGGAGAAAGCGAGGACGAATCCGGCGATCGCCTTCTAACCAACGATTGGTATGTGTTTGTTTGGCATTAAAGGAAACTAACAACTATGAACTAGGTTTACAGCATATGAAATACATTTGGCAACAACATGCACTTTGAGAGTGCAGACAGCCCAATTTTCATCAATTAATATATTCTGTAGACATACCCTCATCCGCTCTCTTTTCCTGAAAGCTGATCTGTCCAGTTTTGGAGTTGATGTCAGCAGGCCAGGGAAGCTAGGGTCGATATTCTTCTCTTGATCATCTTCGGTGGCATAAGGGACGGTGTGAGCCAAGACATCCAGGGGGTTTAGCTCGCTCGTCTGCGGGAACAAACTGCCGCCATTGCTTGCCGTGCTACCGAGGTCCTTTGTCCCTGAATTGCTCACACACTCCGGCAGATTCAATGGGGGTCTGGCGGCAGATTTCTTTGACTTTATCGTTGGAAATGCATCTGCTTTGAGTGTCGCAGGATATCCACACATTCTTGCCATCTCTGTCGTAGCATAGCTTTCGTGGGTAAAGTGTGCGGAACAAACGTCCAATTTCTTGCCACTTTGGCATCTTTGGGCCACTGGTGCAACTTGAATCCGTCCCTGTTGGTGTTGTTACACCCTCCGACAACACACCGACGAGGCATGATGTCTCCAAGGTACGGAAAACAGTCGAAAAAACGGAAAATAACAGAGCTGATTTGATTCGGTGTTTGTTATGTGTTTGAGAAAATGGCGGATTGCTTCCCGTTGTGACGTCATCGCTCCGAGAGCGAATATTAGAAAGACGTTTAATTCACCAAAATTCACCCATTTAGAGTTCGGAAATCGGTTGAAAAAATATATGGTCTTTTTTCTGCAACATCAAGGTATATATTGACGCTTACATAGGTCTGGTGATAATGTTCCCCTTTAAAGCTGTCCTCAACAAGAAGAAAGCTGCCTTCAGGAGTGGAGACAGGGAGGCAATGAGAGCAGCACAGCGGGAGGTGAAAGGACGCGTGAGGAAGGCTAAGGACAGCTACAGGAAGAAGCTGGAGCAGAACAACATGAGGGAGGTCTGGGAAGGTGTGAAAACCATCACAGGCCACAAGACAAAGACCAGAGCAGTAGGGGGGACAATAGAGAGGGCCGATGAGATGAATAACTTCTTCAACCGGTTCACCCCCCACTCCTCATCGCAGCCACACCCTCTTCTTCTCCCCTCAACACACCTCCCCCCCAGCCATGGCTGCACTCTCCTACTCCTCCTCCACCTCTACGCAGACATTAGTCATCTCTGTGGACCAGGTCAGAGGTCAACTGAGGAAGTTGCATCCTAGAAACTAACTGGTGCGCACCAAATACATATCTAAAACATTTTTGTACCCATGTCCCTTTAGGGCAGGGGTCGGCAACCTTTACCACTCAAAGAGCCATTTTGACCAGTTTCACAAATGAAAGAAAACAATGGGAGTCACAAAACTCTTTTGAAGTTTAAAATGAAATAACACTGCATACAAAGTTTGTTTTTGCTTTGTGCTATGTATAAACCAGACACGCGGCCCACACCTTAATATAAAAATTTAATGTTAGTGCGTCCCGCAAGTTTTATATGAATGGTGCTTGACAGTGTCATACTTGCCAACCCTCACGATTTTTCATGGAGACTACAAATTTCAGGGCAACTATTCTCTCAAACGTCTGCTGATTTTCACCCGAACAACAATAATAAGGACGTGATGTGATGGTACAGCATTTAGCGCCCTCTACAACCTCTACAAACAGCGTGCCGGCCCAGCCACACGTTCTGCTTGCACACGTACGTAACAGCAAGGCATACTTGGTCAACAGCCATACAGGTCACACTGACGGTGGCCGTATAAAACAACCTTAACACTCTTACTAATATGCGCCACACTGTGAACCAAAACCAAACAAGAATGACAAACACATTTCGGGAGAACATCTGCACCGTAACACAACAGAGTGTCCGCCCTGAGATCGGTAGGTTGTGAGTTCAAACACCGGCCGAGTCATACCAAAGACTATAAAAATGGGACCCATTACCTCCCTGCTTGGCACTCAGCATCAAGGGTTGGAATTGGGGGTTAAATCACCAAAAATGATTCCCGGGCGCGGCACCGCTGCTGCCCACTGCTCCCCTCACCTCCCAGGGGGTGAACAAGGGGATGGGTCAAATGCAGAGGACAAATTTCGCTGGTACTTTAACTTTAACTTAACATAAACACAACAGAACAAATACCCAGAATCCCATGCAGCTCTAACTCTTCCGGGCTACATTATACACTCCCCGCCCCCTACCACCAAACCCTGCCCACCTCAACCGATGCATGGAGGGGGTTGATGTGTGGGTGAGCAGGGTTGAGGGGGAAGGGTTTGGTGGTAGCGGGGGAAGGGGGGTGTATAAAGTAGCCCGGAAGAGTTAAGGCTGCATGGGATTCTGGGTATTTGTTCTGTTGTGTTTATGTTGTCTTAAAAAAACACATTAAACAAACACATTTCTCCCGAAATGTGTTTGTCATTCTTAAATGATAAATGGGTTGTACTTGTATAGCGCTTTTCTACCTTCAAGGTACTCAAAGCGCTTTGACACTACTTCCACATTTACCCATTCACACACACATTCACACACTGATGGAGGGAGCTGCCATGCAAGGCGCTAACCAGCACCCATCAGGAGCAAGGGTGAAGTGTCTTGCTCAGGACACAACGGACATGACGAGGTTGGTACTAGGTGGGGATTGAACCAGGGACTCTCGGGTCGCGCACGGCCACTCTTCCACTGCGCCACGCCGTCCTTGTTTGGTTTTGGTTCACAGTGTGGCGCATTATTAGTAAGAGTGTTAAAGTTGTTTTATACAGCCACCGTCACTGTGACCTGTATGGCTGTTGACCAAGTATGCCTTGCTGTTACGTACGTGTGCAAGCAGAAGCCTCATTCAACGTGTGGCTGGGCCGGCACGCTGTTTGTACAGCTTGTAGCGGGCGCTAAATGCTGTACCATCACATCACGTCCTTATTATTGTTGTTAGGGTGAAATTCGGAGAATATTTGCCCCGGGGAGAGGCACTGAAATCCGGAAGTCTCCCGGGAAAATCGGGAGGTCGGCAAGTATGCAGCTGAGCCGCATCAGAGTGATCAAAGAGACGCGGAGACGCGGGTTGCCGACCCCTGACCTAGTAGTACGCCAAATATGATTAATTATTTAAATACAGTGTTTTATTTTCCTACATGCAAACACAGTGTTACTGTTCAAACTGTGTGTAATGTTACAGTAACTAAAAATATTAAATATACTTGTTAAATAACGTGTCTTCCTTGTTTTTAATGAATAACTAAGGCCTACTATGCTACTGTATTTTAAAGATGTTCATGATGGTGGTACTTGGAAGTCCAAGTATTTTCTGAGGTGGTACTTGGTGATAAAAGTTTGACAACTACTGACGTAGTGACATTGTAAACTACATTGGCAGACACCATTTTGTTATACCCAAACGGCGTCTGCTCATACATCACGCTTCCAACGAGATCATGTTTTTCCCCCCCGAGTTAGAAAGTTCCAGAACTGTTCACGTTATACCATCTCATCTCATTGTGGATCATGTGAATGTTTGAAGTGGAACTAAATGTGATCTCTGAAAGGGGTACACATTATTTCCAAAGCAGGGCCCCCATCCACATATACAATACTAGTACATATCTGATGAAAAACAACATTATTTTTGTTATTTTAATTATAAGTGTGCCAAATCACCTATATTTGAACATTATCTAATGGAAATGACTGCTGTCTGATAATCACATTAATAACACAATAACAATCATGTCTAACACGTCATGTTAATGATGAAATATAAAGTTAGTAAACATGTGAGAGTAAGAAGTAAACAAACCTGTTCTGCGTAACACAACTTGAGGTTTCTTGAAAACAGGAGGATGAATAAAGTGTAGTTAGTAGCGATGTGAGGAGATGTGCCGAGGCTTAGAAGCGTGTGTGGAGTCAAGGAGGACTTTGCTGCAAAGCGCATATCCTCCACGCATGCGTCACTTAGGGGCGGGGCCAAAGAGTCATAGTGATGGGCAAACCATGAACAAATTCATTCTAAATGTATGTTTTCATGGTGTCTATGTAGTGAGTCTTATTCTGCGTTGTGTACTTTTTTTAAATAAACGACACTTCACCATGCCATCGGTTAAGTATTTATTGGAAACCTGTGTTGGAAACACGAAACACACACACACACAGGTCTCAACTTTCTGGCGGAGTGATATCTGCTCCTTCTCATTCAAAAGTCCGAAGGAAGAGGAAGTAACATTCATTCATATAAAAATAATAATAAATTAAATTACATTAACAAAAACGTTTTCTCACAAAATAATAATAATGCACAAATCCACATACCTGTGTTGGAAACACGGAACACACACACACACAGGTCTCAACTTTCTGGCGGAGTGATATCTGCTCCTGTGTGATGCAAACACCATGCGTAAATACTACCAAACAATTCACACAGTCGACGCTCTACGTCTAAATAACCGAAATTGTGCATAAAAATTACTCAGAACAACACATCACTTGTACCCACAACAATATTGGGTTAACTTTTCAAGTATCTAGGAACATTTAGGAAGAATATTTACAATATGAAGAAACACGGAGCAGTGAAGAACTATTACCTTCTCATTCAAAAGTCCAAAGGAAGAGGAAGTAAAGCAATCGAAAAAACAGCAAAGACACTTCCCGCACCGGACATCCGGTTCTTCAAAATAAAAGCGTTACTTCAAAATAAATATAACACCCTGTCTAGTTCATAATATAGCGCAACAACATCACACTATTACATCTACACAAAAAAGCACGGCAACAAATGATCCATCCATCCATTTATTTACTGCGTGTCCCTTTCAGGGTCGCGGGGGGGTGCTGGAGCCTATCTCAGCTGCATTCAGGCGGAAGGCGGTGTACACCCTGGACAAGTCGCCACCTCATCGCAGGGCCAACACAGATAGACAGACAAGTATATAAACTGTATTTGACTTTAAATCAGATAAATATCATTCAACAACAACACAATTTGCAGACTATAATTACTGGTTTGCTGGTTTTACTGGTGTAAAATTCTGCATCCGAGAGATCACAACCATTGCAGCCATGCGTCCAAAACGTAACATCGTCTTGCAGGGACATAAGGACAAGCAAAAGTAAAGTGTCTGTTTTACAATATAATAATCTATTTAATAAGACATTTCCAGAGAATACCTTTTTTTTGGAGTACCGTATTTTCCGCACCATAAGGCGCCCTGGGTTATAAGCCGCGCCTTCAATGAACGGCATATTTCAAAACTTTGTCCACCTATAAGCCGCCCGGTGTTGTAAGCCGCATCTAACTGCGCTAAAGGAATGTCAAAAAAACAGTCAGATAGGTCAGTCAAACTTTAATAATATATTAAAAACCAGCGTTCTAACAACTCTGTTCACTCCCAAAATGTACGCAAATGTGCAATCACAAACATACGTATATCAACATGGACAGAGCTGCGTGAAAAAAGCCACCCGGCCTCTTCGCGTAAACTTAAACTTACCTTAACCACTCGCTCATCTTTTCTTCATCCATCCCTTCGAGTTAGCTTTTATGATGACGCCGGCTGGAAAGGTCTCTTTTGGCAAGGTCTTCCTTTTGAATATCACCATGGGTGGAAGTTTCTGGCCATTAGCATGGCAAGCTAGAACCACAGTGAAGGATGACTTCTCATTCCCTGTGGTGCGAATATTCACCGTACGTGCTCCCGTTGTATCCACAGTGCGGTTCACAGGAATATCAGTTGCTGTGAAATAGTAATCCGTGTGCGGATGGAGAGATTGCGTCTTTTCATGAACCGGATCCTTGTCGCTTAGTAGGAGCCATTTTCTGGTCTTTACAGATGTAAACACACAAAGGAAATGAAACGTAATATCCGCGCGCTTTTTCTTCTTCTACGCGGGCGGGTGGTTGCTTACAGTAGAAGAAGAAGCGCTTCCTGTTCTATGGGGGCGGGTGCTTACCTTGGCGGTTGCTTGCGTAGAAGAAGAAGTGCTTCCTGTTCTACCGGGAAAAAAGATGGCGGCTGTTTACCGTAGTTGCGAGATCGAAACTTTATGAAAATGAATCGTAATATTAATCCATATATAAAGCGCACCGGGTTATAAGGCGCACTGTCAGCTTTTGAGTAAATTTGTGGTTTTTAGGTGCGGCTAATAGTGCGGAAAATACGGTAGCTGCTGACAGAAGCACATTGTATATATGTTATATCATTCATAGTTGGTTAGAGTAAATAAATACAATGTATAAATATAAGTTCATATTTACATATAATGTGATTAAAAATGTATTTCCTTTGGTTAATTCATGCGAGTATATGCTGACTTTATTTTTGTTACAAAACCCATGTCAATTGGAGGGGGACATATTTTTTGTTCCGG
Organism: Nerophis lumbriciformis; assembly: GCF_033978685.3. Lineage (NCBI taxonomy): Eukaryota > Metazoa > Chordata > Actinopteri > Syngnathiformes > Syngnathidae > Nerophis > Nerophis lumbriciformis. The sequence continues at coordinate 5,382,093 of NC_084573.2, forward strand.
TTTGGTCACATTGTTGGGGGGACGATTGATATGTGACGGAATAAGGGAAGCAGCATGAGACAGCAAGCATTCGATGTGAGAGGTTAATGGAGTCTCGGCTTGAAAATAAACTTTATTCCCTCGGAGTTTGTGAGGCCAGTGAGGTATGATTCTTTCTGATAATGTATGTGGAATCAATGTGTTTTCTTTTATTTGATGCCAGACTAATTGTAAGTTCTGTTTTTCTTATTTATTAGTTCTGACGGCATTATTTTGGCATCGTGGTTAACGAGAAGAAGGCGTGGCTGAAATAAATGTCTGTGTGAGAAAAACTAACAACTTGAGCCTTGATTAAGACCTCGGAGTGTCATGTCTGTGTAATCATGTTTTGTTTTAGTCATGTTCGGTTTTGTTTTTGGACTTTTTGTGCACTTTTGTTTGTTTGTCACCATAGCAACCATTAGTTTTCACCTGTCACGTCACGCACCTGTTTCACGTTCGGACTCACACACACCTGTCACCAATCATGTCACTGTTATTTAAGCCTACCTTTGTTCATCACTCGTTCTGCCTGCGTTGTTTTGATGTCACCCCGGTTTATGTCTTGCTCTGACCAAGTAAGTTTCCCTGTCCATGCCATAGCTTCTGCTAAAGATTAGCCTCACTTGCGTTTTAGGCACGCTTGCCTTTTTTGTTGTTGTTGTTGTTGTATTGTTTATGTTTGTGGTAGTGCGTGATTTATGTTAATAAATCCTAGCCTACCTTCACGCTGTTGTCCGGAGTCGTCTCTTTGCATTGGAAGAACACCCCCCCACGTGACACGGAGGGAGTAACAAAAAGTAAACACACTCTAAGTAAGGCGAGACATTAGTCTGAATATGATGCATCTAGCAAAGTGAGACAGGCAGAAGAAACAAAACAATACAGCATGAACATGTCAGACAAAAGACTTGAAGATGAATCTTTAACCAAAACAACTACCACAAAAATGTCATCATCAGTAAGCCAACCTTTTGTCCAGGAATCACAGGATATAGATTCACAATACAAGCACCATGTTTGCACCAAAACACACACACACACACACACACACACACACACACACACACACACACACACACACACACACACACACACACACACACACGTAGTCTGACTTTTGACCCACTCTTGTGAATGACGCTTAAAGTTCTTCAGATTTTTGAAGCGTAAGCTTAAAGGGGAACATTATCACCAGACCTATGTAAGCATCAATATATACCTTGATGTTGCAGAAAAAAGACCATATATTTTTTTAACCGATTTCCGAACTCTAACTGGGTGATTTTTGGCGAATTAAACGCCTTTCTAATATTCGCTCCCGGAGGCATAAGGGACGGTGTGAGCCAAGACATCCAGGGGGTTTAGCTCGCTCGTCTGCGGGAACAAACTGCCGCCATTGCTTGCCGTGCTACCGAGGTCCTTTGTCCCTGAATTGCTCACACACTCCGGCAGATTCAATGGGGGTCTGACGGCAGATTTCTTTGACTTTATCGTTGGAAATGCATCTGCTTTGAGTGTCGCAGGATATCCACACATTCTTGCCATCTCTGTCGTAGCATAGCTTTCGTCGGTAAAGTGTGCGGAACAAACGTCCGATTTCTTGCCACTTTGGCATCTTTGGGCCACTGGTGCAACTTGAATCCGTCCCTGTTCGTGTTGTTACACCCTCCGACAACACACCGACGAGGCATGATGTCTCCAAGGTACGGAAAACAGTCGAAAAAACGGAAAATAACAGAGCTGATTTGACTCGGTGTTTGAGAAAATGGCGGATTGCTTCCCGATGCTCCGAGAGCGAATATTAGAAAGACGTTTAATTCGCCAAAATTCACCCATTTAGAGTTCGGAAATCGTTTAAAAAAAATATGGTCTTTTTTCTGCAACATCAAGGTATATATTGACGCTTACATAGGTCTGGTGATAATGTTCCCCTTTAAGATCTCTTATTTGGGAACATTTCAGCTTCACTGTGCGATACAACAATGGAGGACGAGAGGCGGACAAAGCGAAAGCGGTTTGCCGACATTGTTCAGCAGCAGTAGGGTATGCTTCGGACAAAACGTCAAACATGCTAACTCATTTGAAGCGGCACCTCCCCCAAGTGAACATCGCTTCAGCGAAGAGAAAGACGAGCGTGGTGCAAACACCGCATTCAAGCAGCCTCTCCTCGGCGAGTCAGGCAGGGCTAAAGCAATAACGAATGTTTTTATAGCAGCAGATTTAAGACCATATAGCATTAGAAACTAGATTTTGAGCCACTTTTATGGTGGAAGATCAATGAGCCCATACATATATCCTCTTACTGCCAAGTTAGCCAGGCACTACCTCGCCATACCTGCTACCACCGTGCCCAGTGAAAGGGTATTTCCCACAGCTGGAGACATTGTAACTGCAAGCAGGTCTGCTCTTTCTGCAGACAATGTGGATAAACTGATTTGTCTGGCAAAAAATATGAAAATTGAGTGAAAGTCACCAGGGTTAAAGGGGAACATTATCACCAGACCTATGTAAGCGTCAATATATACCTTGATGTTGCAGAAAAAAGACCTTTTTTTTTTTAACCCATTTCCGAACTCTAAATGGGTGAATTTTGGCGAATTAAACGCCTTTCTAATATTCGCTCTCGGAGCGATGACGTCACAACGTGACGTCACATCGGGAAGCAATCCGCCATTTTCTCAAACACTGAGTCAAATCAGCTCTGTTATTTTCCGTTTTTTCGACTGTTTTCCGTACCTTGGAGACATCATGCCTCGTCGGTGTGTTGTCGGAGGGTGTAACAACACCAACAGGGACGGATTCAAGTTGCACCAGTGGCCCAAAGATGCCAAAGTGGCAAGAAATTGGACGTTTGTTCCGCACACTTTACCGACTGTTAGAATAATGATGTATATATTATCACACTAACTTTAGTATGCTTAAAGTCCGTTGCTTTAGTTATTTAGCTATTGTGCTCAAGTTGGACTTTTTCTAATGTGAGCAAGGACAAATACTTCTTGTCTGAGGGGTGGCCTCAGCTGTAGATGTTATCTTTGTTTGAGCCCGCCAACAGCCAAGGACTTCAACCGACTTCAGCGAATATGGGATGACGGCACGCGGACGAGGCAGAGACTTCAAGGACCTCAACAAGATAAGATTCCAACACGCAGACGAAGCGGTGACGGGGCGAAAGCACAAGGCCCCCAGAACATTCTGTCACGTATCGCGCGTCCTGGACCTGCTTTGCATAAAATATGTGACCACTCCTTTTAGAGGCGGCCTTAGTATTGTTGACTGTGGAACTCCTGAATAAAAAGAGGGACGCAAGAGCTGGACCTTAGAGCGTAGGGCGAGACTGTGACTAAGGGTCCGGCTCCATGCGTTCTCCTCATGAGCTAAATTGAACTCTGTCTCTGATTGATTCCTTGCTTCTTGTCTGATAAATAGATGTCATCAGTGTTTGAACCTGACACCGACCAAAGCTATGCTACGACAGAGATGGCAAGAATGTGTGGATATCCTGCGACACTCAAAGCAGATGCATTTCCAACCATAAAGTCAAAGAAATCTGCCACCAGACCCCCATTATATCTGCCGGAGTGTGTGAGCTATTCAGGGACAAAGGACCTCGGTAGCACGGCAAGCAATGGCGGCAGTTTGTTCCCGCAGACGAGCGAGCTAAACCCCCTGGATGTCTTGGCTCACACCGTCCCTTATGCCACCGAAGATGATCAAGAGAAGAATATCGACCCTAGCTTCCCTGGCCTGCTGACATGAGGGTATGTCTACAGAATATATTAATTGATGAAAACTGGGCTGTCTGCACTCTCAAAGTGCATGTTGTTGCCAAATGTATTTCATATGCTGTAAACCTAGTTCATAGTTGTTAGTTTCCTTTAATGCCAAACAAACACATACCAATCGTTGGTTAGAAGGCGATCGCCGAATTCGTCCTCGCTTTCTCCCGTGTCGCTGGCTGTCGTGTCGTGTTCGTCGTTTTCGCTTGCATACGGTTCAAACCGATATGGCTCAATAGCTTCAGTTTCTTCTTCAATTTTGTTTTCGCTACCTGCCTCCACACTACAACCATCCGTTTCAATACATGCGTAATCTGTTGAAACGCTTAAGCCGCTGAAATCCGAGTCTGAATCCGAGCTAATGTCGCTATAGTTTGCCGTTCTTTCCGCCATGTTTGTTTGTATTGGCATCACTATGTGTCGTCACAGGAAAATGGACGGGTGTATATAACGATGGTTAAAATCAGGCATTTTGAAGCTTTTTTTAGGGATATTGCGTGATGGGTAAAATTTTGAAAAAAACTTTGAAAAATATAATAAGCCACTGGGAACTGATTTTTAATGGTTTTAACCCTTCTGAAATTGTGATAATGTTCCCCTTTAAAATATTTCAAGGTATTAGTTATTTTTGAGCACATTTGACAATTCCGTGATAATTTATGATAACCGTGATATTTTGGTCCCAATAACTGTGATATGATTTTATTTTATTTTTTAACGTTTCTAATTCACATAAACTTGTTGCTATGCCTCCATGTTTGTTTTGTGTTCTAACATTAGGGAAAGTCTGTATTGTTTATTATTGTTGTTTGGCACAGTTTGTTCCCAACACGCTTAACGTTTTATTGAAGTACATCACAGATTAACACTTGGACATGTCCGAGAAGGAGTAGGAAGAAGCGGAGCTAATTTACTGTTTTTGACCAAATTGCAAGATTTTGTGCGATTCCCTCCCCTTGCGACAGACCCATGATGAGCTGACATGGGCTACATTCCATATGTTAATGTGCATGGTGTGGTCCATCATCCAGTGTAGTAATCTGGCCCATAATATTTCGGGGTAGATGTAAAAAAAACTAAAACAATAAAAAAGTTATGTCCTTTATCCACTGCACGACAATAGGAAAATTCAATAAAACATAAAGGAATGCTGAATAAATGTAGAATGTATTTTAATTCATATGTTGAGACAGTAAATGGAGTACAGGGGTTGGGGGGAATCCAACAGTTGTGTTTATTGTGCAGAAAATCTTTTTTTCAAGGAGTAGTGGATGCCCCAGTTGTATGATGTTCTCTGAGGAGGCTTACTGCGCCAACCCCTGATCTATATGTGTGTGTTCTGGTGCAAACATGGTGCTTGTATTGTGAATCTGTATCCTGAGATTCCTGGACAAAAGGTTTACTTTTGCTTGTCCTTATGTCCCTGCAAGATGATGTTACGTTTTGGACGCATGGCTGCAATGGTTGTGATCTCTCGGATGCAGAATTTTACACCAGTAAAACCAGCAAACCAGTAATTATAGTCTGCAAATTGTGTTGTTGTTGAATGATATTTATCTGATTTAAAGTCAAATATAGTTTATATACTTGTCTGTCTATCTGTGTTGGCCCTGCGATGAGGTGGCGACTTGTCCAGGGTGTACACTGCCTTCCGCCCGAATGCAGCTGAGATAGGCTCCAGCACCCCCCGCGACTCCGAAAGGGACACGCGGTAAATAAATGGATGGATGGATCATTTGTTGCCGTGCTTTTTTGTGTAGACACCATGAAAACATACATTTAGAAGGAATCGTTCATGACTTGCCCATCACTATGACTCTTTGGCCCCGCCCCTAAGTGACGCATGCGTGGAGGATATGCGCTTTGCAGCAAAGTCCTCCTTCACTCCACACACGCTTCTAAGCCTCGGCACATCTCCTCACATCGCTACTAACTACACTTTATTCATCCTCCGTGTCAGGATAAACTCCACTCGTCTCAGTCAACTTTGGACATTATTAGGCCCGCTTAGCTTGCTACTTGTTTTAGCGCGCTACTTAGCTTAGCATGCTAGTTAGCTTAGCTTGTTAGCTGCTAACAAAGAGACGCGGATTTGATCAACACATCGCTTAGTTAAGATCAAGTGTGAGTGTAAAGTGTTGTGATTGTGTGAAAATGTGCGAAAGAACGATGGCAGAGTACAAAGAAGAACTTTCTCGAACAATAGAAGAGAATAAGAGACTAGGTCAACTACTGGACGCTGTTTTCAAGAAACCTCAAGTTGTGTTACACGGAACAGGTTTGTTTACTTCTTACTCTCACATCTTTACTAACTTTATATTTCATCATTAACATGAACATGACGTGTTAAGTTAATTTTGATTAATATGTGTACTCAGACACATGATTGTAACAAACAGTTCAGGGTGTCCCAAGTTACCTCAGAGTATTATGTAAGGAGGAGGAGTTTTGTCCCTCCAGAGTTGCCGTAGGGCTCTGACGTAAGATGTCTATGAGTGTGGGTTGTTGTAGATCAGGGGTCGGCAACCCGCGGCTCTGGAGCCGCATGCGGCTCTTTGATCACTCTGATGCGGCTCAGCTGCATACTTGCCGACCTCCCGATTTTCCCGGGAGACTTCCGGATTTCAGTGCCTCTCCCCGGGGCAAATATTCTCCGAATTTCACCTTAACAATAATAATAAGGGCGTGCCGTGATGGTACAGCATTTAGCGCCCTCTACAACCTCTACAAACAGCGTGCCGGCCCAGCCACACGTTGTATGAGGCTTCTGCTTGCACACATACGTACAGTAAAAGCAAGGCATACTTGGTCAACAGCCATACAGGTCACACTGACGGTGGCCGTATAAAACAACTTTAACACTCTTATTAATAATGCGCCACACTGTGAACCAAAACCAAACAAGAATGACAAACACATTTCGGGAGAAATGTGTATGTTTAATGTGTTTTTTTAAGACAACATAAACACAACAGAACAAACACCCAGAATCCCATGCAGCCTTAACATTATACACCCCCCCTCCCCCCGCTACCACCAAACCCTGCCCCCTCAACCCTGCTCACCCACACATCAACCCCCCCACCCCCTCCGTGCATCGGTTGAGGTGGGCGGGTTTTGTTGGTAAGGGGGGGGGGGGGGGGGGGTGTATAATGTAGCCCGGAAGAGTTAGGGCTGCATGGGATTCTGGGTATTTGTTCTGTTGTGTTTATGTTAAGTTAAAGTTAAAGTACCAGCGAAATTTGTCTTCTATATTTGACCCATCCCCTTGTTCACCCCTGGGAGGTGAGGGGAGCAGTAGGCAGCAGCGGTGCCGCGCCCGGGAATCATTTTTGGTGATTTAACCCCCAATTCCAATCCTTGGCGTACCACTAGGTCAGGGGTCGGCAACCCGCGGCACCGGAGCCGCATGCGGCTCTTTGACCACTCTGATGCGGCTCAGCTGCATACTTGCCGACACTCCCGATTTTTCCGGGAGACTTCCGAATTTCAGTGCCCCTCCTGACAATCTCCCGGGGTAACCTTTCTCCAATTTTCACCAGGACAACAATATTGAGGACGTGCCGTGATGGCACTGCCTTCAGTGTCCGCTTTACCACCACACTGTCTGCGTGACGGCCCAGTCACATGTTGCATTTGGCTTCTGCATACACACGTGAGTGACTGCAAGGCATATTTAGTCAACAGCCATACAGGTCACACTGAGGGTGGTGATATAAACAATTTTAACACTCTTACTAATATGCGCCACACTGTGAACCCACACCAAACAAGAATGACAAACACATTTCGGGAGAACATCCGCACCGTAACACAACAGAACAAATACCCAGAATCCCTTGTATTCCTAACTCTTCCGGGCTACATTATATACCCCGCGACCACCAAACACCGCCCCCTCTCCCCTCCGTGCGTCGGTTGAGGTGGGCGGGGTTAGAGGGGGGAGGGGGGTGTATAATGTAGCCCGGAAGGTGGTTTTAGACTTTTAACGGAAGTGAGCCTTGCTTTTTGAAGCAGCACATTTTTCAGCACTGCATTTTTTTAACATAATTTTTATGCAGTGAATTTTCAACTAACTGTATCGTTTCGGATCGAAAAGCATTCTAATAAAAAAGACAATTCCTGAATCCAAATACACAAAAACAGATACCAACAAGAAAAAAAAGTAGGTTTTGTATTATAGGATCCCAACCTAAGAGGGGTTTTGAGACAAGAAAACAAATAAAAGCCTTGAAATTAATATAAGAAAAGTCCAATTAAATCTCCAATATTAAAAAAAAAACATTGAAATTAAGTGCTCTGGTTTAAGAGGACACGTTTAAATGTCAGCAGCAACATGAAAATAACTGACCTTTAACTATGGTGTTTTTATAGGTGAACATTATTATAGGACATACACACAATAAACATGATTATAGGACATACACACAAACAAAATAAACATGATTACAGGATATACAAACAATAAACATTATTATAAACAAATATTATTTTACTTCGAGGCAGGAGCTCCACTCCTGTGTCCCAATGATCCGAGGAGCTATGTTGTCCGGGGGCTTTCATGCCCCCTGGTAGGGTCTCCCAAGACAAACAGGTCCTCGGTGACGGATCAGACAAAGAGCAGCTCGAAGACTTCTCTGGGAATGAAACAACAAAGACTCAGATTTCCCTCGCCCGGACGCGGGTCACCGGGGCCCCCCTCTGGAGCCCGGCCCGGAGTTGGGGCACGATGGCGAGCGCCTGGTGGCCGGGCCTGTCCCCATGGGGCCCAGCCGGGCACAGCACGAAGAGACAACGTGGGTCACCCCTCCAATGGGCTCACCACCCATAGCAAGGGTCATAGAGGTCGGGTGCATTGTGAGCTGGGCGGCAGCCGTAGGCAGGGCACTTGGCGGTCCGATCCTCGGCTACATAAGCTAGCTCTTGGGACGTGGGACGTCACCTCGCTGGGGGGAAGGAGCCTGAGCTAGTGCGCGAGGTAGAAAAGTTCCGGCTAGATATAGTCGGACTCACCTTGACGCACAGCAAGGGCTCTGGAACCAGTTCTTTCGAGAGGGGTTGGACTCTCTTCCACACGCAGTGAGAGGCGACGAGCTGGGGTAGAAATTCTTGTTGCCCCCCCGGGTCAAAGCCTGCACGTTGGGGTTCAACCCAGTAGACAAGAGGGTAGCCTCCCTCCGCCTTCGGGTGGGGGGACGGGTCCTGACTGTTGTTTGTGCTTACGCACCAAACAGCAGTTCAGAGTACCCACCCTTTTTGGATACACTCGAGGAAGTACTGGAAAGTGCTCCCCCGGGTGATTCCCTTGTCCTACTGGTTGACTTCAACGCTCATGTTGGCAACGACAGTGAAACCTGGAGAGGCGTGATTGGGAAGAATGGCCGCCCGGATCTGAACCCGGGTGGTGTTTTGCTATCGGACTTTTGTGCTCGTCACAGATTGTCCATAACAAACACCATGTTCAAACATTAGGGTGTCCATATGTGCACTTGGCACCAGGACACCCTAGGCCGCAGTTCCATGATCGACTTTGTAGTTGTGTCATCGGATTTGCGGCCTCATGTTTTGGACACTCGGGTGAAGAGAGGGGCGGAGCTTTCTACCAATCACCACCTGGTGGTGAGTTGGCTGCGATGGTGGGGGAGGATGCCGGACAGACCTGGCAGGCCCAAACGCATTGTGAGGGTCTGCTGGGAACGCCTAGCAGAGTCTCCTGTCAGAGAGAGTTTCTATTCCCACCTCCGGAAGAACTTTGAACATGTCACGAGGGCGGTGCTGGACATTGAGTCCGAGTGGACCATGTTCCGCACCTCTATTGTCGAGGCGGCTGATTGGAGCTGTGGCCGCAAGGTAGTTTGTGCCTGTCGTGGCGGTAATCCTAAAACCCGTTGGTGGACACCGGCGGTGAGGGATGCCGTCAAGCTGAAGAAGGAGTCCTATCGGGTTCTTTTGGCTCATAGGACTCCGGAGGCAGCGGACAGGTACCGACAGGCCAAGCGGTGTGCGGCTTCAGTGGTCGCGGAGGCAAAAACTCAGACATGGGAGGAGTTCGGGGAAGCCATGGAAAACGACTTCCAGACGGCTTCAAAGCGATTCTGGACCACCATCCGCCACCTCAGGATGGTGAAGCAGTGCACTGTCAACACCGTGTATGGTGCGGATGGTGTTCTGCTGACCTCGACTGCGGATGTTGTGGATCGGTGGAAGGAATACTTCGAAGACCTCCTCAATCCCACTAACACGTCTTCCTATGAGGAAGCAGTGTCTAGGGAATCTGTGGTGGGCTCTCCTATTTCTGGAGCTGAGGTTGCTGAGGTAGTTAAAAAGCTCCTCTGTGGCAAGGCCCCGGGGGTGGATGAGAGCCGCCCGGAGTTCCTTAAGGCTCTGGATGCTGTGGGGCTGTCTTGGTTGACAAGACTCTGCAGCATCGCGTGGACATCGGGGGCGGTACCTCTGGATTGGCAGACCAGGGTGGTGGTTCCTCTCTTTAAGAAGGGGAACTGGAGGGTGTGTTCCAACTATCGTGGGATCACACTCCTCAACCTTCCCGGTAAGGTCTATTCAGGTGTACTGGAGAGGAGGCTATGCCGGATAGTCGAACCTTGGATTCAGGAGGAACAGTGTGGTTTTTGTCCTGGTCGTGGAACTGTGGACCAGCTCTATACTCTCGGCAGGGTCCTTGAGGGTGCATGGGAGTTTGCCCAACCAGTCTACATGTGCTTTGTGGACTTGGAGAAGGCATTCGACCGTGTCCCTCGGGAGGTCCTGTGGGGAGTGCTCAGAGAGTATGGGGTATCGGACTGTCTGATTGTGGCTGTCCGCTCCCTGTATGATCAGTGTCAGAGCTTGGTCCGCATTGCCGGCAGTAAGTCGGACACGTTTCCAGTGAGGGTTGGACTCCGCCAAGGCTGCCCTTTTGTCACCGATTCTGTTCATAACTTTTATGGACAGAATTTCTAGGCGCAGTCAAGGCGTTGAGGGGATTGGGTTTGGTGGCTGCAGGATTAGGTCTCTGCTTTTTGCAGATGATGTGGTCCTGATGGCTTCATCTGGCCAGGATCTTCAGCTCTCACTGGATCGGTTCGCAGCCGAGTGTGAAGCGACTGGGATGAGAATCTGCACCTCCAGGTCCGAGTCCATGGTTCTCGCCTGGAAAAGGGTGGAGTGCCATCTCCGGGTTGGGGAGGAGACCCTGCCTCAAGTGGAGGAGTTCAAGTACCTAGGAGTCTTGCTCACGAGTGAGGGAAGAGTGGATCGTGAGATCGACAGGCGGATCGGTGCGGCGTCTTCAGTAATGCGGACGCTGTATCGATCCGTTGTGGTGAAGAAGGAGCTGAGCCGGAAGGCAAAGCTCTCAATTTACCGGTCTATCTACGTTCCCATCCTCACCTATGGTCATGAGCTTTGGGTTATGACCAAAAGGACAAGATCACGGGTACAAGCGGCCGAAATGAGTTTCCCCCGCCGGGTGGCGGGGCTCTCCCTTAGAGATAGGGTGAGAAGCTCTGCCATCCGGGAGGAGTTCAGAGTAAAGCCGCTGCTCCTCCACATCGAGAGGAGCCAGATGAGGTGGTTCGGGCATCTGGTCAGGATGCCACCTGAACGCCTCCCGAGGGAGGTGTTTAGAGCACGTTTAAGGGCCACGGGGAAGACCCAGGAATATATATTTCATGGCATAATATGTCATGTCAAACATATAACACCTTTGTGACATGAAAAAACACAACTAAATCATGGCGTTTACTTTTTGATATTAATATAAAACTCAAAGCAGTTTGGCTAATGAAGATGAAGTCTAATAAACAAGCTTTGTTCTTCTCCAACAACGCCTCCTTGTAGTTCAGTGCAACAGTTTGGCCAACAAAAATAAAGACTAGTGACACCTCTCACATCGAATACACAATCTTCACAGCCAGCGTTCAATTCAATGAGATGACAAAACATTTGAGCTAGTATTGATGTTAATTGAACACTGATACAGTTTGCAGTTAAATAAAGGAGAAGTGAACATCCCAGTAAAAAAACAACAACTTCATAAACAAGTTGTGACAACGTTCACGACACATCACCTGCTGCATGAATGGCCTTCCCAAAGTCGTGTGGACAATGCTGAAGAAACAAGTCTATGTCAGAAAACCAACAAATTTAGCTGAACCGCACCAATTTTGTCAAGAGGAGTGGTCAAAAATTCCAGCAGAAGCTTGTGGATGGCTACCAAAAGCGCCTTATTGCAGGTAAACTTGCCAAGGGACATGTAAGCAAATATTAACATTGCTGTATGTATACTTTTGACCCTCACATTTGCTCACATTTTCAGTAGACCCATAATAAATTCATAAAAGAAGCAAACTTCATGAATGTTTTTAGTGACCAACAAGTATGTGCTCCAATCACTCTATCACAAAAAAATAGGAGTTGTAGAAATGATTGGAAACTCAAGACAGCCATGACATGATGTTCTTTACAAGTGTACGTAAATTTTTGATCGTGACTGTATATATGCATGTGTATATGTATATATATCCATCCATCCATCCATTTTCTACCGCTTATCCCTTTCGGAGTGGCGGGGGTACTGGAGCCTATCTCAGCTACAATCGGGTGGAAGGCGGGGTATGTATATATATATATATATATATATATATATATATATATATATATATATATATATATATATATATATATATATATATTTATGTGTATATGTTCAGTTTAACAGTCCAGTTGTGATTGATTGAATGCCCTGAGAATTATACTGGACATTCTTTTGTAATTGCCACAAAATAACGTGTAGTATTTTGTTAATTTCTTTCCAAAAATATTTTAATTTTATAGATATTTTCAAAGCAGATGCTTAGGGCCCTCTGGCACTTCATGGAGGACCCGTAAAATCTGTGCCTCTTAAGACCTCACTGTTGGCTTTGTACGATCATGTTACTTCTCAACTAGTCTAAGTTGATGCTAATCGACCTGTTTCTTCTCCTTTTTACTGAATGTGAAAGCAAAAGTGAGTCCACAAATAACCAAATCGTAAAAGCAGAATAGAAAATGAAATCTGAATTGGTAAAATCTTATCTATTTCGATCCCAGCATGTGTTTGTCTTCTTGTGTCCTGCAGACGTCTGTGAAAAATATCGTCCACCTGAGCAGCAGGAGGGGTCCTCCAGTGTGGAGCAGAAGAGGTCACAGCACTTCCACGTGAAAGAAGAGGAGCCACAGCCCCCCTACATTAAAGATGAAGAAAAACAGCGGCTGTCCCACCACTTCATAGAGGAAGACAAGAGACACCTCATCAGTGTGAAGAGTGAAGATGATGAGGTCAAAGGTGAGAGTGAGGAGCCTCCAAGCAGCAGCTCAACTCAACACATGACAACAGAAGCTGATGGAGACCACTGTGGAGGATCACAAGCAGACAAGCTCTTAGCTCCACTATCAGATAGTGAGGACACAACGTCACACTCTCCTGACACTGATGATGAAGACTCTAAAGATGATAAGACATGTCACACTGACAACACACACCTTACATGTTCTCACTGTGACAAAACCTTTAAACACAATTGTCATCTAAAAATACACATGAGAACACACACTGGAGAAAAACCTTTTTCATGTTCAACTTGCGGTAAAGATTTTAATCAAAGGGGCCATTTGAAAATACACATGAGAACACACACTGGAGAAAAACCTTTTTCCTGCTCAGAATGTGGTAAAAGTTTTGCAGTAAGTCAAAGTTTAAAAGCACACATGACAACACACACTGGAGAAAAACCTTTTTCCTGCTCAGAATGTGGTAAAAGTTTTGCAGTAAGTCAAAGTTTAAAAGCACACATGAGAACACACACTGGAGAAAAACCTTTTCCCTGCTTAGAATGTGGTAAAAGTTTTGCAGTAAGTCACAAGTTAAAAGAACACATGAGAATACACACTGGAGAAAAACCTTTTTCGTGTTCAGTCTGCAATAAATATTTTACTCTCAGGACCAATTTAAAAACACACATGAGAATACACACTGGAGACAAACCTTTTTCCTGCTCAGAATGTGGTAAAAGTTTTGTAAAAAATGTAAGTTTAAAAGTACACATGAGAACACACACTGGTGAAAAACCATACTCCTGTTCAAGTTGCAACAAAGGCTTCCGTTACCTAAACACTTTTAAAGTACACATGAGAACACACACAGGAGAGAAAGTGTTGAGTTGCAGTGTGTGTGGTGAAAGATTCTCCTATAAGTACCAGTGTAAGAAACACAAGTGTGCTGGTGAGAACAGCAGCAGCAAATGAAGATGCAGGATTTGAAATAAAATTTCTCACATCAGCACATATAACATGTGTGACATCATTGTTGTGTGTGTAACACAATCTTGTTGTTATGCTTATAACATATATAGAGTAAATACTTCAGATTAGTGCTTTTATTTCAGTCAAGTACATGAGTTAATATACACATTTGTGTACTTTAAAATGAACAGAACAATTTGACTGAAAAGGTGAGAATAAACAGTACATAAAATATGTTACATACAATGAATATTTTATGTGTAGATATTCATAATTCACTTTTATATTTATACATAATAGTGTTTTATATGTGTTTTTAAATAATGAAGTGTTACATATTTTATTTTCTAATTGTAAATGATTCCATAGATGAACTCCTTTATATGATATACATATTTGTTTTACATGTGTTCATACCTTTGCTTTTGAGTACACATAAATCCCTCTTAGTTCATATTTACTGGTTCACATCTGAAACATCTTCTGGACCACTTCTGGAAGCGTATTATTATTTACTTTATACATCATTTGAGCAGTTGTCCTTTATACAATTTTAAAATGTGTGACTTTATGAATCATTTGTTGGGTCTCTATAATCCATTCTATTAATTGTCTTTATTACTCTCTTGTGTAATATGAATATTGTTGTGTGATTGTTTTATATGTATGTCCCCAGACCTTTATGCAATAAACAATGTATGCTTCAACTAAAGTTGGGTACAATAAAGGTAGTTAATATTTGTGGGTATGTATTTTGTTCTATTTATTATCGCAGTCAATCTTTAAATGTTTTCTTTATATGACTTACATGTAGTTTCCAGCTTACTTCATCATCTAGACCAGGGGTGTCAAACTCAAATACAGAGTGGGCCAAAATTTAAAACTAAACAAAGCCGCGGGCCAAGGTTGAACAAATTAACCTTTTTGATAGGGACACAAACAAGTTTTACATTAAATATTGAACAAGCAAGGCTTATATAACTTTATAGTGACATGCAAAATCCAGTTTCAAATAATAATAATAATAATTAAAAAATATCAATGGCATATCAAATACAATTTAAATAAAAATTGAATGCCTCTTTTCTATTTGCAGCCTTCTGAGGTAAACATCAACATTAATTTTTTCCACAGGCTAATAAATTTGAAAATAAAATAATGAATAAACCAACCATTCAGGACTTTAAACTGCTCAGTTCGCAACACACTGATCTAATCTGATGTGCCCAAGCCAGATACCTGGCATCTTTTCTTGAATGCTAGTTCATTAATGTTGGGGCTCAGACTTTGAGCTGAGGCAACCTTCATTATCGAACGAAGGTGTTCATCAGTCAATATATCTCGTATTCCACAGTCTTGGGGGCGTGTCTTACAGGCACTGCTTTTAACGTCCTCTACGAGCTGACATCACATCCGCTTTCCATCCCTTCTAGCAACGTGCCCGCCTTGTCACAAGATATGAGCGGCTCCTGTAGCACACTCATGTAAATGCAACGCATACTTCATCAACAGCAATACAGTTTACACTGAGAGTGTCCGTATAAGCAACTTTAACATTGTTAGAAATATGCGCCACACTGAATCCACACCAAACAAGAATGACAAACACATTTTGGGAGAACATCTGCACATTAACACAACATAAACACAACAGAACAAATACCCAGAATCCTTTGCAGCACGAACTCTTCCAGGACTACAATATACACCCCCGTTACTTCCAACCCCCCCCCCCCCCCCCCCAGATAATGCATCTGCCCCAAGTGGAGGAGTTCAAGTACCTCGGAGTCTTGTTCACGAGTGAGGGAAGAGTGGATCGTGAGATCAACAGGCGGATCGGTGCGGCATCTTCAGTAATGCGGACGCTGTATCGATCCGTTTTGGTGAAGAAGGAGCTGAGCCGGAAGGCAAAGCTCTCAATTTACCGGTTGATCTACGTTCCCATCCTCACCTATGGTCATGAGCTTTGGGTTATGACCGAAAGGACAAGATCACGGGTACAAGCGGCCGAAATGAGTTTCCTCCGCCGGGTGGCGGGGCTCTCCCTTAGAGATAGGGTGAGAAGCTCTGTCATCCGGGGGGAGCTCAAAGTAAAGCCGCTGCTCCTCCACATCGAGAGGAGCCAGATGAGGTGGTTCGGGCATCTGGTCAGGATGCCACCCGATCGCCTCCCTCGGGAGGTATTTAGGGCACGTCCGACCGGTAGGAGGCCACGGAGAAGACCCAGGACACGTTGGGAAGACTATGTCTCCCGACTGGCCTGGGAACGCCTCGGGATCCCCCGGGAAGAGCTGGACGAAGTGCCTGGGGAGGGGGAAGTCTGGGCTTCCCTGCTTAGGCTGCTGCCCCCGCGACCCGACCTCGGATAAGCGGAAGAAGATGGATATAGATATATATATATATATATATATATATATATATATATATATATATATATATATATATATATATATATATATATATATATATATATATATATATATGATGACTTGGTCCTGGGGTTTAGTTTTTCTCGAAGGCAACGGAAAGTTGGCTCGGGCGAGACGGGAATGAAGGTACATTTTTATTTAAACACTATAAATACAAAACAAGGAAGTAAACAAATGGCGCGCACAATGGCGGAGAACAAACTATGAAACCAAACACTTGCACATAGGCAAAAACTATGAACAACAAAAAACACTAACTGTGGCAATAATAAACAAAACTTACTTGGTATGGACAAAAAGGAGCAGCGTGAACGATGGACATGAAAAAAAGAGTCAGAAATGTGCAGAAGCATAAATGTGGAGATGTCACCAGAAAGACAAACTGAAAAACAATGAACTTAAATACTACAGACATGATTAACGAAAACAGGTGCGTGACTCAAAACGTGAAACAGGTGCGTGACGTGACAGGTGAAAACTAATGGGTTGCTATGGTGACAAACAAGAGTGCACAATGAGTCCAAACGTGGAACAGGTGAAACTAATGGGTAATCATGGAAACAAGACAAGGGAATGAAAAGCCAGAAACTAAAGAGTCTACAAAAAAACATGACTAAGACAAAACATGATTACACAGACATGACAATATATAGATAGATATGATATATATAATGCCAAAGGAAATGTAAAAAGAACATGAAAACCTCCCACAGTCTAAAATACATTATAAAAACTATTAGCATCGAAGACAAAAATAATATCATGAGTGTAATATTGATTTTGTTTCTTTTTTTTCTTTCCTTATGCTACTGTTGTTTCAATACATTGTTAAATATTTGAATATTTTTACGAAAATAAGTTGTATGTCTTTGTTTTGAAAATGTAAAATGGACAAGTTTACTTTTATTTTCAGAATAAGTAAATAGTAGGGGCAGCACGGTGGAAGAGGGGTTAGTGCGTCTGCCTCACAATACAAAGGTCCTGAGTAGTCTTGGGTTCAATCCCAGACTCGGGATCTTTCTGTGTGGAGTTTGCATGTTCTCCCCGTGACTGCGTGGGTTCCCTCCGGGTACTCCGGCTTCCTCCCACCTCCAAAGACATGCACCTGGGGATAGGTTGATTGGCAACACTAAATGGTCCCTAGTGTGTGAATGTTGTCTGTCTATCTGTGTTGGCCCTGCGATGAGGTGGCGACTTGTCCAGGGTGTACCCCGCCTTCCGCCTGAATGCAGCTGAGATAGGCTCCAGCGATCCCCCGCGACACCAAAAAGGGACAAGCGGTAGAAAATGGATGGATGGATGGAAACCTTCCACATTATAAAATACATTATAAAAACGATTAGCATCAAAGACAAAAATAATATCATGAGTGTAATATTTATTTTGTTTCTTTTTTTTTCTTTCCTTATGCTACTGTCGTTTCAATACATTGTTAAATATTTGAATATTTTTAAGAAAATAAGTTGTATGTCTTTGTTTTGAAAATGTAGAATGGACAAGTTTATTTTTATTTTCAGAATAAGTAAATAGTATATAATAAAATAGTTGTACCGGGGGTGGGAGCTGGTTGTACTTGTTTCTCTCGCGAGATCTGGAAAAGAGCTGGTTACTTGTTTCTCTCGCGAGATCTGACAACACTGCGCGCGAACCAAACAGGGCGAGGACAAAGCAAGATGGCGTCTGACGGTGAAGACGTTATTGCAGTCGTCACAGTTCAGTGTTCTTAATCTGTGCGTCCATGTACACATATATGTCCTTTATTACACTCTATTAAATAGAGTAAACATCGTTAATAACTGTTTGCATCCGGTTATATTAGTCTGAGCGCACTTTGATGCTTCTCGAGCTAGCTTAGCTTGCTAGTTAGCTTAGCGTGTTAGCTGCTAACAAAGAGAGGCGGAAGTGATGAAAACACATCGCTAAGCAGAGATCAAGTGTGAGTGTAAAGTGTTGTGATTGTGTGAAAATGTGCGAAAGAACGATAGCAGAGTACGAGGAGGAACTTTGTCCAACAAAAGAGGAGAAGGAGCGACAACATGAAAAACATCAAGTTGTGTTACGCAGAACAGGTTTGTTTACTTCTTACTCTCACATCTTTACTAACTTTATATTTATTATTAACACTATTCTTGAATACATTGTCTATAGGAAGATGAATTGTCATGTGAGGATGATGCACTGATTGTTTTATGTTGTTCATAAAAACGAGACAATATTTATGAGAGGTTGATGTTCCTCTCAGTGTGTAACAATGTGTATCAACATGTTTACACAAAACTCACACAGTCACCGGGGGAATATTGCAGAGAGCAGGTTAAGTGCAAACTCCTCGAGAGTTTTACCTCCAAAAATAAGAGAGGTAAGACAAAGTCAGAGTCAGTTACCATGGTAACTGACGCTGTAAACCTAGCCTGCTAGCTGGCAGGTTTGACAAGTTATTTATGTGTGTAAAAGCTATACTGACCTGTTATTTCCTTCATATTGGTGCAGCCATTAACCTACTACAACACCTACTACCGTATTTTCCGCACTATAAGGCGCACCTAAAAACCACAAATTTTCTCAAAAGCTGACAGTGCGCCTTATAATCCGGTGCGCCTTATATATGGGTTAATATTAATATTAATT
The DNA here is from genome assembly GCF_033978685.3 of Nerophis lumbriciformis. NCBI lineage: Eukaryota > Metazoa > Chordata > Actinopteri > Syngnathiformes > Syngnathidae > Nerophis > Nerophis lumbriciformis. The sequence continues at coordinate 5,401,228 of NC_084573.2, forward strand.
TTCATAAAGTTTCGGTCTCGCAACTACGGTAAACAGCCGCCATCTTTTTTCCCCGTAGAAGAAGCGCGCAGTGCATGCTGGGATATGTGACGTTTCATTTCCATTTGTGTGTTTATGTAAAGACCCCAAAATGGCTCCTATTAAGTGTGTTGTCTGTCTAATTATAAATAATGCTGACGAGGCGTGTTAACTGAGTTCTCAACGTTTACTCACAGCGTGCTCATAACCACATTCTAACTGCCAGCATACAACGCTTCTCAGGGCTACCGCGCATGTTCGTCACTATCGTTGCATGCTGGGTAGTGTAGTTGTTATATTTGCTAGCTCATAACATCACATTAAGAGACACGCTTACGCGCTTAATTCAATACTCGCCGTCATTCCGGGTGGATTGACAAAAGACCTCCAGCCGCTAGATATTGGTGTCAACAGGGCATTCGAAGCTAGACTGCTAACTGCGTGGGAACAGTGGATGACAGAAGGCGAACACACCTTCACTAAGACAGGGAGACAGCGCCAGACGACGCCAACATCTGCCAGTGGATCGTAAATGCCTGGGCAGATATTTCGGTCACAACTGTGGTCCGAGCTTTCCGGAAGGCAGGATTCACAGAACTGCTGGACAACAGCGACACTGACTCCGATTACTTCGACGAGACGGAGCCGGCCATTTTGGATCCCACATTCGCCCAACTTTTCAATTCGGACACGAAGGAGAAGAATTCGAGGGATTTATGAATGAAGAATAACTTCAGAAAGTGAGCGTTATGTTTATTTTGTGTGTTGTGACATTAACGTTCGAGCAACATTATGTTGCTATTGCTCTGCACTATTTTGAATTTTACTGTGTTTGTGATTGCACATTTGCGTACATTTTGGGAGTGAACAGAGTTGTTAGAACGCTGGTTTTTAATATATTATTAAAGTTTGACTGACCTATCTGACTGTTTTTTTTGACATTCCTTTAGCGCAGTTAGATGCGGCTTACAACACCGGGCGGCTTATAGGTGGACAAAGTTTTGAAATATGCCGTTCATTGAAGGCGCGGCTTTTAACCCAGGGCGCCTTATGGTGCGGAAAATACTGTATATATATATATACATATATATATATATATATATATATATATATATACTGTATATTTATGTATATATGTTCAGTTTAACAGTCCAGTTGTGATTGATTGAATGCCCTGAGAATTATACTGGACATTCTTTTGTAATTGCCACAAAATAACGTGTAGTATTTTGTTAATTTCTTTCCAAAAATATTTTTATTTTATAGATATTTTCAAAGCAGATGCTTAGGGCCCTCTGTCACTTCATGGAGGACCCGTAAAATCTGTGCCTCTTAAGACCTCACTGTTGGCTTTGTACGCTCATGTTACTTCTCAACTAGTCTAAGTTGATGCTAATCGACCTGTTTCTTCTCCTTTTTACTGAATGTGAAAGCAAAAGTGAGTCCACAAATAACCAAATCGTAAAAGCAGAATCGAAAATGAAATCTGAATTGGTAAAATCGTATCTATTTCAATCCCAGCATGTGTTTGTCTTCTTGTGTCCTGCAGACGTCTGTGAAAAATATCGTCCACCTGAGCAGCAGGAGGGGTCCTCCAGTGTGGAGCAGAAGAGGTCACAGCACTTCCACGTGAAAGAAGAGGAGCCACAGCCCCCCCACATTAAAGATGAAGAAAAAGAGCGGCTGTCCCCCCACTTCATAGAGGAAGACAAGAGACACCTCATCAGTGTGAAGAGTGAAGATGATGAGGTCAAAGTTGAAAGTGAGGAGCCTCCAAGCAGCAGCTCAACTCAACACATGACAACAGAAGCTGATGGAGACCACTGTGGAGGATCACAAGCAGACAAGCTCTTAGCTCCACTATCAGATAGTGAGGACACAACGTCACACTCTCCTGACACTGATGATGAAGACTCTAAAGATGATAAGACATGTCACACTGACAACACACACTTCACATGTTCTCACTGTGACAAAACCTTTAAATACCATTGTCGTCTAAAAATACACATGAGAACACACACTGGAGAAAAACCTTTTTCCTGCTCAGAATGTGGTAAAAGTTTTGTATCAAATCAAAGTTTAAAAATACACATGAGTGCACACACTGGTGAAAAACCCTTTTCCTGCTCAGAATGTGGTAAAAGTTTTTCACTAAGTCGCAATTTAAAAGAACACATGAGAATACACACTGGAGAAAAACCTTTTTCGTGTTCAGTCTGCAATAAATATTTTACTCTCAGGCCCAATCTAAAAACACACATGAGAACACACACTGGAGACAAACCTTTTTCCTGCTCAGTCTGTAGTAAAAGTTTTATACAAGGACATCAATTGAAAGCACACATGAGAACACACTCTGGTGAAAAACCATACACCTGTTCAAGCTGCATCAAAAGCTTTCGTCTCCTAAACACTCTTAAAGTACACATGAGAACACACACAGGAGAGAAAGTGTTGAGTTGCAGTGTGTGTGGTGAAAGATTCTCCTATAAGTACCAGTGTAAGAAACACAAGTGTGCTGGTGAGAACAGCAGCAGCAAATGAAGATGCAGGATTTGAAATAAACTTTCTAACACCATCAGCACATATAACATGTGTGACATCATTGTTGTGTGTGTAACACAATCTTGTTATTATGCTTATAACATATATAGAGTAAATACTTCAGATTAGTGCTTTTATTTCAGTCAAGTACATGAGTTAATATACACATTTGTGTACTTTAAAATGAACAGAACAATTTGACTGAAAAGGTGAGAATAAACAGTACATAAAATATGTTACATACAATAAACATTTTATGTGTAGATATTCATAATTCACTTTTATACTTATACATAATAGTGTTTTATGTGTGTTTTTAAATAATGAAGTGTTACATATTTTATTTTCTAATTGTAGATGATTCCATAGATGAACTCCTTTATATGATATACATATTTGTTTTACATGTGTTCATACCTTTGCTTTTGAGTACACATAAATCCCTCTTAGTTCATATTTACTGGTTCACATCTGAAACATCTTCTGGACCACTTCTGGAAGCATATTAATTTTTACTTTATACATCATTTGAGCAGTTGTCTTTTTTACAATTTTAAAATGTGTGACTTTATGAATCATTTGTTGGGTCTTTATAATCCATTCTATTAATTGTCTTTATTACTCTCTTGTGTGATATGAATATTGTTGTGTGATTGTTTTATATGTATGTCCCCAGACCTTTATGCAATAAACAATGTATGCTTCAACTAAAGTTAAATGTAGTTAATATTTGTGGGTATGTATTTTATTCTATTTATTATCGCAGTCAATTTTTAAAATGTTTTCTTCATATGACTTCCATGTAGTTTCCAGCTTACTTCATCATCTAGACCAGGGGTCGGCAACCCAAAATGTTGAAAGAGCCATATTGGACCAAAATTACAAAAAAAAATCTGTCTGGAGCCGCAAAAAATTAAAAGCCATATTACATACAGATAGTGTGTCATGAGATATAAATTGAATTAAGAGGACTTAAAGGAAACTAAATGAGCTCAAATATAGCTACAAATGAGGCATTATGATGCAATATGTACATATAGCTAGCCTAAATAGCATGTTAGCATCGATTAGCTTGCAGTCATGCAGTGACCAAATATGTCTGATTAGCACTCCACACAAGTCAATAACATCAACAAAACTCACCTTTCATGCACAACCTTAAAAATTTGGTGGACAAAATGAGACAGAAAAAGAAGTGGCATAAAACACGTCCTAGAAAGTTATACATGTAAACAAACTACGGTGAGTTCAAAGACCGCCAAAATTAGTAAGACAAAACGGCGCTCGCCAAATACTCGAATCAGTGACGCATGTTTAATATAAACAGTGTGATTTCTAACAATTAGGGAGGTTTGTGTCATGTTTGTCCTCCTACAGAAACCATATTAAAACAAAAAAATAGATTGTTTTCCCCTCATCTTTTTCCATTTTTCATACATTTCTGAAAAAGCTCCAGAGAGCCACTAGGGCGGCGCTAAAGAGCCGCATGCGGCTCGCCGACCCCTGCTATAGACAATGTATTCAAGAATAGTGTTAATAATAAATATAAAGTTAGTAAAGATGTGAGAGTAAGAAGTAAACAAACCTGTTCTGTGTAACACAACTTGATGTTTTTCATGTTGTCGCTCCTTCTCCTCTTTTGTTGGACAAAGTTCCTCCTCGTACTCTGCTATCGTTCTTTCGCACATTTTCACACAATCACAACACTTTACACTCACACTTGATCTCTGCTTAGCGATGTGTTTTCATCACTTCCGCCTCTCTTTGTTAGCAGCTAACAAGCTAAGCTAATTAACAAGCTAAGCTAGCTCGAGAAGCATCAAAGTGCGCTCAGACTAATATAACCGGATGCAAACAGTTATTAACGATGTTTACTCTATTTAATAGTGTGTAATAATATGTGTACAAGGACGCACAGATTAATGAACACTGAACTGCAGGGTTGGGACTCACGCGTTACAAAGTACGTTACTGTAACGCCGTTATTTTTGGCGGTAACTATCAATCAATCAATCAATCTTTATTTATATAGCCCTAAATCACAAGTGTCTCAAAGGGCTGCACAAGCCACAACGACATCCTCGGTACAAAGCCCACATAAGGGCAAGGAAAAACTCACCCCAGTGGGACGTCGATGTGAATGACTATGAGAAACCTTGGAGAGGACCGCATATGTGGGTAACCCCCCCCCCCTCTAGGGGAGACCGAAAGCAATGGATGTCGAGTGGGTCTGACATAATATTGTGAGAGTCCAGTCCATAGTGGATCCAACATAATAGTAAGAGTCCAGTCCATAGTGGGGCCAGCAGGACACCATCCCGAGCGGAGACGGGTCAGCAGCGCAGAGATGTTCCCAGCCGATGCACAGGCGAGCGGTCCACCCCGGGTCCCGACTCTGGACAGCCAGCACTTCATCCATGGCCACCGGACCTGTGCCCCCCCCCCCCCCAAGGAAAAGGGGAGCAGAGGAGAAAAGAAAAGAAACGGCAGATCAACTGGTCTAACAGGGGGGCTATTTAAAGGCTAGAGTATACAAATGAGTTTTAAGATGGGACTTAAATGCTTCTACTGAGGTAGCATCTCTAATTGTTACCGGGAGGGCATTCCATAGTACTGGAGCCCCAATAGAAAACGCTCTATAGCCCGCAGACTTTTTTTGGGCTCTGGGAATCACTAATAAGCCGGAGTTCTTTGAACGCAGATTTCTTGCCGGGACATATGGTACAATGCAATCGACAAGATAGGACGGAGCTAGACCGTGCAGTATTTTATACGTAAGTAGTAAAACCTTAAAGTCACATCTTAAGTGCACAGGAAGCCAGTGCAGGTGAGCCAGTATAGGCGTAATATGATCAAACTTTCTTGTTCTTGTCAAAAGTCTAGCAGCCGCATTTTGTACCAACTGTAATTTTTTAATGCTAGACATAGGGAGACCCGAAAATAATACGTTACAGTAGTCGAGACGAGACGTAACGAACGCATGAATAATGATCTCAGCGTCGCTAGTGGATAAAATAGAACGAATTTTAGCGATATTACGGAGATGAAAGAAGGCCGTTTTAGTAACACTCTTAATGTGTGACTCAAAGGAGAGAGTTGGGTGGAAGATAATACCCAGATTCTTTACTGATTCGCCTTGTGTAATTGTTTGGTTGTCAAATGTTTAGGTGGTATTATTAAATAAATGTCGGTGTTTAGCAGGACCGATAATCAGCATTTCCGTTTTCTTGGCGTTGAGTTGCAAGAAGTTAGCGGACATCCATTGTTTAATTTCATTAAGACACGCCTCCAGCTGACTACAATCCGGCGTGTTGGTCAGCTTTAGGGGCATGTAGAGTTGGGTGTCATCAGCATAACAATGAAAGCTAACACCGTATTTGCGTATGATGTCGCCTAGCGGCAGCATGTAAATATTAAAGAGTGCAGGGCCAAGAACCGAACCCTGAGGAACTCCGCACGTTACCTTAACATAGTCCGAGGTCACATTATTATGGGAGACGCACTGCATCCTGTCAGTAAGATAAGAGTTAAACCACGACAAAGCTAAGTCTGACATACCAATACGTGTTTTGATACGCTCTAATAAAATATTATGATCGACGGTATCGAAAGCAGCGCTAAGATCAAGAAGCAGCAACATAGATGACGCATCAGAATCCATCGTCAGCAGTAGATCATTAGTCATTTTTGCGAGGGCAGTCTCTGTAGAGTGATTTGCCCTGAAACCGGATTGAAAAGGTTCACAGAGATTGTTAGACACTAAGTGTTCATTTAGCTGCTGTGCCACAATTTTTTTGAGGATTTTCGAAATAAAGGGAAGGTGGGACACCGGTCGGTAGTTTACCATGAGGTCAGGATCAAGGTTAGGTCTTTTGAGCAGAGGATGAATATCCGCTTTCTTGAATGCTAGGGGAACAGTGCCAGAGGAAAGTGATAAGTTTATAATATTTATATATATATATATATATATATATATATATATATATATATATATATATATATATATATATATATATATATATATATATATATATAATTTGTTCCCCCGTAATAATATTGAAATATCTAACAATGTATTGAATTAAGGGAAGACAAAAACCCCAAAAGAAACAAAATAAATATTACACACATGATATTTTTTTCTTTGATGCTAATAGTTTTTAGAATGCATTTTAGAATGTGGGGTATATATATATATATAAAATAATATATTTATATATATATATATATATATGTATATATATACATATATATTTGTATATATATATATATATATATATATATATATATGTATACATATACATATATATTTGTATATATATATATATATATGCAAATATATATATATGAATATATCAATTTATATAGATATATATTTTTATATGTATATTTATACACATATATATATAAATATATATATATATATATCTATATATATATATATATATATATATATATATATATATATATATATATATATATATATATATATATATATATATCTATGCAAATATATATATGAATATATCAATTTATATAGATATATTTTTTTTATATGTGTATATATATATATATATATATATATATATATATATTTATATACATATTTATATATATATATATATATATATATATATATATATATATATATATGAATATTTTAATTACAACAAGGTGGTCTTGCCGCTGGGCCTTAGGCCTGTCACACCTCCACTGGTGCCTGTGGTGGACTGTGCACGGCAGGGACGTCCTCTTCCCTGAGGCAGGCCTAAACCTGACCGCATACCAGAAAAGGTTTTGCTGCAGGGTCTTCAGCTGGGGACCACCTCTCATTGATGTTTCGCCCCTTAGCCCAGAACATTTCCCGGTGGCGGGGCAGTGAACAGGGACGTTTCCCTGACACCCTCTGCAGCAAAACCTACTTGGATGTTGCTCCCCAAGCCTTGTCGTGTCGTTTCAGCCAGAGTCAGTGGCTAGCTTTCTCTGCTTCTTCTGAAAGCTCCTTGGTGGATCTGCTCAGAGTGGCTCCACGTAGTCCCAGGTCCTTGAGCGGGCGTGGTGTTGTTCTGCCCACAAAGCCTCTGGCTCCCACCTCCACCGGATACAGTCTCACCCTCCATCCACTTTCTCTGCATTCTGCAACCAGGTCTGCTTACTTTGCCTTCCTTCTCTCGTAAGCAACTTCCAAACCCTCCGCCCATGGCACTGTCAGCTCAACCAGTATTACTGACTTCAGAGCTGCAGACCACAGCACCACATCTGGTCTTATGGAGCTGCCTACCCAGGTCCACTTCCATCCTCCATTCCGCCCCTGGTGTTAATAGCTTGGCGGGTGGTCTCTTGCTGGAATGTGTCGCAGGTTCCCCCTGCCTCAGGAAGTGGATCCTGCATTGGCTTTCTGCTGGACTCTGGTTGTTTACCTCCTGCTGACTTTTTTCCAGCACCTCTGCCAGCTTGCTGAGCACTTGGTCGTGCCGCCACCTGAGCCGACCCTGTGTCAGCGCCATTTTGCAGCCTGACAGAACATGCTGGAGTGAGGCATTGATGGTCCCGCAGAGGTCGCAGGATTGCTCTGTGCCAAGCCATTGGTGGAGGTTTTAGGGCTCGGGAGGGTGTCATATGTTGCCCTGATGAGGAAACTGAGCCGAGCCTGTGGCAGTTTCCAGAAATCTGCCCAGCTGATTGCTCGGTTCGAGACACCCTCCCAAGTTGTCCACCTCCCCTGCTGCCCCTGTGCCACAGACCTTACTCTAAGCTCCTCCTTCTCAATCCTGGTCACCTCAGCAACAACAAGGTCCTTCCTCTCCTTCCTGCCTGCCTTGGACCATAGGATGGGTGGATCGCTCCATCCAAAGCCTGCCCGGCCTGTCTGGACCATGCCCACGACTTCTTGGTGTTGCAGTCTCCCCATCGCCTTCTGGACCTCCTCCTTGGCCCTCCACTTCCTTCAAGTCTCGACTCTGGCATTTGCATCCGCCACTGCCCTGCCTGAGGAGTCCCTTAGCTCCATCACCAGCCTTGCCTTCTCCTGCCTGTAGCCCAGGGGGATAGATTTCAGGGGTAGCTGGAGTGAGTTCCATCCATAAAGGCCAGCAGCTGAGAAGCACCGAGGCAGGCCAAGCCATTATCGGATGAAATAATTGGTATATATATATATATATATATATATATATATATATATATATATATATATATATATATATATATATATATATATATATTGTCATGTCTGTGTGATCATGTTTTTGTTTTGGTCATGTTCGGTTTTTTTTTTGGACTTTTTGTGCACTTTTGTTTTGTCACCATAGCAACCATTAGTTTTCACCTGTCACGTCACGCACCTGTTTCACGTTTTGAGTCACGCACCTGTTTTCGTTAATCATGTCTGTAGTATTTAAGTTCATTGTTTTCAGTTTGTCTTTCTGGTGACATCCCGCATTTATGCTTCTGCACACTCTCCACACCCTTATGACCCTTGCTGCTCTTTTTTCATGCCGGTTCCATGCCAAGTAAGTTTTTGTTTATTAAGCCACAGTTAGTGTTTTTTGTTGTTCATAGTTTCTGCCTTTGTGCAAGTATTTGTTTTCATAGCCAAGTCGTTTCTCCGCCACTGTGCGCGCTTTTCGTTTGTACTTTATTTTGATATATTAAATAAATCATGTATTTACATTCCCATCTCGCCCGAGCCAACTTTCCGTTGCATTCCGGAAAAGCAAACACCCAGGACCAAGTCATGACATATATAATGCCAAAGGAACTTTAAAAAGAACATGAAAACCTCCCACATTCTAAAATACATTATAAAAACGAATAGCATCAAAGACAAAAATAATATCATGAGTGTAATATTTATTTAGTTTCTTTTTTTTCTTTCCTTATGCTACTGTCGTTTCAAAACATTGTTAAATATTTGAATATTTTTACGAAAATAAGTTGTATGTCTTTGTTCTGAAAATGTAAAATGGACAAGTTTACTTTTATTTTCAGAATAAGTAAATAGTATATAATAAAATAGTTGTACCGGGGGTGGGGAGCTGGTTGTACTTGTTTCTCTCGCGAGATCTGGAAAAGAGCTGGTTACTTGTTTCTCTCGCGAGATCTGACAACACTGCGCGCGAACCAAACACGGCGAGGGTAAAACAAGATGGCGTCTGACGGTGAAGACGTTATTGCAGTCGTCACAGTTCAGTGTTCTTAATCAGTGCGTCCATGTACACATATATGTCCTTTATTACACTCTAGTAAATAGAGTAAACATCGTTAATAACTGTTTGCATCCGGTTATATTAGTCTGAGCGCACTTTGACGCTTCTCGAGCTAGCTTAGCTTGCTAGTTAGCTTAGCGTGTTAGCTGCTAACAAAGAGAGGCGGAAGTGATGAAAACACATCGCTAAGCAGAGATCAAGTGTGAGTGTAAAGTGTTGTGATTGTGTGAAAATGTGCGAAAGAACGATAGCAGAGTACGAGGAGGAACTTTGTCCAACAAAAGAGGAGAAGGAGCGACAACATGAAAAACATCAAGTTGTGTTACACAGAACAGGTTTGTTTACTTCTTACTCTCACATCTTTACTAACTTTATATTTATTATTAACACTATTCTTCAATAGATTGTCTATAGGAAGATGAATTGTCATGTGAGGATGATGCACTGATTGTTTTATGTTGTTCATAAAAACGAGACAATATTTATGAGAGGTTGATGTTCCTCTCAGTGTGTAACAATGTGTATCAACATGTTTACACAAAACTCACACAGTCACCGGGGGAATATTCCAGAGAGCAGGTTAAGTGCAAACTCCTCGAGAGTTTTACCTCCAAAAATACGAGAGGTAGGACAAAGTCAGAGTCAGTTACCATGGTAACTGACGCTGTAAACCTAGCCTGCTAGCTGGCAGGTTTGACAAGTTATTTATGTGTGTAAAAGCTATACTGACCTGTTATTTCCTTCATATTGGTGCAGCCATTAACCTACTACAACACCTACTACATCCACCTACTCAGTGGCCTAGTGGTTAGAGTGTCCGCCCTGAGATGGGTAGGTTGTGAGTTCAAACCCCGACCGAGTCATACCATCCATCCATCCATCTTTTTCCGCTTATCCAAGGTCGGGTCGCGGGGGCAGCAGCCTAAGCAGGGAAGCCCAGACTTCCCTCTCCCCAGCCACTTCGTCCAGCTCCTCCCGGGGGATCCCGAGGCGTTCCCAGGCCAGCCGGGAGACATAGTCTTCCCAACGTGTCCTGGGTCTTCCCCGTGGCCTCCTACCGGTCGGACGTGCCCGAAACACCTCCCTAGGGAGGCATTCGGGTGGCATCCTGACCAGATGCCCGAACCACCTCATCTGGCTCCTCTCGATGTGGAGGAGCAGCGGCTTTACTTTGAGCTCCCCCCGGATGACAGAGCTTCTCACCCTATCTCTAAGGGAGAGCCCCGCCACCCGGGGGAGGAAACTCATTTCGGCCGCTTGTACCCGTGATCTTGTCCTTTCGGTCATAACCCAAAGCTCATGACCATAGGTGAGGATGGGAACGTAGATCGACCAGTAAATCGAGAGCTTTGCCTTCCGGCTCAGCTCCTTCTTCACCACAACGGATCGATACAGCGTCCGCATTACTGAAGATGCCGCACCGATCCGCCTGTCGATCTCACGATCCACTCTTCCCTCACTCTTGAACAAGACTCCGAGGTACTTGAACTCCTCCACTTGGGGTAGGTGCATTATCTGGCACAACACCTGGAACCTGACGCTGTAAGGTGTGTGTGTGTGTGTGTGTGTGTGTGTGTGTGTGGGGGGGGGTTGGAAGTAACGGGGTGTATATTGTAGTCCTGGAAGAGTTAGTGCTGCATAGGATTCTGGGTATTTGTTCTGTTGTGTTTATGTTGTGTTACTGTGCAGATGTTCTCCCAAAATGTGTTTGTCATTCTTGTTTGGTGTGGATTCAGTGTGGCACATATTTCTAACAATGTTAAAGTTGCTTATACGGACACTCTCAGTGTAAACTGTATTGCTGTTGATGAAGTATGCGTTGCATTTACATGAGTGTGCTACAGGAGCCGCTCATATCTTGTGACAAGGCAGGCACGTTGCTAGAAGGGATGGAAAGCGGACGTGACGTCAGCTCGTAGAGGACGTTAAAAGCAGTGCCTGTAACGGATCGATACAGCGTCCGCATTACTGAAGACGCCGCACCGATCCGCCTGTCGATCTCACGATCCACTCTTCCCTCACTCGTGAACAAGACTCCGAGGTACTTGAATTCCTCCACTTGGGGCAAGATCTCCTCCCCAACCCGGAAATGGCACTCCACCCTTTTCCGGGCGAGAACCATGGACTCGGACTTGGAGGTGCTGATTCTCATCCCAGTCGCTTCACACTCAGCTGCGAACCGATCCAGTGAGAGCTGAAGATCCTGGCAAGATGAAGCCATCAGGACTACATCATCTGCAAAAAGCAGAGACCTAATCCTGCAGCCACCAAACCGGATCCCCTCAACGCTTTGACTGCGCCTAGAAATTCTGTCCATAAAAGTTATGAACAGAATGGGTGACAAAGGGCAGCCTTGGCGGAGTCCAACCCTCACTGGAAACGTGTCCGACTTACTGCCGGCAATGCGGACCAAGCTCTGACACTGATCATACAGGGAGCGAACCACCACAATAAGACAGTCCGTTACCCCATACTCTCTGAGCACTCCCCACAGGACTTCCGGGGGTACACGGTCGAATGCCTTCTCCAAGTCCACAAAGCACATGTAGACTGTTTGGGAAAACTCCCATGCACCCTCAAGGACCCTGCCGAGAGTATAGAGCTGGTCCACAGTTCCACGACCAGGACGAAAACCACACTGTTCCTCCTGAATCCGAGGTTCGACTATCCGGCGTAGCCTCCTCTCCAGTACACCCGAATAGACCTTACCGGGAAGGCTGAGGAGTGTGATCCCACGATAGTTGGAACACACCCTCCGGTTCCCCTTCTTAAAGAGAGGAACCACCACCCCGGTCTGCCAATCCAGAGGTACCGCCCCCGATGTCCACGCGATGCTGCAGAGTCTTGTCAACCAAGACAGCCCCACAACATCCAGAGCCTTAAGGAACTCCAGGCGGATCTCATCCACCCCCGGGGCCTTGCCACCGAGGAGCTTTTTAACTACCTCGGCAACCTCAGCCCCAGAAATACCAAAGACTATAAAAATGGGACCCATTACTTCCCTGCTTGGCACTCAGCATCCTAGAACCCGCTGGTGTACACCAGCAGTGAGGGATGCCGTCAAGCTGAATAAAGAGTCCTATCGGGTCCTTTTGGCTCATAGGACTCCAGAGGCAGCGGACAGGTACCGACAGGCCAAGCGAAGTGCGGCTTCAGCGGTCGCGGAGGCAAAAACTCGGACATGGGAGGCAATTGGGGAAGCCATGGAAAACTAATTCTAGACAGCTTTGAAGCGATTCTGGTCCACTATCCGCCGCCTCAGGAAGGGGAAGCAGTGCACTGTCCACACCGTGTATGGTGAGGATGGTGTGCTGCTGACCTCTACTGCGGCTGTTGTGGATCGGTGGAGGGAATACTTAGAAGACCTCCTCAATCCCACCAACACATCTTCCTATGAGGAAGCAGTGCCTGGGGAATCTGTGGTGGGCTCTCCTATTTCTGGGGCTGAGGTAGTTAAAAAGCTCCTCGGTGGCCACGCTCGGGAATCATTTGGTGATTTAACCCCCAACCCTTGATGCTGAGTGCCAAGCAAGGAGGCAATGGGTCCCATGTTTATAGTGTTTGGTATGACTCGGCCGGGGTTTGAACTCACGACTTTCCAGTGTCAGGGCAGACACTCTAACCACAAGGCCACTGAGCAGGTCGATGGTTAATGCATCCTCAATAGAAAATAAACCTTAACAAAAGTTAGCTAACAATTGAGTCATTGGTAGCCGCTCTATTCTGCCTATAAAGTGCTCTAAATAACATCCTAAAACCTTCTTCAACATTTTAAATACACACTGTAAGTGCAAACCCCGTTTCCATATGAGTTGGGAAATTGTGTTAGATGTAAATATAAACGGAATACAATGATTTGCAAATCATTTTCAACCCATATTCAGTTGAATATGCTACAAAGACAACATATTTGATGTTCAAACTCATAAACTTTTTTTTTTTTTTTTTGCAAATAATCATTAACTTTAGAATTTGATGCCAGCAACACGTGACAAAGAAGTTGGGAAAGGTGGCAATAAATACTGATAAAGTTGAGGAATGCTCATCAAACACTTATTTGGAACATCCCACAGGTGTGCAGGCTAATTGGGAACAGGTGGGTGCCATGATTGGGTATAAAAGTAGATTCCATGAAATGCTCAGTCATTCACAAACAAGGATGGGGCGAGGGTCACCACTTTGTCAACAAATGCGTGAGCAAATTGTTGAACAGTTTAAGAAAAACCTTTTTCAACCAGCTATTGCAAGGAATTTAGGGATTTCGCCATCTATGGTCCGTAATATCATCAAAGGGTTCAGAGAATCTGGAGAAATCACTGCACGTAAGCAGCTAAGCCCGTGACCTTCGATCCCTCAGGCTGTACTGCATCAACAAGCGACATTAGTGTGTAAAGGATATCACCACATAGGCTCAGGAACACTTCAGAAACCTACTGTCAGTAACTACAGTTGGTCGCTACATCTGTAAGTGCAAGTTAAAACTCTCCTATGCAAGGCGAAAACCGTTTATCAACAACACCCAGAAACGCCATCAGCTGCGCTGGGCCTGAGCTCATCTAAGATGGACTGATACAAAGTGGAAAAGTGTTCTGTGGTCTGACGAGTCCACATTTCAAATTATTTTTGGAAACTGGACGTCGTGTCCTCCGGACCAAAGAGGAAAAGAACCATGTTATAGGTGCAAAGTGTAAAGGCTAGCATGTGTGATGGTATGGGGGTGTATTAGTGCCCAAGACATGGGTAACTTACACATCTGTGAAGGCGCCATTAATGCTGAAAGGTACATACAGGTTTTGGAGCAACATATGTTGCCATCCAAGCAACGTTACCATGGACGCCCCTGCTTATTTCAGCAAGACAATGCCAAGCCACGTGTTACATCAACGTGGCTTCATAGTAAAAGAGTGCAGGTACTAGACTGGCCTGCCTGTAGTCCAGACCTGTCTCCCATTGAAAATGTGTGGCGCATTATGAAGCCTAAAATAGCACAACGGAGACCCCCGGACTGTTGAACAACTTAAGCTGTACATCAAGCAAGAATGGGAAAGAATTCCACCTGAGAAGCTTCAAAAATGTGTCTCCTCAGTTCCCAAACGTTTACTGAGTGTTGTTAAAAGGAAAGGCCATGTAACACAGTGGTGAACATGCCCTTTCCCAACTACTTTGGCACGTGTTGCAGCCATGAAATTCTAACTTAATTATTATTTGCAAAAAAAAATTAAGTTTATGAGTTTGAACATCAAATATGTTGTCTTTGTAGTGCATTCAATTGAATTTGGGTTGAAAATGATTTGCAAATCATTGTATTCCGTTTATATTTACATCTAACACAATTTCCCAACTCATATGGAAACGGGGTTTGTATATATACTGTATAATGTAGTAACATTATTAATAACATGTCATATTTACATATCTTGCTCATTTTAAGCATGCAATGTCTGCTCTCACTGGGATGTCGACTGATGGGATGTTCATATCTTCCCGTTTAGATGAAGAATTAATCCTCACAAAGGGCTAAAAAAGGGTGGGTGCAAAAGAGCGTATTTTCGTGTCTTTCTTGCCATCTCCAGGTCTAAGTTGGATGTCAAAGTTGATCAAGTTCTCGGTTTATGTCCACAACCTTCTACTACATAAGTGAGAGGCATGATTTGTAATCTAGAATTAGCTTTTGTGTCATTTCTAATTGTATTATTTTGTCTAAAAAAACATTATTAATTTACTTGTTTATTTACTGTTATTATCTGGTTACTTTATTTGAGAAAATAATACTGGAAATTATGTAATATATTTTACTGCATATTTCAGCAACTAAATTAGGAGCCTGTGTAGCCTGTTTTAAAATGGTTCTATTAGTAATTCTATATGAAATAATATATCACAAAATCAATTTTAAAACATATCGTCCATCCATAGTAAAAAGTCCTGTCGTCCTGGTTTGTTTTTATTTCCCTGTGAATAATGTTGTAAAGAGCAGCGTGTTTGTGCGTCACTGAGATTTCAAGACAATTCATACGATAACTTGTTTTTCCTAAGTGCATGTAAAAGTACTGAATGCATTGTGTGACTGAGCAGAGATGGTGTGTTTGTCTTGCAGACGTCTGGGAAGAACATCTTCACCCTGAGCAACAGAAGTGGAGCTTCAGGATGGAGCCACAGCCCTCCCACATTAAAAAGGAAGAGGAACACCCACTGATCCCCCATTTTAAAGAGGAAGAGGAGGACCCACTGAACACTCACATCAAAGAGGAAGAGGAGGACCCACTGATCCCCCATTTTAAAAAGGAAGAGGAGGACCCACTGATCCCCCATTTTAAAGAGGAAGAGGAGGACCCACTGATCCCCCATTTTAAAAAGGAAGAGGAGGACCCACTGACACCCCATTTTAAAAAGGAAGCCGTGGATCCACTGAGTCCTCACATTAAGGAGGAAAAGGAAGACCCACTGACCCCTCACATTAAAGAGGAAGAGGAGGAACACAGCATCAGTCAGCAGGGAGAGCATCTTGAAGGACTGGAGGAGGTTGATGTCACCAAGATGCCAGTGACTGGTGTCCCTGTGAAGAGTGAAGGTGATGAGGTCAAAGGTGAGAGTGAGGAGAAGAGAGAGGCGGAGCCTCCAAGCAGCAGCTCAACTCAACACATGACAACAGAAGCTGATGGAGACCACTGTGGAGGATCACAAGCAGACAAGCTCTTAGCTCCACTATCAGATAGTGAGGACACAACGTCACACTCTCCTGACACTGATGATGAAGACTCTAAAGATGATAAGACATGTCACACTGACAACACACACTTCACATGTTCTCACTGTGACAAAACTTTTAAATATCCTAGTAAATTGAAAAGTCACATGAGAACACACACTGGAGAAAAACATTTTTCATGTTCAATCTGCAGTACAGATTTTAGTCATAAGCACGATTTGAAAAGACACATGGGAATACACACTGGAGAAAAACCTTTTACCTGCTCAGAATGTGGTAAAAGTTTTGTAATTAATCAATATTTAAAAGTACACATGAGAACACACACTGGAGAAAAACCTTTTGCATGTTCAATCTGCGGTAAATATTTTACTCAAAGTCAATCTTTCAAAAGACACATGAGAATACACACTGGAGAAAAACCTTTTTCCTGCTCAGAATGTGGTAAAAGTTTTGTAATAAATCAAAGTTTAAAAATACACATGAGAACACACACTGGTGAAAAACCTTTTTCCTGCTCAGAATGTGGTAAAAGTTTTGTAATAAATCAAAGTTTAAAAGTACACATGAGAACACACACTGGTGAAAAACCCTACTCCTGTTCTAGCTGCAACAAAAGCTTTCGTTACCTAAGCACTCTTACAGTACACATGAGAACACACACAGGAGAGAAAGTGTTGAGTTGCAGTGTGTGTGGTGAAAGGTTCTCCTATAAGTACCAGTGTAAGAAACACAAGTGTGCTGGTGAGAACAGCAGCAGCAAATGAAGATGCAGGATTTGAAATAAACTGTCAAAACTTTAACTTTGGCTTTCTAACATCAGCACATATAACATGTGTGACATCATTGTTGTGTGTGTAACACAATCTTGTTAATATGATTCTAACATTTATAGATTATGTAGTGCTTTTATTTCAGTAAAGTACATGAGTTAATATACACATTCGTGTACTTTAAAATGAACCGAACAATTTGACTGTAAAGGTGAGAATAAACAGTACATAAAATATGTTACATACAATAAACATTTTAAGTGTAGATATTCATAATTCACTTTTATACTTATTCATAATAGTGTTTTACATATGTTTTTTGAAATAATGAAGTGTTACATATTTTGTTTTCTAATTGTAGATGATTCCATAGATGAACTCCTTTATATGATATACATATTTGTTTTACATGTGTTCATACCTTTGCTTTTGAGTACACATAAATCCCTCTTAGTTCATTTTACTGGTTCACATTTGAAACATCTTCTGGACCACTTCTGGAAGCATATTATTATTTACTTTATACATTATTTGAGCAGTTGTCTTTTTTGCAATTTTAAAATGTGTGACTTTATGAATCATTTGTTGGGTCTCTATAATCCATTCTATTAATTGTCTTTATTACTGTCTTTTGTAATATGAATATTGTTGTGTGATTGTTTTATATGTATGTCCCCAGACCTTTATGCAATAAACAATGTATGCTTCAACTAAAGTTGGGTACAATAAATGTAGTTAATATTTGTAAGTATTTCTTTTATTCTATTTATTATCGCAGTCAATTTTTTAAATGTTTTCTTCATATGACTTACACGTAGTTTCCAGCTTACTTCATCATCTAGACTAACTCAGCCTGGAGGATGTGTGTAATGTTGAGATGTATTGGAGATGACTTGGTTTGTTTGAATGTTGTCAACCTGTCAATTGTTCTATTTAAACATGTTGTCAGATCTCGCGAGAGAAAAAAGCAACCAGCTCTATTACTTCTTCTTCTTACTGGCAGTTTGCAGCCATGACTTGAAAGGTTCATACTGCCACCTACTGGACTGTAGAATGTAGTGTGGGCCATAGGACAGAAGGAGGAAATCCTGTTAAGAACCTGTGGAGGGCAGCAATACACCTAAGATCTTCTACTAGTCTGCTGGAAATAGAAAGTCTAAACGTGGGCATTATAGTTCTGTATTTTTAATCAGTGCATACATGTGCACATATATGTCCTTTTATATAGGCTACCTTTTATTTTGTTTCCCGAGTATCCTGGTACCTTGATTTTTGTAAGTAAAAATAATCTTCAATCGCGCTGCTGGATCAGTTTGAATTATTGGATGGATAGCGGGAAAAGGAACAATATGTGACAAGGAAGGCTGTGCATGGTGCGAGTCAGACAAGATGCCAAGTGGAACAAACATTTGAACAAAGGGCTTATAGGAACAATGGTAAATGGGTTGTTTTCTACCTTCAAGGTACTCAAAGGGCTTTGACACTATTTCCACATTCACCCATTCACACACTGATGGCGGGAGCTGCCATGCAAGGCAATAACCACGACTCATCAGGAGCAAGGGTGAAGTGTCTTGCCCAAGGACACAACGGACGTGACGAGGTTGGTAGGAGGTGGGGATCGAACCAGGAACCCTCAGGTTTCTGGCAAAGCCACTCTCCCAACCGCGCCAATCCCTTTCAGTGTTTTATGCAACTGACTCTGACTTTGTCTTACTTCTCTATTTTTGGAGGTAAAACTCTGGAGCTTTTGAAGTGTATTTGTGGTCTTGTCATGGTCGTGCGGACAGAAGGGCGACACGGCAGTGCGGCTGGATCAAAAGAGACGTCGGAGACGCTTTACTGAAGCAAAAGTTGCTTTATTACCAGCGAGCGTCATTTACACAGGACTGCAGTTCCTGGGAGGAGGTCAGGTCAAATATGGAGGACTCCTCTCCCGGAGAAGCCAAACCATGGTTTTATATATTCCTTCTTTCACTATGTGGGTGTGCGCTAAAGCTAAACAGCACCACCTGACCACGAAAGGAGATGTTGCTGTGTAAGTGTGTGGAAAACAACTGCTTTAAGTCATAACTTAAAGGTTGGCGTTTGAGCTAGACAGGTAGTCTCCTTTCAAGGATTTGGTTGTCACTTTTGCATTCCGAAGTCCCAATTAGGGCCTCTTTTCCTACGAGAAGTGATCCAATTCACCTGCGAATATCAAACTAAGGGACCTTATCTTCTCATGTGCTCAAACTGAAATAGCACTGTTTACTCAAACCTGATGGTTTGCTTTCTCCCAGATGAATATGAACATTCACCAAGTGTAGAACATGATGTGAGTGAATTAATACACTTCATTTTACATACTCAGGAGTTTGCACTTAACCTGCTCTCTGGAATATTCCCCTGGTGACTGTGTGAGTTTTGTGTAAACATGTTGATACACATTGTTACACACTGAGAGGAACATCAACCTCTCATAAATATTGTGTGTCTCAAACTGTCTCGTTTTTATAAACAACATAAAACAATCAGTGCATCATCCTCACATGACAATTCATCTTCCTATAGACAATATATTCAAGAATAGTGTTAATAATAAATATAAAGTTAGTAAAGATGTGAGAGTAAGAAGTAAACAAACCTGTTCTGTGTAACACAACTTGATGTTTCTTGCGCTCAGACTAATATGACCGGCAACAACAGTTATTAACGATGTTTACTCTTATTTAATAGAGTGTAATAAAAGACATATATGTGTACATGGACGCACAGATTAAGAACACTGAACTGTGACGACTGCAATAACGTCTCCGCCATCAGACGCGATCTTGCTTTATCCTCGTCGTGTTTGGTTCGCGCGCAGTGTTGTCAGATCTCGCGAGAGACACAAGTAAACAGTTGAAATAGTTGATAGTTGTACCCGGGGTCGGGGGGAAAGAGCTGCTTACTTGTGTCTCTCGCGAGATCTGACAACACTGGGGGAACCCCCGGGAAGAGCTGGACGAAGCGGCTGGGGAGAGGGAAGTCTGGGCTTTCCTACTTAGGCTGCTGCCCCCGCGACGCGACCTCAGATAAGCAGAAGGAGATGGATGGATGGATGGATGTGTAACACAACTTGATGTTTCTTGAAAACAGCGTCGAATAGTTGATGTTGTCGCTCCTTCTCCTCTTTTGTTGGACAAAGTTCCTCCTCGTTAGTGATGGGTCCGGCAACACCGATGCATCGGCGCGTGCGGTGAGCTCACAGAGCGAAACCCTGTGTCGGTGCGCGTACCGCTTTTAGAAAGTCACGTGACAGATCATGAGCTGTTTTGGTCACGTGACCGATACGCGAACTGTGTCGCACTGACGCCTCCTCTGTGCCCTGTGAGCGGGTCTTTTCTACAGCCGGAGAAATAATAACTAAGAAGAGAAAGCGTCTAAAATTGAATACGTTGGAAAAACTGTTTTTTTTTAAATAAAAATGTGTAAAAAAAATAATAATAATAATTTCCAGGTCCACAAGCATCCTCATTCACAACACGTTCTCTTAGATTTCCATGTTATGATACATGTTCACATTATTTATTGACTGTATCTAAAAAAGACAAAAAATATATTTTTATTTAAATGAAGTTATGAAATAATCCTAAATGAAATACAATGACTTGGTTTATACTATTGTATACACTAGGTCAGTGGTTCTCAACCTTTTTTCAGCAATATACCCCCTGTGAATTTTTTTTTAATTCAAGTACCCCCTAATCAGAGCAAAGCATTTTTGGTTGAAAAAAAAAAGATAAAGAAGTAAAATACAGCACTATGTCATCAGTTTCTGATTTATTAAATTGTATAACAGTGCAAAATATTGCTCATTTGTAGTGGTCTTTCTTGAACTATTTGGAAAAAAAGATATAAAACTAACTAAAAACTTGTTGAAAAATAAACAAGTGATTCAATTATAAATACAGATTTCTACACATAGAAGTAATCATCAACTTAAAGTGCCCTCTTTGGGGATTGTATTAGAGATCCATCTGGATTCATGAACTTAATTCTAAACATTTCTTCACAAAAAAAAAAAGTCTTTAACATCAATATTTATGGAACATGTCCACAAAAAATCTAGCTGTCAACACTGAATATTGCATTGTTGCATTTCTTTTCACAGTTCTTTTTGACAGACATTTTAGTGACAAACCTGAGCTTGTGCTTCACTGAGTTTACATTCATATTTTGTTGAAGTATTATTCAATAAATATATTTATAAAGGATTTTTGAATTGTTGCTATTTTTAGAATATTTAAAAAAAATCTCACGTACCCCTTGGCATACCTTCAAGTACCCCCAGGGGTACGCGTACCCCCATTTGAGAACCACTGTACTAGGTCATAAAATCAGTGTCAGTTGAGTCGGTCCATAGGTTGCCTGTAGGGATTTTTAATGTCCAGCAGATGTCAGTATTTAGTGACACAGTATCGACACAGTATCAATACAGTTTTGCAATGTGTCGAAACGCTTCATGACGCCTCATCAACCCATCACTACTCCTCCTACTCTGCTATCGTTTTGTTTTTCTTTCTAACATCACAAATATTTCTTCAATGGCAGCAGTTATTCGCTGATTCACCAACGCTCACATCATTTGTAATGTAGACATGTTCACACAATAATACCAATAATAATACTTTACATTGGATCTCTGCTTTGATGTGTCGATCACTTCCGCATCTCTTTGTTAGCAGCTAACAAGCTAAGCTAACCAGCAGGCTAGGCTAGCACGTCAAAGTGCACTCAGACTAATGTATCCGCTATACAAACAATCAATAACGACGTTTACTCCGTTA
The DNA here is from genome assembly GCF_033978685.3 of Nerophis lumbriciformis. Taxonomy (NCBI): domain Eukaryota; kingdom Metazoa; phylum Chordata; class Actinopteri; order Syngnathiformes; family Syngnathidae; genus Nerophis; species Nerophis lumbriciformis. The sequence goes on from NC_084573.2 coordinate 5,423,291, forward strand.
AACGACACACATGTGCACATGGACGTTGTAATTAAGACCAAGAAACCATAATAACCAAAACAACGTATTCTCCGTCAGACGCCATCTTGTTTTGTTCTTCCTCCTGTGTGACGTCATCGAGGTGTTCTCAACCGCGGAACAAATGTTGGCCAAACACGTGTTTCACTGGGACAATAGTGAGTGGTGCACACTTCCTTCGCCCAGCCACAGGACAAAAGAAAGTTCCATTTAAGAGTTGCTGGTGTAACAATAGGAAGAATATATTCCACTCCTCTCTTGTACATGCGGCTTATGAGGTAATATACATTATATAATTTTATATTATTTATCTTATTTACCTAATATGTTGTTCGAAGCTAACGTGCTAGCGTTAGCCCGCTAGCAGGCCTTTGTAGCAAATGCGAGCGTTTTTTATATGTTCTCTATGAGAATTATATTGACTTATTTAATACTTTAACTGTTTTTTTGCCGTATATTACAGTCACGCTTAACATCATTAAATGTTTGTTACTAGAAAGGAACGAACGTCTCGTAATTTAAGTCTGGAATAAGTCACATGGTATAATAATAATGATAATACATTTTATTTGGTATGGGGCAGCGCCGACATCCGGGCAACTGAGCTACATACGGGTTCTTTGAGCCATAGCAACCTGACTGGCGTTGAAAACAAACCGTCGCCATTACTCTTTAACCTGTCGACCTGCGCTGATTAAACCCGTCATTCTGCCTCGAAAATGCCCAAAAACTGTGTTGTTTTTGGTTGTGCAAACCACAACTGGAAACAGGGAAAACAAAGGTCGTATTTTGTTCTGCCAAAGCGTGCTAAAAGCCCACAGAGACGAGACAAATGGCTCGCAGCTTTACACCGGGAAAACGAGGACGGTTCTCACTGGAGTCCCCCAAAATCCCGGGTCGTGTGTTCGGATCACTTCGTTTCTGGTAAATATAAGGAACAAAAATCCACCTTCTTAACCACAACTTGGCTATACCGTCCATGCTAATGTTGAACCCGTTAAATGTTTACTGAATAATGTTCGACAGCTGAAGTTGTTGTTGTTGCACAACAATAACATACGGTATAAAGGCTATTTTCGAAAACCCGTTTCATTTAAATTTGCACTTAACGGTTGGGTTTTTCAAAACCAATAAACCCTATAATTTTCATGTTGCCATTTAATCAACTTTTCAAGACAGTCGTAAAATGCTGTCTGCAAGTCTCCTTTGTTGTAATCAAACATTACTTGTAGTTGTTCTTGTAGTTATTTATGTGATTTATTCGTTATATAACAACCGAAGCTAACAACCGACCTGGTGCGCTTGTAAGGTAGACATAAAGATTTCCAAATTCCATGTCCGGCCATTGTGTAGGATTATCAGTCCACGCATCTGCTGGAAGGCGGTAAGGGCAGTCGTTTAATCCAACTACAGAACATTTTAACTTGTATCTTAACCTAGCCTCACTGGAAAGACTATTTACATAGGCATGCGCCATTTAGAACAGTTTAAAATGCCGTGAAACCTCGTTAAATGCCTTTTCTGTCAATGCTGTGTTCGCTGTGAACTGGTTTGTTTTCAACGAATTCAATATGGCGACCGCGTTGCTAGGGGATTGGAGGGCGGAAGTGACGTAGGTCCGCCCTCGCCCATAGCGCTTTTCGGTGCACTCAAAGACGCTTTACAGGATAAACATTAAGATTATTTTTATTATGACAGTGTAATATATTGTATTACACATACATTGCAGTAGTCTACTTTGTGTCGCACTTCTATTACCTTGATAACATCCATCCATCCATTTTTTTTCTACCGCTTGTCCCTTTTTTGGGGTTGTGGGGGGGGGGGTGCTGGAGCCTATCTCAGCTGCATTCGGGCGGACGTATCATGGAAATTAAATCAACTGATGTTTGTTAATACGAATACACTATTTGCACAATTGTAAGTGATTAATGTTTATCCATCCATCCATTTTCTATCGCTTGTCCCTTTTTGGGGGTGCAGGGCGGTGCTGGAGCCTATCTCAGCTGCATTCGGGCGGACATATGGAAATTAAATCAACTGATGCCTGTTATTACGAATACACTATTTGCACAATTGTAAGTGATTATATATATATATATTATACATGTAAGTGAATATTTAATGAAATAAATATTAAAAATGGCTTTAATATAATGTACACAAATTGAACATGCACCAATATTTTGTTTGTAATCGAAGCATGAGGTACCCAAATATTCTCAAAAAAAAATGTATATACACTATATTGCCAAAAGTATTTGGCCACCTGCCTTTACTCACATATGAACTTAAAGTGCCATCCCATGGAATTGTCCAACATGTTTTGGTATCCTGGAGCATTCAAAGTTCCTTTCACTGGAACTAAGGGGCCAAGCCCAACTCCTGAAAAACCAACCATCCATCCATCCATCTTCTTCCACTTATCCGAGGTCGGGTCGCGGGGGCAGCAGCCTAAGCAGGTAAGCCCAGACTTCCCTCTCCCCAGCCACTTCGTCCAGCTCCCCCCGGGGGATCCCGAGGCATTCCCAGGCCAGCCGGGATATATAGTCTTCTCAACGTGTCCTGGGTCTTCCCCGTGGCCTCCTACCGGTCGGACGTGCCCTAAACACCTCCCTAGGGAGGCGTTCGGGTGGCATCCTGATTAGATGCCCGAACCACCTCATCTGGCTCCTCTCGATGTGGAGGAGCAGCGGCTTTACTTTGAGCTCCCCCCGGATGACAGAGCTTCTCACCCTATGTCTAAGGGAGAGCCCCGCCACCCGGCGGAGGAAACTCATTTCGGCCGCTTGTACCCGTGATCTTGTCCTTTCGGTCATGACCCAAAGCTCATGACCATAGGTGAGAATGGGAACGTAGATCGACCGGTAAATTGAGAGCTTTGCCTTCATGCTCAGCTCCTTCTTCACCACAACGGATCGATACAGCGTCCGCATTACTGAAGACGCCGCACCGATCCGCCTGTCGATCTCACGAAAAACCAACCCCACACCATAATTCCTCATCCACCAAATTCCACACTCGGGACAATGCAGTCCGAAATGTAGCGTTCTCTGGCAACCTCCAAACCCAGACTGGTCCATCAGATTGCCAGGTAGAAAAAGCGTGACTCATCAGTCCAGAGAAGGCGTGTCCACTGCCATAGAGTCCAGTGGTGACATGCTTTACACCACTGCATCTGACACTTTGCATTGGACTTGGTGATGTATGGCTTAGATGCAGCGGCACGGCCATGGAAACCTATTCCATAAAGCTCTCTGCGTACTGTACGTGGGCTAATTGGAAGGTCACATGAAGTTTGGCGCTCTGTAGCAACTGTCTTTGCACTATGCGCTTCAGCATCCGCTGACCCCTCTCTGTCAGTTTACCTGGCCTACCACTTGGTGGCTGAGTTGCTGTTGTTCCCAAACTCTTCACTTTTCTTATAATAAAGTTGACTAAGGAATATCTAGAAGCGAGGCAATTTCACGACTGGATGTGTTGCACAGGTGGCATCCTATGACAGTTCCACGCTGGAAATCACTGAGAGCGGCCCATTCTTTCACAAAATGTTTGTAGAAACAGTCTCCATGTCTAAGTGCTTGATTTTATAAGTGATTAGGACACCTGATTCTCATCATTTTGATGGGTGACCAAATACTTTTGGCAATATAGTGTATATATATTCTGACGCCAGCACATTTCTTAAGGTGTGGGTGAGGTTCAACCGGCATACTATCGCACGGCCACACTCGCTGGCACTTGTTACACGTGCTTCGCTGCACTTCTGTTTGTTTTCTGTTGGTTTTAAGAATGTTGCTTTCGCAGAAGGAAGAACGAGGAGAGGATATTGCGTGTAAAAGTAAAGCCAACTGATCACAGCTCTGCAGTCCTGGTCACCGTTGACGTGAGGTCGGACTATTTTGGAGGTGCACGTCAAGGTTGGCTGGTAGGTTGGTAGTGGGAGGAGCGAGTTGGCGTCACTCGATGCTGCAGCACAATGAAACTTTTATACGTGCAGTCAAGATCATATACACAATTCATAATAATCAATAACTGATGATTATTCCATGTGTAGAAGAACATCACCGCCAAGTGTCTCAGTCCACTTGGAAAATATTGTATTTGAGAGACTAAAAAAATATTTGACACATCTGAACTGAAGTTTGTTTGTGTTGTCTTGCAGACGTCCAGCAGATGAACGCTCGTCAAGAAGAACGTGCCCTTCAGCAGAAGGAGGATCCACAGCCCCCCTACATTAAAGAGGAAGAGGAGAATCTCTGGGTTACTCAGGAGGAAGAGTGTCTTCTAGGGCAGAAGGAGGCTTATCTCACCAAGTTTCCACTGACTGTTGTCTCTGTGAAGACTGAAGACCATGAAGACAAACCACCTGAGTCCTCACAGCTTCATCACAGTCCAAGTAAGCACATATCATTTTATTCTCAGGGCATTCAGTCCATCACAACTGGACTGTTCACTTTGTCTTAGAAGATGTTTGGCCTCTCATCCAAGTAGACTTCATCAGTTCATGCTCATAGACTTCAAGTCTTACATCTAATCATTTGAACTTAAGGCCTTAGAATGTCTTAAATTGTATCGAAATCTCATAAAAAAAATCTCGTCATCCAATATGTATGCTAAATAGTAAAAAACTGCGAGTACAAGGCGGCTAAAATCACATTTAATGGTAGTCCTCTATTGTTCCTTTAAAATCACCAACATTACTCCATTTACTTGTAGTGACCTGTATATTAACCAAGTATTAGCAGCATTGTAATTGTAAGAGCTAACATCGAGGAACTACTTTTAGTCAAACGGCTCCTTGCTCGCAGAGAGGTAGACTAGCTACTGAGCTGCTGCTGCATCGCCGCTGAGTTGGTAAAAGTTAGTTCTAGATTATAAATCATGCCTCACGCTTGCATCGGCGAAGGTCGTGGCCATAGACCGGGAAGTTGGTCAAATTAGTTTCCAACCCAAAGACGTCGCTAGGAAGAAGCTAATTTCTTCCCAGCATTCTTGACCCAAGGAGACAGAAAGACAATCTGTCCCCCCTCACGTCCTGTCTACTGGCCACTTCCTGCTACCGGCATGTAACCAAAGCTGATTGGACTGCGGCGGTCACGTGACTAGGGGGAGCACGCAGCGCTCAAAGAGTATTACAGAGCAAGAGCCTAATAGTCTCTGCAAAGGTATGTATTTGACACCTGTGTTACAAAAGCGCTTTGAGACACTAGAGAAAAGCGCTATACAAATATAATTCACTTCAATTCATATGATATCTTGTTGTTCTATTTTCTAATTTCAAGGAGAACTGCACTTTTTGGAATCATTCACAGTCCCTATGAAAGTTAAAGTTAAGGTCCTAACGGTAGTCACACACCAGGTGTGGTGAAATGATCCTCTGCATTTGACCCATCCCCAAGTAGGTGAAGGCAGCGGAGGCCACGCTCGGGAATCATTTGGTGATTTAAACCCCAACCCTTGATGCTGAGTGCCAAGCAAGGAGGCAATGTGTCCCGTTTTTATAGTCTTTGGTATGACTTTGGTTTGAACTCCCGACTTTCCAGTCTCAGGGCAGACACTCTAACCACAAGGCCACTGAGCAGGTCGATGGTTAATGCATCCTCAATAGAAAATAAACCTTAGCAAAAGTTAGCTAACAATTGAGTCATTGGTAGCCGCTCTATTCTGCCTATAAAGTGCTCTAAATAACATCCTAAAACCTTCATCAACATTTTAAATACACACTGTAAGTATATATGTAATGTAGTAACATTCTTAATAACATGTCATATTTACATATCTTGCTCATTTTAAGCATACAATGTCTGCTCTCACTGGGATGCCGACTGATGGGATGTTCATATCTTCCCGTTTAGATGAAGAATTAATCCTCACAAAGGGTTCAAAAAGAGTGGGTGCAAAAGAGCGTATTTTCGTCTCTTTCTTGCCATCTCCAGGTCTAAGTTGGATGTCAAAGTTGACCAAGTTCTCGGTTTGTGTCCACAACCTTCACCATATAAGTGAGAAGCATGATTTATAATCTAGAATTAGCTTTCACCATCTTAGAGGTGAGAAAGCAGCTCAGTATGTCAATATAGCAGCATAAGCTAGTTACTTCTGTAATCAATGCGCCGCTAAAAGTAGGTCCTTAACGTTAGCGCTTATAATAACAATATCGCTAATACTTGGTTAATATTCAGGTCACAAAATGTAAATGGAGTATTGTTGGCAGTTTTTGGATGGTGTTGCGTTTGGACAAGTTGTTCCTCCCAGGGAATTCAAGTTTATGGTCGTCGCTCCCAAGCTCTTTACGACACTTAAAGCTGAGTAAAAGAACCACCAGAGACAGAATAGGTATTTTGTATTATATTTGCAAAGCTTTGTAAATATAAATGAGACCAGTCCAGCATAGAACATTCAATCACGCAGCTAAGATGGTCTGATCTAAAAAATGGAAACCTTCTATTCTATAAAGTCTCTCTCCCTCCCACCCTCGCTGTCTTGTTTTTCCAGCCCAAACACATGCCCATTGTCCTCCGCACCTGGACATAAGAATAGATAAGAAGAAGGAGTATCTCTCTTTCTTACCTTCCAAAGTCAAGGTTGGCACACAGTATTTGCAGACAACCAAAAGACCACAATTGGAAGAAAAACACTAGCTGTTTTGTAATATGATTATGAAAACAAAGAAGTAACACTTAAATACGGATATATGTAAATATCTGCCTCCGACAATGGTTATTTGGAGGACTTTGTGGGTCTAATAGAGGAGCTCCCATTGACTCCAATGTTAGCTGATTTTTGCTCACGTTTATTTACTAATTAGAATTCATAAAAATTTAAAACTTATGTCTTACATAAGGATTGTGAATGACAGGCGACATTTAAAAAAAGTGCAGTTTCCTTTGAATTTGTCAGATAAGTAAACAGTCCTTCAAATGAAAGATGAAAAACAATTGAGGTTGTTTATAGATATTATCCACAATGAAGTTACAGTAAAACTAAGCACACAAGGGAAAGTACATTCATATACACATGAAGTACACATATGTGTAAGAATCATGTTAACCTCCAAAATATTGTCTCGTTCTCCTAAAGCCAATATTGAGTATCCTTTGGTGAGCTGACCGTATCGTCACACCCTTAGTTGAAAGCACACCAACCCCATGACATGACACTTCCACTTGATGTAGAACAGTAGTACCACATTTTAAACATACACACACACCTGAAGAATATAAAAAATAAATATATTTGGTGGGCCAAACAAAATGACTCGGCGAACCAATGTTTGGTATGGGCGATATGACCTCAAATCTATATCCTAATAACAATATATGTCACGATATATCATTTGGTATATGATTGATAATAGAAGAATTTCAAAGCGGGTTACAAAAGCTCCTAATTTGGCAGCTGACATATGCAGTAACATATTGTGTCATTTCTAATTGTATTATTTTGTCGAAACTATTATTATTAATGTACTTGTTTATTTACTGTTAATATCTGGTTACTTTATTTGAGAAAATAATACTGGAAATTATGTAATATTTTACTGCATATTTTAGCAACTAAATTAGGAGCCTATGTAGCCTGTTTTAAAATGGTTCTATTAGTAATTCTATATGAAATAATATATCGCAAAATCAATTTTAAACCATATTGTCTATCCATAGTAAAAAGTCCTGTCGTCCTGGTTTGTTTTTATTTTCCTGTGAATAATGTTGTAAAGAGCAGCGTGTTTGTGCGTCACTGAGATTTCAAGACAGTTCATATGATAATTTGTTTTTCCTAAGTGCATGTAAAAGTACTGAATGCGTTGTGTGACTGAGCAGAGATGGTGTGTTTGTCTTGCAGACGTCTGTGAAGAACATCTTCACCCTGAGCAACAGAAGTGGAGCTTCAGGATGTGGACGGAGGAACCAAAGCCCTCCCACATTAAGAAAGAAGAGGAATACCCACTGATCCCACGTTTTAAAAAGGAAGAGGAGGACCCACTGACACCCCATTTTAAAGAGGTGGTTCTACTGAGCCCTCACATTAAGGACGAAGAGGAAGATCCACTGACCCCTCACATTAAAGAGGAAGAGGAGGAACACAGCATCAGTCAGGAGGGAGAGCATCTTGAAGGACTGGAGGACTTCCCAGTGATTAGTGTGATTGTGAAGAGTGAAGATGATGAGGTCAAAATTGAAAGTGAGGAGCCTCCAAGCAGCAGCTCAACTCAACACATGACAACAGAAGCTGATGGAGACCACTGTGGAGGATCACAAGCAGACAAGCTCTTAGCTCCACTATCAGATAGTGAGGACACAACGTCACACTCTCCTGACACTGATGATGAAGACTCTAAAGATGATAAGACATGTCACACTGACAACACACACTTCACATGTTCTCACTGCGACAAAACTTTTAATGACCGTCGTAATCTGAAAAGACACATGAGAACACACACTGGAGAAAAACCTTTTTCATGTTCAATCTGCGGTAAAGATCTTACTCGAAGGCAATATTTCAAAGCACACATGAGAATACACACTGGAGAAAAACCTTTTTCCTGCTCAGAATGTGGTAAACGTTTTATACAAAGTGCTTATTTGAAAATACACATGAGAACACACACTGGAGAAAAACCTTTTTCATGTTCAATCTGTGGTAAAGATTTTACTCAAAGGCCCCATTTCAAAGCACACATGAGAACACACACTGGAGAAAAACCTTTTTCTTGTGCAATCTGCGATAAAGATTTTACTCGAAGGCAATATTTGAAAACACACATGAGAATACACACTGGAGAAAAACCTTTTTCCTGCTCAGAATGTGGTAAATGTTTTTTACAAAGTGCTTATTTGAAAATACACATGAGAACACACACTGGAGAAAAACCTTTTTCATGATCAATCTGCGGTAAAGATCTCAGTCGAAGGGACCTTTTCAAAGCACACATGAGAATACACACTGGAGAAAAACCTGTTTCATGTGCAATCTGCGGTAAAGATTTTACTCGAAGGCAATATTTGAAAACACACATGAGAATACACACTGGAGAAAAACCTTTTTCCTGCTCAGAATGTGGTAAAAAATGTTAGTAAGTCAAAGTTTAAAAGTACACATGAGAACACACACTGGAGAAAAACCTTTTTCATGTTCAATCTGCGGTAAAGATTTTACTCGAAGGCAATATTTGAAAACACACATGAGAATACACACTGGAGAAAAACCTTTTTCCTGCTCAGAATGTGGTAAAAAATGTTAGTAAGTCAAAGTTTAAAAGTACACATGAGAACACACACTGGAGAAAAACCTTTTTCATGTTCAATCTGTGGTAAAGATTTTACTCAAAGGCCCCATTTCAAAGCACACATGAGAACGCACTCTGGTGAAAAACCATACTCCTGTTCAAGCTGCAACAAAAGCTTTCATCACCTAAAAACTCTTACAGTACACATGAGAACACACACAGGAGAGAAAGTGTTGAGTTGCAGTGTGTGTGGTGAAAGATTCTCCTATAAATACCAGTGTAAGAAACACAAGTGTGCTGGTGAGAACAGCAGCAGCAAATGAAGATGCACAACACAATTCATCCTCTGATCATATTACAGAAAAGAGCAGTGCGGATCATTCACAACGTTGGTTGGTCCCCAACCTTTTTGTTACTGCGGACCGGTCAACGCTCGAAAATTTGTCCCACGGACAAATATTTTCTTTTTTTGTCGTAAAAAAACACAATTATGTGTGCTTACGGACTGTATCCCTGCAGACTGTATTGATATATATTGATATATAATGTAGGAACCACAATATTAATAACAGAAAGAAACAACCCTTTTGTGTGAATGAGTGTAAATGGGGGAGGGAGGTTTTTTGGGTTGGTGCACTAATTGTAAGTGTATCTTGTGTTTTTTATGCTGATTTAATAATTTATTTTTTATTTATTTTTTTATTTTTTTTATTTCTTGTGCGGCCCGGTACCAATCGATCCACAGACCGGTGCCGGGCTGCAGCCCGCTGGTTGGGGACCACTGATTTAGAACATAATCTGTTTATGCAATCAAAGTTGCTCAAATTTGATGACCTTGTTAAATATAATACATTAATAATCTTATATAAATAACTGTGAGCCAAGACATCCAGGGGGTTTAGCTCGCTCGTCTGCGGGAACAAACTGCCGCCATTGCTTGCCGTGCTACCGAGGTCCTTTGTCCCTGAATTGCTCACACACTCCGGCAGATTCAATGGGGGTCTGGCGGCAGATTTCTTTGACTTTATCATTGGAAATGCATCTGCTTTGAGTGTCGCAGGATATCCACACATTCTTGCCATCTCTGTCGTAGCATAGCTTTCGTCGGTAAAGTGTGCGGAACAAACGTCCAATTTCTTGCCACTTTGGCATCTTTGGGCCACTGGTGCAACTTGAATCCGTCCCTGTTCGTGTTGTTACACTCTCCGACAACACACCGACGAGGCATGATGTCTCCAAGGTACGGAAAACAGTCCTTTGAGACAGAGTACAACAGCAGGTCAAATTAAAGACCCTCATCTCTATATTTGAACCAGACCTCATGTTTGTATAATAGTTTAAAATTCATTAATAGTTTGGCATTGCTTGTGTTGTAAGTCCAGTTTGTTCCATAGTTTTACTCCGCATACAGACACACAAAAACGCTTACGAGTGGTTTGAGCTCTCGGCAATAAGAAATATCCAAAGCCTCTCAAGTTATGAGCCTGCACTCGTCTTGTAAAAAAAACGTTGTAGATTAGGCGGCAATAATTTGTGGGGTATTGTGAAGAAGAAGCTGAAAGACACCAGACCCAATAATGCAAATGAGCTAAAGGCCGCTATTGAAGCATCCTGGGCATCCATAACACCTCAGCAATGCCACAGGCTGATTGCTTCCATGCCACGCCGCATTAATGCAGTAATCCGTGCAAAAGGATTCCCAACCAAGTACTGAGTGCATTAATTGACATTTTCAAATGTTTGATTTTGTTTTGCTCTTATAAATCTTTTTTTTTACTTGGTCTGAGGAAATATTCAAATTTTTTGAGATGGGATTTTTGAGTTTTCTTAAGCTGTATGCCATAATCAGCAATATTAAATAATAAAAGGCTTTGCGATATTTCAGTTGATGTGTAATGAATCCAGAATGTATGACATTTTTGTTTTCTTAATTGCATTACAGAAAATAAATAACTTTATCACAATATTCTAATTTTCCGAGACAGTCCTGTATATTATATCTATCTATATGTATATATATATATATATATATATATATATATATATATATATATATATATATATATATATATATATATATATATATATATATATATTTAATATTTTATGTATATTTATATATATCTATATATATATATATTTTTTTCTTTTCTTTTTTTTCCCCCCACACATACATATATTGCGCTCTACCATGGTATCGAGCACTATTTTTTGGATAATCTTATTAAGACATATATATATATATGTATATATATATATATATATATATATATATATATATATATATATATATATATATATATATATATATATATATATATATATATATATATATATACATACATACATACATACATACATATATATATATATATATATATATATATATATATATATATACACATACATACATACATACGTATATATATATATATACCGTATTTTCCGCACTATAAGGCGCACCTAAAAACCACAATTTTTCTCAAAAGATGACAGTGCGCCTTATAACCCGGTGCGCTTTATTACGATTAATTTTCATAAAGTTTCGATCTCGCAACTTCGGTAAACAGCCGCCATCTTTTTTCCCGGTAGAACAGGAAGTGCTTCTTCTTCTACGCAAGCAACCGCCAAGGTAAGCACCCGCCCCCATAGAACAGGAAGCGCTACCGCCCGCCCCCGGAAGAAAAAGAAGCGCGCGGATATTTCGTTTCATTTCCTTTGTTTGTCTACATCTGTAAAGACCAGACTACAAAATGGCTCCTACTAAACGACACGCTTATAACGCAGAATTTAAACTTAAGGCAATAAGTCATGCCGAAGAACACGGAAATAGAGCAGCAGCAAGAGAATATAACATAAATGAATCAATGGTGCGTAGGTGGAGGAAGCAAGAAGATGACCTGCGCCAGGTAAAGAAGACAAAACAGAGCTTCCGAGGGAACAAAGCACGATGGCAACAGTTGGAGGACGAACTCGAACAGTGGGTTGTTGAGCAGAGAGCAGCAAGCAGAAGTGTCAGCACCATCACTATTCGAATGAAGGCAACAACGCTAGCAAGCGAACTTCACCTGGATGATTTTAAAGGTGGTGCTTCTTGGTGTTTTCGGTTTATGAAAAGACGCAATCTCTCCATCCGCACACGGACCACTGTTTCACAGCAACTGCCTAACGACTTTAAAGAAAAGCTGGCTACTTTCCGTGCATATTGTAAAAAGAAGATAGCGGAAAAAAAGATCCGGCCAGAGAACATTATCAACATGGACGAGGTTCCACTGACTTTTGATATTCCTGTGAACCGCACTGTTGATACAACGGGAGCACGTACGGTGAATATTCGCACCACTGGGAATGAAAAGTCGTCCTTCACTGTGGTTCTAGCTTGCCATGCTAATGGCCAGAAACTTCCTCCCATGGTCATATTCAAAAGGAAGACCTTGCCAAAAGAGACCTTTCCAGCCGGTGTCATCATAAAAGCTAACTCGAAGGGATGGATGGATGAAGAAAAGATGAGCGAGTGGTTAAGGGAAGTTTACGCGAAGCGGCCGGGTGGCTTTTTTCACGCTGCTCCGTCCATGTTGATATACGACTCTATGCGCGCCCACATCACAGATGGTGTCAAAAAACAAGTGAAGCACACAAATACAACACTCGCCGTCATTCCGGGTGGATTAACCAAAGAACTCCAACCGCTGGATATTGGTGTCAACAGGGCATTCAAATCACGACTGCGAACTGCGTGGGAAAAATGGATGACCGAAGGCGAACACACCTTCACTAAGACGGGCAGACAACGCCGGACGACATACGCCAACATCTGCCAGTGGATTGTAAATGCCTGGGCAGATATTTCTGTCACAACTGTGGTCCGAGCTTTCCGGAAGGCAGGATTCACAGAACTGCTGCACAACAACAGCGACACTGAATCCGATGATTTCGAAGAGACGGAGCCGGCCATTTTGGAAGCCACGCTTGCGCAACTTTTCAATTCGGACACCGAAGACGAAGAATTCGAAGGATTTACCGGTACGAATGAAGAATAACTTCAGAAAGTGAGCGCTATGTTTATTTTGTGTGTTGTGTGTTGTGACATTAACGTTCGAGCAACATTACCGGTATGTTGCTATTGCTCTACACCATTTTGAATTTTACTATGTTTGTGATTGCACATTTGTACATTTTGGGACAGAGTTGTTAGAACGCTGGTTTTCAATATATTATTAAAGTTTGACTGAACTATCTGACTGTTTTTTTGACATTCACTTTAGCGCAGCGTTTTTTTGACATTCACTTTAGCGCAGCGTAGGCGCGGCTTATAGTCCGGGGCGGCTTATTGGTGGACAAAATTATGAAATATGTAATTCATAGAAGGTGCGGCTAATAATCCGGTGCGCCTTATAGTGCGGAAAATACGGTATATATATATATATATATATATATATATATATATATATATATATATATATATATATATATATATATATGATCGGTAGGTTGTGAGTTCAAACCCCGGCAGAGTCATACCAAAGACTATAATAATGGGACCCATTACCTCCCTGCTTGGCACTCAGCATCAAGGGTTGGAATTGGGGGTTAAATCACCAAAATGATTCCTGGGCGCGGCCACCGCTGTTGCCCACTGCTCCCCTCACCTCCCAGGGGGTGATCAAGGGAGATGGGTCAAATGCAGAGAATAATTTCGCCACACCTCGTGTGTGTGACATTCATTGGCACTTTAACTTTAATATATATATATATAGATATATATAGATAAAAGGACAGAATTTAACAAAAAAATATTTGGTTTACATTTTCCTAGTAGACATAACAGTTTGACAGCATTCTCCAATGGAACATTCTGGAGAAACATCCTGGATGAATTTGGATAGAAGTGAGTTACAAAGGTAAACTTTTTGAATGAGTTAACTTTATTTGTGATGATTTATCTCTTACGCTCAGTCCATTTTTTTCCAAATTAATTTGAGGGAAGTTGTCACCGCCTGGTGCCACCTTGTGGTTTGTGGGGCGGTATAGCTCGGTTGGTAGAGCGGCCGTGCCAGCAACTTCAGGGTTGCAGGGTCGATCCCCGGTTTCCGCCATCCTAGTCACTGCCGTTGTGTCCTTGGGCAAGACACTTTACCCACCTGCTCCCAGTGCCACCCACACTGGTTAAAAAATGTAACTTAGATATTGGGTTTCACTATGTAAAGCGCTTTGAGTCACTTGAGAAAAGCGCTATATAAATATAATTCACTTCACTTTGTATTGTCAGTTTACCTCTTTTGGTGCAGTTGTTCTTACATTTCTCCTTCCTCCTAGAGTTGCTGTGTTGCCCTTGTGGGCGGAGTTGTGGGACGTGCACAGCTGCTTCCAATTGACCCTGGTGCTACTTAAGCAGCACCTTGACAGCTGGATGGCACTCGGAGATTCCACTCCACGCCAGTTGAGTCTATGCTTCCAGACTTTTGCTACCTTGGCCATTCCCAGTGCCATCCATCTTGGTGTTGTTTTGTAGTGTGCACGTCTTGTAACTCCAAACCAAGTTGAGTTTATTTTTGTATTTAAGTAGCTTTTGTTCTTTTTCCCACAATGCACATTTTGCCAATTCTTTTTCGCAGCGTCGCTTTTTGTTACCTCCTGTTTGGATTGTTTTTGTGAGTAGATTTCCGCAGTAAAAGAAGCGTTATACTCAGCGTCCTGCGCATCCCTGGGTTCCTCTTTACTGTGTTAAACAGCACTCTGACAGAAAGAGTTTCTCCAAAACACAACACCCTTTGGCGGACAAGTTTGTGATTAAAGGCTATACATATCAAATAAAAGGGACAAGTGTTAGAAAAAATGGATGGATGTACAGTAAAGCTCTGTGGGATGATGCACATTATTGACTTTTTTCTAACAATCCAAACTTTCCCATGTTTTCTGAAATTGATCATGTTTAAGGGATTCTAAAAAAAAAAGGGGGGGGGGGGGGACAACTTTAAAAAGACAATTTTCATGTGTAGTTTTTTAATAAGAAATGTAGATTATTAAAAACAAAACTATCCTTCATAACCTTCCACATATATTGTTACCATTTTCTCTAATCTACATATTACAGAAGGGACATACATATAAAACAATATTCATATTACAAAAAAAAGTAATAAAGATAATTAATAGAATTACATTATTGAGACCCAACAAATGATTCATAAAGTCACACATTTTAAAAGTAAATTATCTTGTATATAAAACAACTGCTCAAAAGATGTATAAAGTAAATAATAATATGCTTCCAGAAGTGGTCCAGAAGATGTTTCAGATGTGAACCAGTAAATATGAACTAAGAGGGATTTATGTGTACTCAAAAGCAAAGGTATGAACACATGTAAAACAAATATGTACATCATATAAAGGAGTTCATCTATAACATCATTAAACATTCAAAATAATTTCTAAATACCTCTACACACATAAAATGTATTTGTAACACATTTTTTTATTCTCACCTTTACAGTCAAAGTGTTGTGTTCATTTTTAAATAAAACTACACAATGTTGTATATTGAAACATGTACTTGACTGAAAAAAGCAATAATCTAAAATATCTAATCTATAAATGTTAGAATCTATGTGCTGATATTGTTAAAAGGTCAACGTTAAGTTTTGACAGTTTATTTCAAATCCTGCATCTTCATTTGCTGCTGCTGTTCTCACCAGCACACTTGTGTTTCTTACACTGGTACATAGAAGAGAATCTTTCACCACACACACTGCAACTCAACACTTTCTCTCCTGTGTGTGTTCTCATGTGTGCTGTAAGAGTGTCTAGGTGACGAAAGCTTTTGTAGCAGCTTGAACAGGAATATGTCTTTTTACTAGAGTGCGTTCTCATGTGTTTTTTTAAACTCTGATTTATTACAAAACTTTTACCACATTCTGAGCAGGAAAAAGGTTTTTCTCCAGTGTGTGTTCTCATGTGTAGTTTCAAAAGGCTTCTTCGTATAAAAGCTTTACCACATTCTAAGCAGGAAAAAGGTTTTTCTCCAGTGTGTGTTCTCATGTGTTCTTTTAAACACTGACTCCTTACAAAACCTTTCCCGCAGATTGAACAAGATTTTTTTTTTACTCCAGTGTGTATTCTCATGTGTGCTTTCAAACTGCTTCTTCGTCCAAAAGCGTTACCACATTCTGAGCAGGTAAAAGGTTTTTCTCCAGTGTGTATTATCATGTGTTCTTTGAAATGTTCCCTTCGTGTAAAATCTGTACCGCAGATTGAACATGAAAAAGGTCTTTCCCCAGTGTGTCTTCTCATGTGTGCTTTGAAATGTTCCCTTTGAATAAAATCTTTACCACAGATTGAACATGAAAAAGGTTTTTCTCCAGTGTGTGTTTTTGTGTGTCGTATCAGATTTCCCTTCTGGGGGAAACCTTTACTACAAATTGAGCACATGAATGGTTTTTCTCCAGTGTGTATTCTCATGTGTTCTTTCAGCATTTGTTTTAGTCTAAAATCTCTACCGCATTCTGAGCAGGTAAAAGGTTTTTCTCCAGTGTGTATTCTCATATGTTCTATCAGCACTCGTTTTAGACTAAAATCTCTACCGCATTCTGAGCAGGTAAAAGGTTTTTCTCCAGTGTGTATTACCATGTGTCTTTTCAAATCGTGCTTATGACTAAAATCTTTACTGCAGATTGAACATGAAAAAGGTTTTTCTCCAGTGTGTGTTCTCATGTGTCTTTTCAATTTACTAGGAGTTTTAAAAATGTTGTCACAGTGAGAACATGTGACGTGTGTGTTGTCAGTGTGAAATGTCTTATCATCTTTAGAGTCTTCATCATCAGTGTCAGGAGAGTGTGACGTTGTGTCCTCACTATCTGATAGTGGAGCTAAGAGCTTGTCTGCTTGTGATCCTCCACAGTGGTCTCCATCAGCTTCTGTTGTCATGTGTTGAGTTGAGCTGCTGCTTGGAGGCTCCGCCTCTCTCTTCTCCTCACTCTCACCTTTGACCTCATCATCTTCACTCTTCACAGGGACACCAGTCACTGGCATCTTGGTGACATCAACCTCCTCCAGTCCTTCAAGATGCTCTCCCTGCTGACTGATGCTGTGTTCCTCCTCTTCCTCTTTAATGTGAGGGCTCAGTGGGTCCTCCTCTTCCTCCTTTATGTGAGGGTTCAGTGGATCCACTGTTTCCTCTTTAAAATGGGGTGTCGGTGGGTCCTCCTCTTCCTTTTTAAAATGATGGATCAGTGGGCATTCCTCTTCCTTCTTAATGTGGGAGGGCTGTGGCTCCTCCGTCCGCATCCTGAAGCTCCACTTCTGTTGCTCAGGGTGAAGATGTTCTTCACAGACGTCTGCAAGACAAACACACCATCTCTGCTCAGTCACACAATGCATTCAGTACTTTTACATGCACTTAGGAAAAACAAGTTATCGTATGAACTGTCTTGAAATCTCAGGAATTCACAGGAAAAGAAAAACAAACCAGGACGACATGACTTTTACTATGCATGGACGATATGGTTTAAAATTGATTTTGTGATGTATTATTTCATATAGAATTACTAATAGAAGCATTATAAAACAGGCTACACAGGCTCCTAATTTAGTTGCTGAAAGATGCAGTAAAATATTACATAATTTCCAGTATTATTTTCTCAAATAAAGTAACCAGATATTAACAGTAAATAAACAAGTACAAACCCTGTTTCCATATGAGTTGGGAAATTGTGTTGGATGTAAATATAAACGGAATACAATGATTTGCAAATCATTTTCAAGCCATATTCAGTTGAATATGCTACAAAGACAACATATTTGATGTTCGAACTGATAAACTTTTTTTTTTTTTGCAAATAATCATTAACTTTAGAATTCGATTCCAGCAACACGTGACAAAAGAAGTTGGGGAAAGGTGGCAATAAATACTGATAAAGTTGAGGAATGCTCATCAAACACTTATTTGGAACATCCCACAGGTGAGCAGGCTAATTGGGAACAGGTGGGTGCCATGATTGGGTATAAAAGTAGATTCCATGAAATGTTCAGTCATTCACAAACAAGGATGGGGCGAGGGTCACCACTTTGTCAACAAATGCGTGAGCAAATTGTTGAACAGTTTAAGAAAAACCTTTCTCAACCAGCTATTGCAAGGAATTTAGGGATTTCACCATCTACGGTCCGTAATATCATCAAAGGGTTCAGAGAATCTGGAGAAATCACTGCACGTAAGCAGCTAAGCCCGTGACCTTCGATCCCTCAGGCTGTACTGCACCAACAAGCGACATCAGTGTGTAAAGGATATCACCACATGGGCTCAGGAACACTTCAGAACCCCACTGTCAGTAACTACAGTTGGTCGCTACATCTGTAAGTGCAAGTTAAAACTCTCCTATGCAAGGTGAAAACCGTTTATCAACAACACCCAGAAACGCTGTCAGCTTCGCTGGGCCTGAGCTCATCTAAGATGGACTGATACAAAGTGGAAAAGTGTTCTGTGGTCTGACGAGTCCACATTTCAAATTGTTTTTGGAAACTGTGGACGTCGTGTCCTCCGGACTAAAGAGGAAAAGAACCATCCGGATTGTTATAGGTGCAAAGTGTAAAAGCCAGCATGTGTGATGGTATGGGGGTGTATTAGTGCCCAAGACATGGGTAACTTACACATCTGTGAAGGCACCATTAATGCTGAAAGGTACATACAGGTTTTGGAGCAACATATGTTGCCATCCAAGCAACGTTACCATGGACGCCCCTGCTTATTTCAGCAAGACAATGCCAAGCCACGTGTTACATCAACGTGGTTTCATAGTAAAAGAGTGCGGGTACTAGAGTGGCCTGCCTGTAGTCCAGACCTGTCTCCCATTGAAAATGTGTGGCGCATTATGATGCCTAAAATAGCACAACGGAGACCCCCGGACTGTTGAACAACTTAAGCTGTACATCAAGCAAGAATGGGAAAGAATTCCACCTGAGAAGCTTCAAAAATGTGTCTCCTCAGTTCCCAAATGTTTACTGAGTGTTGTTAAAAGCAAAAGGCCATGTAACACAGTGGTGAACATGCCCTTTCCCAACTACTTTGTCACGTGTTGCAGCCATGAAATACTAAGTTAATTATTATTTGCAAAAAAAAAATAAAGTTTATGAGTTTGAACATCAAATATCTTGTCTTTGTAGTGCATTCAACTGAATATGGGTTGAAAATGATTTGCAAATCATTGTATTCCGTTTATATTTACATCTAACACAATTTCCCAACTCATGTGGAAACGGGGTTTGTACATTAATAATAATAGTTTCGACAAAATAATACAATTAGAAATGACACAATATGTTACTGCATATGTCAGCTGCCAAATTAGGAGCTTTTGTAACCCGCTTTGAAATTCTTCTATTATCAATCATATACCAAATGATATATCGTGACATATATTGTTATTAGGATATAGATTTGAGGTCATATCGCCCATACCAAACATTGGTTCGCCGAGTCATTTTGTTTGGCCCACCAAATATATTTATTTTTCATATTCTTCAGATGTGTGTGTATGTTTAAAATGTTGTACTACTGTTCTACATCACGTGGAAGTGTCATGTCATGGGGTTGGTGTGCTTTCAACTAAGGGTGTGACGATACGGTCAGCTCACCAAAGGATACTCGATATTGGCTTTAGGAGAACGAGACAATATTTTGGTGGTTAACATGATTCTTACACATATGTGTACTTCATGTGTATATGAATGTACTTTCCCTTGTGTGCTTAGTTTTACTGTAACTTCATTGTGGATAATATCTATAAACAACCTCAATTGTTTTTCATCTTTCATTTGAAGGACTGTTTACTTATCTGACAAATTCAAAGGAAACTGCACTTTTTTTAAATGTCGCCTATCATTCACAATCCTTATGTAAGACATAAGTTTAAAATGTTCATGAATTCTAATTAGTAAATAAACGTGAGCAACAATCAGCTAACATTGGAGTCAATGGGAGCTCCTCTATTAGACCCACAAAGTCCTCCAAATAACCATCCAAAAACTGCCAACAATACTCCATTTACATTTTGTGACCTGAATATTAACCAAGTATTAGCGATATTGTTATTATAAGCGCTAACGTTAAGGACCTACTTTTAGCGGCGCATTGATCACAGAAGTAACTAGCTTATGCTGCTATATTGACATACTGAGCTGCTTTCTCACCTCTAAGATGGTGAAAGCTAATTCTAGATTATAAATCATGCTTCTCACTTATATGGTGAAGGTTGTGGACATAAACCGAGAACTTGGTCAACTTTGACATCCAACTTAGACCTGGAGATGGCAAGAAAGACACGAAAATACGCTCTTTTGCACTCACCCTTTTTTAGCCCTTTGTGAGGATTAATTCTTCATCTAAACGGGAAGATATGAACATCCCATCAGTCGGCATCCCAGTGAGAGCAGACATTGTATGCTTAAAATGAGCAAGATATGTAAATATGACATGTTATTAAGAATGATTACATATATACTTACAGTGTGTATTTAAAATGTTGATGAAGGTCTTAGGATGTTATTTAGAGCACTTTATAGGCAGAATAGAGCGGCTACCAATGACTCAATTGTTAGCTAACGTTTGCTGAGGTTTATTTTCTATTGAGGATGCATTAACCATCGACCTGCTCAGTGGACTTGTGGTTAGAGTGTCTGCCCTGAGACTGGAAAGTCGTGAGTTCAAACCCCGGCCGAGTCATACCAAAGACTATAAACATGGGACCCATTGCCTCCTTGCTTGGCACTCAGCATCAAGGGTTGGGGGTTAAATCACCAAATGATTCCCGAGCGTGGCCACCGAGGAGCTTTTTAACTACCAGAAATAGGAGAGTCCACCACAGATTCCCCAGGCACTGCTTCCTCATAGGAAGATGTGTTGGTGGGATTGAGGAGGTCTTCTAAGTATTCCCTCCACCAATCCACCACAGCCGCAGTAGAGGTCAGCAGCACACCATCCTCACCATACACGGTGTGGACAGTGCACTGCTTCCCCCCCTGAGGCGGCGGATAGTGGACCAGAATTTTTTCTAAACAGTCTGGAAGTCGTTTTCCATGGCTTCCCCAAACTCCTCCCATATCCGAGTTTTTGCCTCCGCGACCGCTGAAGCCGCACTTCGCTTGGCCTGTCGGTACCTGTCCGCTGCCTCTGGAGTCCTATGAGCCAAAAGGACCCGATAGGACTCTTTATTCAGCTTGACGGCATCCCTCACTGCTGGTGTACGCCAGCGGGTTCTAGGATTACCGCCACGACAGGCACCAACCACCTTGCGGCCACAGCTCCAATCAGCCGCCTCGACAATAGAGGCACGGAACATGGTCCACTCGGACTCAATATCCAGTGCTTCCCTCGTGACATGTTTAAAGTTCTTCCGGAGGTGGGAATTGAAACTCTCTCTGACAGGAGACTCTGCTAGGCGTTCCCAGCAGACCCTCACAATGCGTTTGGGCCTGCCAGGTCTGTCCGGCATCCTCCCCCACCATTGGAGCAAGCTAACCACCAGGTGGTGATTGGTAGAAATCTCTGCCCCTCTCTTCACCCGAGTGTCCAAAACATGAGGCCGCAAATCCGATGACACAACTACAAAGTAAATTATGGAACTGCGGCCGAGGGTGTCCTGGTGCCAAGTGCACACATGGACACCCTTATGTTTGAACATGGTGTTTGTTATGGACAATCCGTGACGAGCACAAAAGTCCAATAACAAAGCACCACTTGGGTTCAGATCCGGGCGACCATTCTTCCCAAGCACGCCTCTCCAGGTTTCACTGTCGTTGCCAACATGAGCATTGAAGTCCCCCGGCAGAACAAGGGAATCACCCGAGGGAGCACTCTCCAGTACTCCCTCAAGGGAATCCAAAAAGAGTGGGTACTCTGAGCTGCTGTGGTGCGTTAGCACAAACAACAGTCAGGACTCGTCCCCCCACCCGAAGGCGGAGGGAAGCTACCCTCTATTTTAAAAAACATCTATGTTGTGCGTGCAATACAACTGTGCTGCTTTTATTTTGAAAAGTGTTATATATGAAACTTATGTCCGTGTCTCCTGTGAGTGAAGGTGCACAGCGACAAGTGATGCCCGGTTACCACCAAGATGTCAGCTTACGCTAAAAAAAGAAAAGTTGATGACAAATGGCGTGTTTTCAACAAGACATGGACTGCCAAGTATTTCTTTACAGAAATGAAAGGTAAAGCCGTGTGCTTAATTTGTGGTACACAGGTTGCTGTGTTTAAAGAATATAATTTGAATCCTCTCTCTGAGCTGCCACCTTAACGTGGTAGAGGAGTTTGCGTGTCCCAATGATCCTAGGAGCTATGTTGTCCGGGGGCTTCTATGCCCCCTGGTAGGGTCTCCCAAGGCAAACTGGTCCTAGGTGAGGGATCAGACAAAGAGCAGCTCGAAGACCTCTATGAAGAACACGAACAAGGAACCCAGATTTCCCTCGCCCGGACGCGGGTCACCGGGGCCCTCCTCTGGAGCCAGGCCCGGAGGTGTGGCACGATGGCGAGCGCCTGGTGGCCGGGCCTGTCCCCATGGGGCCCGGCCGGGCACAGCCCGAAGAGGCAACGTGGGTCCCCCCTCCAATGGGCTCACCACCCATAGCAGGGGTCATAGAGGTCGGGTGCGATGTGAGCTGGGCGGAAGCCGAAGGCAGGGCACTTGGCGGTCCGATCCTCGGCTACAGAAGCTAGCTTTTGGGACGTGGAACGTCACCTCGCTGGGGGGGAAGGAGCCTGAGCTAGTGCGTGAGGTGGAGAAGTTTCGGCTAGATATAGTCGGACTCACTTCGACGCACAGCAAGGGCTCTGGAACCAGTTCTCTTGACAGGGGCTGGACTCTCTTCCACTCTGGCGTTGCCAGCAATGAGAGGCGACGGGCTGGGGTGGCAATTCTTGTTTCCCCTCGGCTCAAAGCCTGCACGTTGGAGTTCAACCCGGTGGACGAGAGGGTAGCCTCCCTCCGCCTTCGGGTGGGGGGACGGGTCCTGACTGTTGTTTGCGCTTACGCGCCCAACGGCAGTTCAGATTACCCACCCTTTTTGGATTCACTCGAGGGAGTACTGGAGAGTGCTCCCCCGGGTGATTCCCTCGTTCTACTGGGGGACTTCAACGCTCATGTTGGCAACGACAGTGAAACCTGGAGAGGCGTGATTGGGAAGAATGGCCGCCCGGATCTGAACCCGAGTGGTGTTTTGTTATTGGACTTTTGTGCTCGTCACGGATTGTCAATAACAAACACCATGTTCAAACATAAGGGTGTCCATATGTGCACTTGGCACCAGGACACCCTAGGCCGCAGTTCCAAGATCGACTTTGTAGTTGTGTCATCGGATTTGCGGCCTCATGTTTTGGACACTCGGGTGAAGAGAGGGGCGGAGCTTTCTACCGATCACCACCTGGTGGTGAGTTGGCTGCGATGGTGGGGGAGGATGCCGGACAGACCTGGCAGGCCCAAACGCATTGTGAGGGTTTGCTGGGAACGTCTAGCAGAGTCTCCTGTCAGAGAGAGTTTCAATTCCCACCTCCGGAAGAACTTTGAACATGTCACGAGGGAGGCGCTGGACATTGAGTCCGAGTGGACGATGTTCCGTACCTCTGTTGTCAGGGCGGCCGATTGGAGCTGTGGCCGCAGGGTAGTTGGTGCCTGTCGTGGCGGTAATCCTAGAACCCGTTGGTGGACACCGGCGGTGAGGGATGCCGTCAAGCTGAAGAAGGAGTCCTATCGGGTTCTTTTGGCTCATGGGACTCCTGACGCAGCAGACAGGTACCGACAGGCCAAGCGGTGTGCGGCTTCAGCGGTCGCGGAGGCAAAAACTCGGACATGGGAGGAGTTCGGTGAGGCCATGGAAAAAGACTTCCGGACGGCTTCGAAGCAATTCTGGACCACCATCCGCCGCCTCAGGAAGGGGAAGCAGTGCAGTGTCAACACCGTGTATGGTGGGGATGGTGCTCTGTTGACCTCGACTGCGGATGTTGTGGATCGGTGGAGAGAATACTTCGAAGACCTCCTCAATCCTACCAGCACGTCTTCCTATGAGGAAGCAGGGCCTGGGGAATCTGTGGTGGGCTCTCCTATTTCTGGGGCTGAGGTTGCCGAGGTAGTTAAAAAGCTCCTCGGTGGCAAGGCCCCGGGGGTGGATGAGATCCGCCCGGAGTTCCTTAAGGCTCTGGATGTTGTGGGGCTGTCTTGGTTGACAAGACTCTGCAACATCGCGTGGACATCGGGGGCGGTACCTCTGGATTGGCAGACCGGGGTGGTGGTTCCTCTCTTTAAGAAGGGGAACCGGAGGGTGTGTTCCAACTATCGTGGGATCACACTCCTCAGCCTTCCCGGTAAGGTCTATTCAGGTGTACTGGAGAGGAGGCTACGCCGGATAGTCGAACCTCGGATTCAGGAGGAACAGTGTGGTTTTCGTCCTGGTCGTGGAACTGTGGACCAGCTCTATACTCTCGGCAGGGTCCTTGAGGGTGCATGGGAGTTTGCCCAACCAGTCTACATGTGCTTTGTGGACTTGGAGAAGGCATTCGACCGTGTACCCCGGGAAGTCCTGTGGGGAGTGCTCAGAGAGTATGGGGTAACGGACTGTCTTATTGTGGCGGTTCGCTCCCTGTATAATCGGTGTCAGAGCTTGGTCCGCATTGCCGGCAGTAAGTCGGACACGTTTCCAGTGAGGGTTGGACTCCGCCAGGGCTGCCCTTTGTCACCGATTCTGTTCATAACCTTTATGGACAGAATTTCTAGGCGCAGTCAGGGCGTTGAGGGTATCTGGTTTGGTGGCTGCAGGATTAGGTCTCTGCTTTTTGCAGATGACGTGGTCCTGATGGCTTCATCTGGCCAAGATCTTCAGCTCTCACTGGATCGGTTCGCAGCCGAGTGTGAAGCGACTGGGATGAGAATCAGCACCTCCAAATCCGAGTCCATGGTTCTCGCCCGGAAAAGGGTGGAGTGCCATCTCCGGGTTGGGGAGGAGATCTTGCCCCAAGTGGAGGAGTTCAAGTACCTCGGAGTCTTGTTCACGAGTGAGGGAAGAGTGGATCGTGAGATCGACAGGCGGATCGGTGCGGCATCTTCAGTAATGCGGACGCTGTATCGATCTGTTGTGGTGAAGAAGGAGCTGAGCCAGAAGGCAAAGCTCTCGATTTACCGGTCGATCTACGTTCCCATCCTCACCTATGGTCATGAGCTTTGGGTCATGACCGAAAGGACAAGATCACGGGTACAAGCGGCCGAAATGAGTTTCCTCCGCCGGGTGGCGGGGCTCTCCCTTAGAGATAGGGTGAGAAGCTCTGCCATCCGGGGGGAGCTCAAAGTAAAGCCGCTGCTCCTCCATATCGAGAGGAGCCAGATGAGGTGGTTCGGGCATCTGGTCAGGATGCCACCCGAACGCCTCCCTCGGGAGGTGTTTCGGGCACGTCCGACCGGTAGGAGGCCACGGGGAAGACCCAGGACACGTTGGGAAGACTATGTCTCCCGGCTGGCCTGGGAACGCCTCGGGATCCACCGGGAGGAGCTGGACGAAGTGGCTGGGGAGAGGGAAGTCTGGGCTTCCCTGCTTAGTCTGCTGCCCCCGCGACCCGACCTCGGATAAGCGGAAGAAGATGGATGGATGGATGGATGAATTTGAATCGCCACTACACGACGAAGCACGAGGAAAAATAGCGGAATCTGTCTGATGAAGAGCGCACAAGGGAGGCTGATGCGTTGATGGTAAAACTGCAAACCCAACAAGGACTTTTTGCCAAATGTCACCCCCCTCTGTTACGTTGATATTCTCGGAGAAAAGGGGCACATTTGAGAACGTGTCACTCTCCCGACGCACTGTAACCAGGCGGGTTGAGACCATCGCTAGAAACGTGGAGCTTCAGCTGAAGAACAGAACGGCCGGCTTTGGATAAGAGCTGCGATGTACGTGACACCGCCCAGCTGCTCATCTTTTTACGTGGGATAACTGCAAAACTTTCAAATCACGGAGGAACTGGCAGCCATGCAGTCAATTAAAGGGATAACCACAGGTAATGACTTGTTCACAGAGGTAAATGCGTGTTTGGACATGTTAGGACTGAAATGGGACAAGCTGGCAGGTGTGACAACAGATGGTTGGATAATTCTGACGGGGAAATATGTTGGACTTTTGTTTGTTGTATTGCAGTATTTCTATAAACCTGTGTGACCAGTCTTCTTGTCGTTGGGTTCTTTCTTGGACCAATATTACCACGCGACACCTTTCCGCTGTGGATTTACAATTGTCTTTTATTTGTGTTTTTTTTCTCCCAGTCTCTGATGCTTTTCAGAAGTCTTTATCTCGGTCCTCTTTCTGTGCTTTTCAGCAGCCTGGGTGTCATGCCTCCACTCCCTGTTAGACAACCCCCTCTCATGCTCTCCGACACAGCTAATAAAGAGACAGGTGTTTAGATAGCTCGTTCCAGCTGAGATATCTCCTCACCTGTCAGTTGCTTCACAGCCGGCTCCTGCACACGCCCTGCCCACAGAGAACGCGTGGACCACGCCCCTTCCACATGCCTCCACCGCCAGATTAAGCCCCCCCCGCCCCCCGTAGAGGGGCGAGAGAGAGAAAGTCGGCTACGGCCATCTGCGTCCACCCGGAAGTTGTAGGGTTGCAACGCAAGGTACCACCGGGTGATCCGTGCGTTGGCATCCTTCATGCGGTGGAGCCATTGGAGTGGTTTCTGGTCCGAGCAGAGACTGTAGGCGCGCCCCAACAGGTAGTACCGGAGGGCCCCGACCGCCCACCGGATGGCGAGGCACTCCCTCTCCACCGTACTGTACCTTTTTCTCCTGGTGAAAATTTTGTAAGCTGGGTCCCCTTGTTATACGTGCGCTGCTGCCGTGTGGAGTTTTGCTCGCATGTCCATAACGTACTGAATTTCGTTTTGACTGGAGCTTGAACCCTCCTCCAAGCTTTCCTTAATTAGGTCCAGCACTCCGCGCGGCCTTCTGCCGTATAATAGCTTGAAAGGCGCAAAGCCTATGGAGGCCTGAGGTACCTCCCGCATCGCAAACATTAGGGGATCCAGCCATTTATCCCGATTTGGTTTGTCCTCGTGCCTGAACTTACGGATCATGGTTTTCAGCATTTTATTTAACCGTTCCACCAGCCCATCTGTTTGTGGGTGGTACACACTGGTGCGGATCGCTTTAATTCCCAGTGACCCGTATAGTTCCTTTAACGTGCGTGGCATAAAGGACGTGCCTTTGTCCGTCAGAATCTCTTTCGGGATTCCGACTCGGGAGATGACCTGAAACAGAGCTTGCGCAACACTCTTGGCAGAGATGGAGCGCAGGGCACTGCTTCGGGATAGCGCGTTGCGTAATCCACCAGGACTAACACAAAGCGATATCTCCTTGTGCTCGGGTGAAATGGTCTGATGAGGTCCATCCCAATTCTCTCGAATGGGACCTCCATGAGCGGTAATGGGCGCAAGGGCGCCTTCGGGATGGCCGCCGGATTCACCAGCTGGCAATCCGGGCAGGCAGCACACCACCACCGGGCAGGCAGCATACCCCATGTGGCCAGACATGGGATTACAATGCGCCGCCTGGAAGATAATTTCCTGGCCGTGTTTTGGCACCAACAACTGGGTGGATTCCTCTCCCGTTTGAGTGTCACGGCTCACTCTGTATAACCTATCTCTAATAATTGAAAAGTGGGGGAATACCCGCGCTTTACCCGGGCGCACCAGCTGACTGTCGATGTAATCCACCTGGTCCCAGGCCGAGCGCAAAGTTTCATCCCGGGACTGCTCAAGGGGAAAATCCTCCGTCGGGTGCCGCCGCAGCATTTCCAGGAAGTGAGCAATGTTGCCTAAAATGCATTACTAAATGAGGGTTTTCAATAATTAAAAAAGAAACGGTAGTACCCAATGTCCAGAATTTTACTGCGGTTTATCATTATACTGTTTACCGTTATATCCCTGATACACACACATATACATATACCGTATTTTCCGCACTATAAGGCGCACCGGATTATTAGCCGCACCTTCAATGAATGGCATATTTCATAACTTTGTCCACCAATAAGCCGCCCCGGACTATAAGCCGCGCCTACGCTGCGCTAAAGGGAATGTCAAAAAAACAGTCAGATAGGTCAGTCAAACTTTAATAATATATTAAAAACCAGCGTTCTAACAACTCTGTTCACTCCCAAAATGTACGCAAATGTGCAATCACAAACATAGTAAAATTCAAAATAGTGCAGAGCAATAGCAACATAATGTTGCTCGAACGTTAATGTCACAACACACAAAATAAACATAGCGCTCACTTTCTGAAGTTATTCTTCATTCGTAAATCCTTCGTCTTCGGTGTCCGAAGTGAAAAGTTGGGCAAATGTACGATCCACTGGCAGATGTTGGCGTCGTCTGGCGCTGCCTCCTCGTCTTAGTGAAGGTGTGTTCGCCTTCTGTCATCCATTGTTCCCACGCAGTTAGCAGTCTAGCTTCGAATGCCCTGTTGACACCAATATCTAGCGGCTGGAGGTCTTTTGTCAATCCACCCGGAATGACGGCGAGTATTGAATTAAGCGCGTAAGCGTGTCTCTTACTGTGATGTTATGAGCTAGCATATATAACAACTACACTACCCAGCATGCAACGATAGTTACGAGCATGCGCGGTAGCCCTGAGAAGCGTTGTTGTATGCTGGGAGTTAGAATGTGGTTATGAGCACGCTGTGAGTAAACGTTGAGAACTCAGTTAACACGCCTCGTCTGCATTATTTATAATTAGACAGACAACACACTTAATAGGAGCCATTTTGGGGTCTTTACATAAACACACAAATGGAAATGAAACGTCACATATCCCAGCATGCACCGCGCGCTTCTTCGTCATCCACTGTTCCCACGCAGTTAGCAGTCTAGCTTCGAATGCCCTGTTGACACCAATATCTAGCGGCTGGAGGTCTTTTGTCAATCCACCCGGAATGACGGCGAGTATTGAATTAAGCGCGTAAGCGTGTCTCTTAATGTGATGTTATGAGCTAGCAAATATAACAACTACACTACCCAGCATGCAACGATAGTGACGAGCATGCGCGGTAGCCCTGAGAAGCGTTGTTGTATGCTGGGAGTTAGAATGTGGTTATGAGCACGCTGTGAGTAAACGTTGAGAACTCAGTTAACACGCCTCGTCTGCATTATTTATAATTAGATAGACAACACACTTAATAGGAGCCATTTTGGGGTCTTTACATAAACACACAAATGGAAATGAAACGTCACATATCCCAGCATGCACCGCGCGCTTCTTCTTCTTCCGGGGGCGGGTGGTTGCTTACAGTACAAGAAGAAGCGCTTCCTGTTCTATGGGGGCGGGTGCTTACCTTGGCGGTTGCTTGCGTAGAAGAAGAAGCGCTTCCTGCTCTACCGGGAAAAAAGATGGCGGCTGTTTACCGAAGTTGCGAGAACGAAACTTTATGAAAATGAATCTTAATATTTATCCATATATAAAGCGCACCGGGTTAAAAGCCGCACTGTCAGCTTTTGAGTAAATTTGTGGTTTTTAGGTGCGGCTAATGGTGCGGAAAATACGGTAAACACACATATATATGTATATATGTACATACACATAAAACTGATGTAAGTGTACCACTAGTGGTACGCCAAATATTATTTATTTAAGTACAGTGTTTTATTTTCCTATATTCAAACACAATGTTACTGTTGAAACTGTGTGTACTATTACAGTGGCTAAAATATTGAATATACTTGTTAAATAAAGTTTCTTCCTTGTTTTTAATGAATAATTAAGGCCTACTATGCTACTGTATTTCAATGCTGTTCATGATGGTGGTACTTGGAGATCCAAGTATTTCCTGAGGTGGTCCTTGGCAAAAAAAGTTTGACAACTACTGATGTATTGACATTGTAAACTACATTGGCAGACACAATTTTGTTATACCCAAACGACGTCTGCTCATACATCGCGCTTCCAACGAGGTCCCGTTTTCTCTCTCAAGTTAACAGGAAAAGGACAAGGCAATATCTGCGTCATTTAATTTTTCTCAAAATACTTTCCACTGTGTTCGTTAGAAAGTTCCACAACTGTTCACGGTATCCCACGCTTGTGCTACAGAACTCATCTCATTGTGCAACATGTGAATGTTTGAAGTGGAACTAAATGTGATCTCTGAAAGGGGTACACATTATTTCCAAAGCAGGGACCCCATCCACATATACAATACTACAGTGTTTTTCAACCTTTTTTTTAGCCAAGGCACATTTTTTGCGTTGAGAAAATCCGGAGGCACACCACCAGCATAAATCATAAACTCAGTTGACAATAAAAAGTTGTTGTCGTAATTGTTGGATATGAATTCAAACCATAACCAACCATGCATCACTATAGCTCTTGTCTCAAAGTAGGTGTACTGTCACCACCTGTCACATCACCCCGACTTATTTTGAGTTTTTTGCTGTTTTCCTGTGTGTAGTGTTTTAGTTCTTGTCTTGCGCTCCTATTTTGGTGGCTTTTTCTCTTTTTTTGGTATTTTCCTGTAGCAGTTTCATGTCGTATATTTCCCGCATCTACTTTGTTTTAGCAATCAAGAATATTTCAGCTGTTTTTATCCTTCTTTGTGGGGACATTGTTGATAGTCATGTCATGTTCGGATGTACATTGTGGACGCCGTCATTGCTCCACAGTAAGTCTTTGCTGTCGTCCAGCATTCTGCTTTTGTTTACTTTGTAGCCAGTTCAGTTTTACTTTCGTTCTGCATAGCCTTCCCTAAGCTTCAATGCCCTTTCTTAGCGGCACTCACCTTTTGTTTATTTTTGGTTTAAGCATAAGACACCTTTTTACCTGCCTTTACAAAGCAATTAGCTACCGGCTGCCACCTACTGATATGGAAGAGTATTACACGGTTACTCTGCTGAGCTCTAGACAGCACCGACACTCAACAACAACACATCATTTGCAGACTACAATTACTGGTTTGCAAAAATAAAAACATGTTGATACACATTGTTACACACTGAGAGGAACATCAACCTCTCATAAATATTGTGTGTCTGAAACTGTCTCGTTTTTATGAACAAAATAAAACAATCAGTGCATCATCCTCACATGACAATTCATCTTCCTATAGACAATCTATTCAAGAATAGTGTTAATAATAAATATAAAGTTAGTAAAGATGTGAGAGAAAGAAGTAAACAAACCTGTTCTGTGTAACACAACTTGATGTTTTTCATGTTGTCGCTCCTTCTCCTCTTTTGTTGGACAAAGTTCCTCCTCGTACTCTGCTATCGTTCTTTCGCACATTTTCACACAATCACAACACTTTACACTCACACTTGATCTCTGCTTAGCGATGTGTTTTCATCACTTCCGCCTCTCTTTGTTAGCAGCTAACAAGCTAAGCTAACTAGCAAGCTAAGCTAGCTCGAGAAGCATCAAAGTGCGCTCAGACTAATATAACCGGATGCGAAGTTATTAACGATGTTTACTCTATTTAATAGAGTGTAATAAAGGACATATATGTGTACATGGACGCACAGATTAAGAACACTGAACTGTGACGACTGCAATAACGTCTTCACCGTCAGACGCCATCTTGCTTCGCCGTGTTTGGTTCGCGCGCAGTGTTGTCAGATCTCGCGAGACAAACAAGTAACCAGCTCTCTCTTCCAGATCTCGCGAGAGAAACAAGTACACGTCCCACTCCCGGTACAACTATTTCAACATTCTGAAAATAAAAGTAAACTTGTCCATTTTACATTTTCAAAACACAGACATACAACTTATTTTCGTAAAAATATTCAAATATTTAACAATGTATTGAAACAACAGTAGCATAAATAGAGAATAGAATAGAATAGAATGGACTTCATTGGCGTTGTTAGGCCTATTTTAGGGGGGCTCAAGCCCCCCTAAAATATTCTTAAGCCCCCTAAATAATTTGGTGTTATATATATATATATATATATATATATATATATATATATATATATATATATATATATATATATATACAGAGGTGGGTAGAGTAGCCAGAAATTGTACTCAAGTAAGAGTACTGTTACTTTAGAGATTTATTACTCAAGTAAAAGTAAGGAGTCGTCACCCAAATATTTACTTGAGTAAAAGTAAAAAGTATGTTGTGAAAAAACTACTCAAGTACTGAGTAACTGATGAGTAACATACACACACATATCATATATATATATATATATATATATATATATATATATATATATATATATATATATATATATATATATATATATATATATATATATATATATATATATATATATATATATATATATATATATATATATATATATATATATATATATGTATGTGTGGGAAAAAAAATCACAAGACTATTTTTTTTTCCCCACACATACATATATTGCGCTCTACTACGGTATCGAGCACTATTTTTTGGATAACCTTATTAAGACATATATATATATATATATATATATATATGTATATATATATATATATATATATGTATATATATATATATATATATATATATATATATATATATATACACACATTTATATATATATATATATATATATATATATATATATATATATATATATATATATATATACACACACATTTATATATATATATATATATATATATATATATACACACATTTATATATATATATATATATATATATATATATATATATATATATATATATATATATATATATATATATATATACAGTATATAATTCATATTTAATTATTTTGCCGTTTTTGTTTACATGTTAAAGGTGTTTTGATGAATATACATGCATGTTTAACATATAGATTCCTTTCTTTCATGAAGACAAGAATATAAGTTGGTGTATTACTTGATTCTGATGACTTGCATTGATTGGAATCAGACAGTAGTGCTGATAGCGTCCACGTTTTCAAATGGAGGAGAAAAAAGTTCCTCCTTTCTGTCTAATACCACATGAAAGTGGTTGATTTTTGGCATCTTATTTGTCCAGCTTCCATATTCGTTTTTATACACTTTACAAGAAATACATTGGCGGCAAACTCCGTAGCTTGCTAGCTTGTTTGCGCTGGCTTTCGGAGACTCTTGTTTTGAAAGCGCAGGCGCGATGGAGCGGCACTTTTATTGTGAAGACAGGAACTGTGCAGTCAGTCTTTAGGCTTTTGACGGGATGTATGGTTGAAATAAAAGGGTATTTTTTCCTTCACACTTTTGATTGATTGATTGGAACTTTTATTAGTAGATTGCACAGTACAGTACATATTCCGTACAATTGACCACTAAATGGCAACACCCCAATAAGTTTTTACACATGTTTAAGTCAGGTCATGTGACCGCCTGGCTCTGTTTGATTGGTCCAACGTCACCAGTGACTGCATCTGATTGGTGGAACGGAGTGAACGTCACCAGTGACTGTATTTGTTGAAACGCAGGCACTATGAAGGTCTGTCTGACAGACCAAAACAAACAAAGCGTGCATTAACAGATCGATAAAAATTAGTAGCGAGTAGCGAGCTGAATGTAGATAAAAGTAGCGGAGTAAAAGTAGCGTTTCTTCTCTATAAATATACTCAAGTAAAAGTAAAAGTAAAAGTATGTTGCATTAAAACTACTCTTAGAAGTACAATTTATCCCAAAAGTTACTCAAGTAGATGTAACGGAGTAAATGTAGCGCGTTACTACCCACCTCTGTATTTATATATATATATATATATATATATATATATATATATATATATATATATATATATATATATATATATATATATATATATATATATATATATTTTTTTTTTTAACAAATACATGCCGACATATTCATTATAAAGTGGCCCGAATATGAGTTTAAATAAATAATCATATAAACTGTCATTATTCACTCAGTTTCCCCTCACTTCATAGCGTAAATCACCAAAAATGATTCCCGGGCGCGGCACCGCTGCTGCCCACTGCTCCCCTCACCTCCCAGGGGGTGAACAAGGGGATGGGTCAAATGCAGAGGACACATTTCACCACACCTAGTGTGTGTGTGTGACAATCATTTGGTACTTTAAGGTAGAGAGCCCCTTTAGTGTGTCGGTATCCAATCCATTCCACTTGTTCATATAGAAAATGCCCACATCACTCAAAATCCAGTCCGCATTTTCTCTGCGACCTTGCCTGCGGTCCTTGGACTTGTTCATATAGAAAATGCCCACATCACTCTTGTAGAATCTATATAAAGTAATATACATTAGCCTAATGTTAAAATAATGAAAAAAACATCATTAAATATATTTGTTTTATTGTATTGTTACATTAATAGCTGTTGTATTATTATAGGATGGCTTGTTAAACATTTCATAGGATTTTCAGAGGGAGGAAAAACCAAGACTTTTAATATAACATGTTAAATGAATAAATACATAAAAAGAAAAAGAAAAAAAATGGTTAAAAGCCATCGTCCCGGGGAGCATTTCATTTTGTCCCGTGCATTTTTTAAATAATAATAACAGTGAATAATTTCTAAGTATTTGTTAGTATTTTGTGTAGTTTTGTGCTTGTGCGCTACGTTCGCTCTCCTGGGGGCTAAGCCCCCCCTGTCCTTAAAAGCTAGTGACGCCCCTGATGGACTTTATTGTCATTATATTTGCATATAACGAGATTAAGGACTCCAATTTAAGGTGCAGTAGTGGAAACATATATGGATTAAAAATGAATAACATAAGAAGTAATAAAGATAAAATATACGAATTGAAATAAACAGACTACTATCCAATAAAAACAATAAGCAATCCTGTACAATATACAAAACAATATACAAAATACTGTACAATATACAGAGCAAAACAAGAGTACCAGAGTAATAAAGTAATGACAATCAGTGTCGGACGTATTGCACTCGAAGGGTAATATTGCACAGTAGGGTATTAGGGTAGGATATTATATAGGGGTGAATAATTTATTATAAGTTTGAGTTCAAGATGGTGACAGCTCTGGGAAAGAAGCTGTCTCTGAGCCTGTTTGTTCTGGTTCTGATGCACTTGTAGCGCCTGCCCGGTGGTAGCAGGTCAAACAGGTGGAAGCCATGGTGCGTGCTGTCATTGGTAATGTTTTTTGCTCTGTTGAGGCAACGGGAGTTGTGTAAATCCTTCAGGGAGGGGAGGGGGTAGCCGATGATTTTTTTGTGCAGAGTTTATGACCCTCTGAATCGCCTTTTTGTCTGCTTCAGTGCAGCTGGCGTGCCACACTGTTATGCAGTACTATATGCAGGCTCTCGACAGCCGAGCGATAGAAGGTCACCTTTAGCTGCTTCTCCAGTCTGTTCTTCCTCAGCACCTTCAGAAAGTGGAGTCTCTGCTTGGCCTTCTGGATGACCACAGTTGTATTTGGGGTCCAGGAGAGGTCAGCAGATATGAGGGTGCCGAGGAACTTGAAAGAACTGACTCTCTCCACCTCCTCGCCGTTGATGTAGAGTGCGGCGGGGTCTGCAGTGTTTTTCCTGAAGTCAAAGATGAGTTCCTTGGTTTTTGTGGTGTTCAGTGCCTGGTTATTCACTGAACACCACGCTGATAGTTTCAGAACCTCATCTCTGTATGCAGACTCATCCCCCCTGTAATGGGTCCAACCACCGTTGTGTTATCGGCAAATTTGATGATGGTGTTCTCCTGGTGGGCTGGACTACAGTCGTGGATGTAGAGGGATTACAAAAAAGGGCTCAGCAAACAGTCCTGTGGAGAGCCGATGCTGAGTGTGCGGGAGGAGGAGAGATGGGGGCCGAGTTTCGCTGTCTGGGGTCGGTTGGTCAGGAAGTCCTTAATCCAAAAACAGGTAGTCCAACAGTTTGGTGTTAAGGATGTCTGGTATGATTGTATTGAAGGCGGAGCTATAGTCGATGAAAAGCATCCTGTCATAGCTCCCCCGGTGTTCCAGGTGGCTCAGTGCAGAGTGGAGAGCTATGGTTATGGCGTCGTCCATGGATCTGTTTTCCCGGTAGGCAAACCGTTGTGGGTCTAGAGTGGGGGGGAGGCAGGCTTGGATGCGAAGCACTATATGATGACAGGTGTGAGTGCTACTGGGCGATAGTCAATGAGGTTGTTTGTGGCAGCTTTCTTGGGTGCCGGGATAGTTGTGGCGGATTTAAGGCACGGTGGGATGAGTGCCTGTGCCAAGGAGAGATTGAAGAGAACAGTGACAATGTAGGAGAGCTGAAAGCATGCTTTGAGCACCTTCCCGGGTACTCCGTCTGGACCAGCTGCCTTCCTGGGGTTCACTGCTCTGAGCACCCGTCTGACCTCATGCTCCTCAAGAGTGAGTGTGGGAGTGCTTGGGGCTGGGGGGAAGGGGGTGGTGAGGCTGTGACTGGTTGTGATGTCTCAAAGCGAGCAAAGAAGCAGTTCAGCTCCTCTGCCAGCGATACATCCCAGTCCCCGGTTGTTGCGTCACAGCCTCTGTAGTTGGTGATGTGCTATATGCCCTGCCACATCTGCCGTGGGTTGTTGCTTGAGAGATGGCCTTGGATCCTCTCTTTGTAGTCCGTCTTGGCTTCTTTGAGTCCTCTCTTCAGGTCAGCTCGCGCAGCGCTGTACAGAGCACTGTCACCTAACCTGAAGGCGGTGTCACGGGCATTGAGGAGCATGCGGACCTGGCTTGTCATCCAGGGTTTCTGGTTTGGGTAAACCTGGATGCTTTTTCCACAGTTACATTGCCGATACAGTACTTTATGTAGGATAGTACCGACTCTGTGTGTGTGGGCAGGTCTTGGTCTTCAAAAACACCCCATGCAGTGTGTGCAAAGCAGTCCTGTAGCTGGGGGAGTGCATCCTCAGGCCAAGTTGTAACAGTCTTTGTCACCGCTTTTGTCCTTGCTCTGAGGGGGGTGTAGGCAGGGGGGAGCAGCAAGTAGAGGTGGTCTGACTGGCCTAGGTGGGGAGGGTGATGGCTCTATATGCCTCTTAGATGTTGGAGTAAACATGGTCAAGAGTGTTCCCCTCTCTAGTTGGGCATTTAACATACTGGTAAAATTTGGGTAGTACTGTTTTCAGATTATTAAAATCTCCAGCAATAATGTGAGTGCCATTGGGGTGGGCACGTGGTTGTTTATTTATTGTGTTTAGCAGTAGAGAGAGCCATGCTAACATTAGTATCCGGTGGTATGTAAACTGTCGTGATGATTACTACTGTTACTACCAGAGTCCTCGTTTCGGTCCCGACGTAGCAGCGTGCGGCCTGCGTCGGGGATTAGGGGGTGAAGCCAGGTTTCGAAAATTACCAAAAAACAGCAGTCCTGGATGTAGCTATTTCCAGCCAGCTCGAGTTTTAGGTCATCTATTTTGTGATTGATTGATTGATTGATTGGAACTTTTATTAGTTGATTGCACAGTACAGTACATATTCCGCACCATTGACCACTAAATGGTAGCACCCAAATAAGTTTTTCATCCTGTTTAAGGCGGGGTCCACGTGAATCAATTCATGGTGAACCATGGATCTGGCGTTGGTGAGGTATATGCTCGGCAGCAGAGGCTTGTGGGGCCGTTTTTTGATTCTCGCCAGGAGACCAGACCGGCAGCCCCGCTTTTGTTTCCTCTCCCGCCGATGCCTGCGTCGCCTGCGTCGCCTGCCGAGTCCGATTACAATCCACTGAGATTATGGCGGTCTCACTATCTCGTCGGGTATGTTGTGCAAGCGGTGGAAATTGCTCGAGACAGCTATCCTGTGTAGAAAACCAATGTCCAGCAGGTTTTGACGACTGTGTTGTGTCGGGACGGTAGACAGACATAACCAAAACACTATAAAACATACAAACCCCATTTCCATATGAGTTGGGAAATTCTGTAAGATGTAAATAAAAACGGAATACAATGATTTGCAAATCATTTTCAACCCATATTCAATCGAATGCACTACAAAGACAACATATTTGATGTTCAAACTCATAAACTTAATTTTTTTTTTGCAAATAATAATTAACTTAGAATTTTATGGCTGCAACACGTGCCAAAGAAGTTGGGAAAGGGCATGTTCACCACTGTTCCTTTTAACAACACTCAGTAAACGTTTGGGAACTGAGGAGACACATTTTTTAAGCTTCTCAGGTGGAATTCTTTCCCATTCTTGCTTGATGTACAGCTTAAGTTGTTCAACAGTCCGGGGGTCTCCGATGTGGTATTGTAGGCTTCATAATGCGCCACACATTCTCAATGGGAGACAGGTCTGGAGTACAGGCAGGCCAGTCTAGTACCCGCACTCTTTTACTATGAAGCCACGTTGATGTAACACGTGGTTTGGCATTATCTTGCTGAAATAAGCAGGGGCGTCCATGGTAACGTTTCTTGGATGGCAACATATGTTGCTCCAAAACCTGTATGTACCTTTCAGCAATAATGGCGCCTTCACAGATGTGTAAGTTACCCATGTCTTGGGCACTAATACACCCCCATACCATCACACATGCTGGCTTTTCCACTTTGCGCCTATAACAATCCGGATGGTTCTTTTCCTCTTTGGTCCGGAGGACACGACGTCCACAGTTTCCAAAAACAATTTGAAATGTGGACTCGTCAGACCACAGAACACTTTTCCACTTTGTATCAGTCCATCTTAGATGAGCTCAGGCCCAGCCGAGCCGACGGCGTTTCTGGGTGTTGTTGATAAACGGTTTTCGCCTTGCATAGGAGAGTTTTTAACTTGCACTTACAGATGTAGCGACCAACTGTAGTTACTGACAGTGGGTTTCTGAAGTGGTCCTGAGCCCATGTGGTGATATCCTTTACACACTGATGTCGCTTGTTGATGCAGTACAGCCTGAGGGATCGAAGGTCACGGGCTTAGCTGCTTACGTGCAGTGATTTCTCCAGATTCTCTGAACCCTTTGATGATATTACGGACCTTAGATGGTGAAATCCCTAAATTCCTTGCAATAGATGGTTGAGAAAGGTTTTTCTTAAACCGTTCAAAAATTTGCTCACGCATTTCTTGACAAAATGGTGACCTTCGCCCCATCCTTGTTTGTGAATGACTAATCATTAATAATCTAGTTTTAAACCCAATCATGGCACCCACCTGTTCCCAATTTGCCTGTTCACCTGTGGGATGTTCCAAATAAGTGTTTGATGAGCATTCCTCAACTTTATCAGTATTTATTGCCACTTTTCCCAACTTCTTTGTCACGTGTTGCTGGCATCAAATTCTAAAGTTAATGATTATTTGTAAAAAAAAAAAAAAGTTTATCAGTTTGAACATCAAATATGTTGTCTTTGTAGCATATTCAACTGAATATGGGTTGAAATTGATTTGCAAATCATTGTATTCCGTTTATATTTACATCTAACACAATTTCCCAACTCATATGGAAACGGGGTTTGTAAAAGGAAGCACCGAAAGTGGGAGTTGTAAGCCGCTGTTAGCCATTTTGTTAATAGTAATTTGTATTCCGAAGTCCAAATTAGGGCCTCTTCCCTATGAGGAGTGATCCAGCACAGCTGCGAATGTCAAACTAAGGGGCATTATCTTATTATGTGCTCAAACCGAAATACTACTATTTACTTAAACTTGGTCGTTCGCTTTCTCCAAGGTGAATATAAACCTTCACCATAAGCAAAACATAATATGAGTTAATTAATTCACTTCAGCATCTAATGGTGCATCACAATTTGTGTTTTGTAGGAAGAATGTTGTTCCTGTTTTGCGTGGGCCTCGTGTGTCCTCACCCAGCCAGTCTCTGGTAAACAATGTCCCATCATGCTGACATCCACTGAATGTGAGGGCTCATAAAACACCACATAAACATACCGGTACATACGTCAGCCCCTGGGGTCCACTTCCCAAGGATGCTGAGTGTCTCCTATCTTGGGGAGTTGTGAAGAAGTTGTAACGGACAGGACACTGACGGCCAAGTGGGGGATTTGATTGATTGATTGATTGAGAAGTTTATTGACATCTTAAAGAATTGAATCCATGCAATGCTTTAAAAAGGCAAATGGATGGCACAAAAAGCCAAATGGCTTGTTTCCATTGTGGTCCATTAAGTCAGTATTTTGGTGAGCAACGGGGCCCCAAAATTGTAAACGGACTGACACTGTGTAAGAGAGACTTGGCACCATCTGTGCCCTAATTGATACGATGACATTCAGCAATTTTCAAGGTCCAACTTTAATTTCAGCCACGCCTTCTTCTCGCTAACAATGACGCCAAAATAATGCCGTCAGAACTAATAAATAAGAAAAACAGAACTTACAATTAGTCTGATATCAAATAAAAGAAAACACATTGATTTCACATACATTATCAGAAAGAATCATACCTCACTGGCCTCACAAACTCCGAGTGAATAAAGTTTATTTTCAAGCCAAGACTCCATTAACCTCTCACATCAAATGCTTGCTGTCTCATGCTGCTTCCCTTATTCCGTCACATATCAATCGTCCCCCGAACAATGTGACCAAACCGGAACAAAAAATATGTTCCTCTCCAATTGACATGGGTTTTTGTAACAAAAATAAGGTTAACATATACTTGCATGAATTAACCAAAGGAAATACATTTCTAATCACATTATATGTAAATATGAACTTATATTTATACATGGTATTTATTTACTCTAACCAACTATGAATTATACAACATACAGATGTGATGGGACACAAGTAGGGGATTTTATTTTTTAATGTTTCATTGCCATGCATGTCTTAGTGTTTTTATTGCTGTGGATTTCAATTGCATGTTT
This sequence comes from Nerophis lumbriciformis, assembly GCF_033978685.3. Lineage (NCBI taxonomy): Eukaryota > Metazoa > Chordata > Actinopteri > Syngnathiformes > Syngnathidae > Nerophis > Nerophis lumbriciformis. The sequence goes on from NC_084573.2 coordinate 5,464,247, forward strand.
TTACACTTTAGAATTTGATTGTCTTTTTAATTGCATGTTTTTACTCCTTGTGGACTTTGCTGGCATTTTAAGACGTTGCCCCTTTTAGCTTGTTGCCCCTGACAACCAAAGTGCCGATTGAACGGCGCCTGAAATCAGACGCACCTGTGGAGCATTAGGACTGCACACATTTAAAGGAGGGAGGAACAGAAGGAAGGGGAACCGGAGAGTATCGACTGGCTTTGCCAAGAGCGTCCGGGTGGACGCCCGCAGGCTGGGAAGGAATCCAGGACTACGCAGCAGACCCCGCAAGCTACCGGAGTGAACCCCAAGAAGCCCACAACACGCAGGGGCAGAGGAAACTCTGCCTCCGAAGTAAGTGTCGTGGATTGTGGATCTGTGGGGGTGATCAATTGCCTTTGGCTGTGGGCTTGCGGGCTCGGGCGTTGTACGCTGGCTGTGTGGTCCTGTGGGCAGGAGCGGTCGGGACCCAGAGAGCTGCGGTGACTCCTGGGAGCGACCAAGAGGCGGGGAGAGACGGGACGCGTACGGCCACGTAGGTCCCACCAGAGACTGGTGAGGAGAGTGGGCGTACTCAATATTTCTACGCTGAACTACAGCAGAGCCTTGCGTGTAAGTGTGACGTCAGCCCTGAGAGTGTCTCCGTGTTTTTAGATTATTTTATCCCCGTGGCCTGCCTCCGATTTAATTTGTGTGCAGGAGGACACCGTGGAAGTGAGCGGAGCCATGCCTGTCGTGGCTGTACCCTCACCTATATTATTGTTTACCAAATGGTATTTTTAGTGTTATCAACTTGACTGTATTTTTAATTTGTATTGAATAAATTGTAAATGAGCATCATTATCTTTCCTTATTTTGGGACGGTTGCAGGGCCGGCCCGTGGCATAGGCCGTATAGGCAAATGCTAAGGGCGCCGTCCATGAGGGGGCGCCACGCCAGTGCCACAAATGTTGGAGAAAAAAAAAGAAAAGAAAAAAAGTTGGTACTATTATTTCTAAATACAAAAAATAATCCCACGTTAATTAAAATGCAAAGTAAAGCCTATTTAATAGAAATATTATTTGTTACAACATTACGCCCCCTCTCCCCCCGCACGGTGCGCCCCCTCCCTTCCCGTATCATGACTCTTTTTGGACGTCACCACATCAAAAAATCAACACAAGATGTCAAAACGGCCAAAACTGTCAGGTGCCCAGGGAAGAAAAAAGAGAAAAGAAGAGGAGGAGAAACGAGAAAAGACAGAGGTAGCAGGTAGGTGAGCCGAACATGAAATTATTTGTCTGTTACAGAATGTGATAGTAACCCGGCTTTTTAGCATTAAGCTAATGTCACATGATTCGGCAATTGCCAATCAATAAATAGCTAGTTCTGTTTTAACGTCGGGTTAATATTGTGGAGGGGCTAAATTGTTATGGAAAATAATAATGTAACGTTAGGTAATTACAGTACTCCCACCTTACATTTTTCAGGGACATTTGTATTAGATCTTTTAAGCAGCTGTTTTTTGTTTACATTGTTATTGCCTTCTGGTTAGCTATGTTTGCCCTGCAGGTAATAGTCACTTTTCCACCCCTTTATATATTAGGTATAGTTGTAAGTAAAAAAAAAAAAAGGTCAAAGACAAAGCTATTCGGTTTCTTGTGAGTATATACACTTCACTGCCGATGTGGGGGGGCGCCACCTAAAATCTTGCCTAGGGCGCCAGATTGGTTAGGGCCAGGCCTGGACGGTTGCTCTCACTACATTGAGTTCTTAATATTTACATTTGTTTTAAGTAAAATTTTACTAGATTTTAATATTCCACCAATCGGGTCCATCACATATACAATGTGCTTCTGTTAGCAGCTACACTTTTCCTAACTAAGAGTTTCCCGCTTGTCTCCAACCCTTCCCCCATGCATTCCTGAGATAAGATAAGGGGTGTGTGCCTCACCGACACTCTCCTGTAAACAGACGGCCTTTGTCTTTTGAGGCCTCCAATAAATACTCCAAAAAAAAGGTATTCTCTGGAAATGTCTTATTAAATAGATTATTATATTGTAAAACAGACACTTTACTTTTGCTTGTCCTTATGTCCCTGCAAGATGATGTTACGTTTTGGACGCATGGCTGCAATGGTTGTGATCTCTCGGATGCAGAATTTTACACCAGTAAAACCAGCAAACCAGCAAACCAGTAATTATAGTCTGCAAATTGTGTTGTTGTTGAATTATATTTATCTGATTTAAAGTCAAATACAGTTTATATACTTGTCTGTCTATCTGTGTTAGCCCTGCGATGAGGTGGCGACTTGTCCAGGGTGTACACCGCCTTCCGCCCGAATGCAGCTGAGATAGGCTCGAGCACCCCCCGCCACCCCGAAAGGGACACGCGGTAGATAAATGGATGGATGCTATTTTGTGTAGACACCATGAAAACATACATTTAGAATGAATCGTTCATGACTTGCCCATCACTATGACTCTTTGGCCCCGCCCCTAAGTGACGCATGCGTGGAGGATATGCGCTTTGCAGCAAAGTCTTCCTTCACTCCACACACGCTTCTAAGCCTCGGCACATCTCCTCACATCGCTACTAACTACACTTTATTCATCCTCCGTGTCAGGATAAACTCCACTCGTCTCAGTCAACTTTGGACATTATTAGGCCCGCTTAGCTTGCTAGTTGTTTTAGCGCGCTAGTTAGCTTAGCATGCTAGTTAGCTTAGCGTGCTCGTTAGCTTAGCTTGTTAGCTGCTAACAAAGAGAGGCGGAAGTAATCAACACATCGCTTAGTTAAGATCAAGTGTGAGTGTAAAGTGTTGGGATTGTGTGAAAATATGTGAAAGAACTATAGCAGAGTACAACGAGGAACTTTCTCGGACAAAAGAAGAGAACAAGAGACTACGTCAACTACTGGACGCTGTTTTCAAGAAACCCTAAGTTGTGTTACACAGAACAGGTTTGTTTACTTCTTACTCTCACATGTTTACTAACTTTATATTCCATCATTAACATGAACATGACGTGTTAGAATAATTTGATTAATAGGTGTACTCAGACACATGATTGTTATTGTGTTACTAATGTGATTATCAGACACCAGTCATTTCCTCCATTTATCCATCTTATTCCGCTTATCCGAGGTCGGGTCGCGGGGGCAGCAGCCTAAGCAGGAAAGCCCAGATTTCCCTCTCCCCTGCCACTTCGTCCAGCTCTCCCCCTCACACCTCCTCCCCCTTTTGTTTCTGGAAAAAGGCACTTTCAGAAACATCCAAGAAAAAGGGCAGCAAAAGCGGAGGTGGAGGACAGGTCATTTTTGAGGTCAATGAAAGCCTTTTCAGCCTCTGTGGACCACTGGAGGGCGGCATTAGGGTTGCGGACCCCAAAGCGGTATCGACTGACCCTTATGGCGATCGCGACCCTACTGGTGAAAGCCACAAAGTATGCTTACACATATTGACGCAAATATAATAAAAACACTAAAATTAAGACGGATGCTTTTGCAATGTTAATTTGATCTTTCACAACACCTAGTGGCCACAATAATTCATTAAGTCAAGCTCATGGCGCAGAAAGTTGAACGATGCGGACACGTTTGTTACTGGATACTTTCGATCAGACTTCTGTTTTGGAGACTTTGTGTACGAATAAAGCAACTATAATTATTTGATATGCTTAAATGTGCTGTTTTAGCTTAGCTGTTGTGTAGCTGCTAGCTCCTCGTAGCCTACAGCAGGTGTGTCCAAAGTGGAGCCCATAGCTATGTTTTTAACCGACAACGGTTAAAAACTCTCTGAGCTGCCACCTTAACGTGGTAGAGGAGTTTGCGTGTCCCAATGATCCTAGGAGCTATGTTGTCCGGGGGCTTCCATTCCCCCTGGTAGGGTCTCCCAAGGCAAACTGGTCCTAGGTGAGGGATCAGACAAAGAGCAGCTCGAAGACCTCTATGAAGAACACGAACAAGGAACCCAGATTTCCCTCGCCCGGACGCGGGTCACCGGGGCCCCCCTCTGCAGCCAGGCCCGGAGGTGGGGCACGATGGCGAGCGCCTGGTGGCCGGGCCTGTCCCCATGGGGCCCGGCCGGGCACAGCCCGAAGAGGCAACGTGGGTCCCCCCTCCAATGGGCTCACCACCCATAGCAGGGGCCATAGAGGTCGGGTGCAGTGTGAGCTGGACGGCAGCCGAAGGCAGGGCACTTGGTGGTCCGATCCTCGGCTACATAAGCTAGCTCTTGGGACGTGGAACGTCACCTCGCTGGGGGGAAAGGAGCCTGAGCTAGTGCGTGAGGTGGAGAAGTTCCGGCTAGATATAGTCGGACTCACTTCGACGCACAGCAAGGGCTCTGGAACCAGTTCTCTCGAGAGGGGCTGGACTCTCTTCCACTCTGGCGTTGCCGGCAGTGAGAGGCGACGGGCTGGGGTGGCAATTCTTGTTGCCCCCCGGCTCAAAGCCTGCACGTTGGAGTTCAACCCGGTGGACGAGAGGGTAGCCTCCCTCCGCCTTCGGGTGGGGGGACGGGTCCTGACTGTTGTTTCCGCTTACGCGCCAAACGGCAGCTCAGATTACCCACCCTTTTTGGATTCACTCGAGGGAGTACTGGAGAGTAAGGCTGCAGCTAACGATTATTTTTCTATCGATTAATCTATAGATTATTTTTTCGATTAATCGGTTAATCTATAGATTATTTTTTTCGATTAATCTATAGATTATTTTTCCTTTTACCGATTTTTTTTTTTTTAATTTAAAATGAAGATGAAAAAATAAATGTAGGCCAGTTTTTTCAAAAGGCATGGCTTTTATTTACAAAAAAAAAGTATGGCCACTCAGTCAACATTGACAACAACATGACAAAATATTCTGTAACAATGTAAACATTTAACAAAATTAAAAGTAGCTTATTTGCTTTTAATGTGCAAATATAAAAGTAAACATCCAGTGCAAATCTTAATATTCTGCAATAGTATAAGCATTTCAAAAGTAAAAGTATTGCTTATTTTGCTTTAAAATGTGCAAAAATAAAGATAAACATCCAATTCAAAAAAGTGCAAAACGGAAATATTCTGTAACAACAGTGTAAACATTTCAACAAAAGTAAAAGTATTGCTTATTTGCTAAAATGTGCAAAAATAAAGATTAACATCCAATACAAAAAAGTGCAAAACGAAATATTCTGTAACAACAGTGTAAATATTTCAACAAAAGTAAAACTTTTGCTTATTTTGCTTAATAACACAACAATGATAGTATGATTAAAGTGAAAGTTAATTGTTCGTTTGCACATAGTATACGTAATTGTTAATGTTGTAAAAGGTATTTGCACAACTAATTAACGTTAGCGTTAAAGAGGAGCGCGTCTTTGTAAACACTGAACAGGCACGCCAAACGCTCCTCTCAGAGCGAAACGGTGCTTTAGTTTATGAATTTACAACGCAGATACAAATGACACATTCATGTTTTTGTGTAATGATGACAACGTATACTCACGCGGACGATTGACTAGTTGATGGTGATGGCAAGAACGCTGCCGTTGTGCTGCTATGATAGGCCATTTCCGCTTGACACAGTGTGCATACAACAACATTATTAGCAGAGGTGGGTAGAGTAGCCAGAAATTGTACTCAAGTAAGAGTACTGTTACTTTAGAGATTTATTACTCAAGTAAAAGTAAGGAGTAGTCACCCAAATATTTACTTGAGTAAAAGTAAAAAGTATGTTGTGAAAAAACTACTCAAGTACTGAGTAACATACACACACATATCATATATATATATATATATATGTGTGTGTATATATATATATACACACACACACACACACACACACACACATATATATATATATATATATATATGTATATATATATATATATATATACATACATTGATATATACAGTATATAATTTATATTTATTTATTTTGCCGTTTTTGTTTACATGTTAAAGGTGTTTTAATAATTATACATGCATGTTTAACATATAGATTCCTTTCTTTCATGAAGACAAGAATATAAGTTGGTGTATTACCTGATTCTGATGACTTGCATTGATTGTAATCAGACAGTAGTGCTGGTAACGTCCACGTTTTCAAATGGAGGAGAAAAAAAGTTCCTCCTTTCTGTCTAATACCACATGAAAGTGGTTGGTTTTTGGCATCTTATTTGTCCACCTTCCATATTCGTTTTTATACCCTTTACAAGAAATACATTGGCGGCAAACTCCGTAGCTTGCTAGCTTGTTTGCGCTGGCTTTCGGAGACTCTTATTTTGAAAGCGCAGGCGCGATGGAGCGGGACTTTTATTGTGAAGACAGGAACTGTGCAGTCAGTCTTTACGGTTGAAATAAAAAAAGGGTCTTTTTTCCTTCACACTTTTGATTGATTGATTGGAACTTTTATTAGTAGATTGCACAGTACAGTACATATTCCGTACAATTGACCACTAAATGGTAACACCCGAAGTTAGCTCGGAGCCAGTCAGGTCATGTGACCCCTGGCTCTGTTTGATTGGTCCAACGTCACCAGTGACTGCATCTGATTGGTGGAACGAAGTGAAACGTCACCAGTAAGGCAGGCACTTTGAAGGTCTGTCTGACAGACCAAAACAAACAAAGCTTGCATTAACAGATCGATAAAAATTAGTAGCGAGTAGCGAGCTGAATGTAGATAAAAGTAGCGGAGTAAAAGTAGCGTTTCTTCTTAGGCCGTTTATTGAAATACTCCCACACTTTTGACGACTTTTGGCATGCTTTTTTCCCCTCGCTCGCACCGCTCGCATCGTCTGCTTTGCGCTCCGCCATGACGGTAGTGTGACGTAAATATGCGACGCGTCGACGAACAAAAACGTCCTCGACGTATTTACGTAACCGATGACGTCGACAACGTCGACGCGTCGTTTCAGCCCTACTGGAGAGTGCCCCCCCCCCGGGTGATTCCCTCGTTCTACTGGGGGATTTCAACAGTCATGTTGGCAACGACAGTGAAACCTGGAGAGGCGTGATTGGGAAGAATGGCCGCCCGGATCTGAACCCGAGTGGAGTTTTGTTATTGGACTTTTGCGCTCGCCACAGATTGTCAATAACAAACACCATGTTCAAACATAAGGGTGTCCATATGTGCACTTGGCACCAGGACACCCTAGGCCGCAGTTCCATGATCGACTTTGTAGTTGTGTCATCGGATTTGCGGTCTCATGTTTTGGACACTCGGGTGAAGAGAGGGGCGGAGCTTTCTACCGATCACCACCTGGTGGTGAGTTGGCTGCGATGGTGGGGGAGGATGCCGGACAGAACTGGCAGGCCCAAACGCATTGTGAGGGTTTGCTGGGAACGCCTGGCAGAGTCTCCTGTCAGAGAGAGTTTCAATTCCCACCTCCGGAAGAAATTTGAACATGTCACGAGGGAGGCACTAGACATTGAGTCCGAGTGGACGATGTTCCGTGCCTCTATTGTCGAGGCGGCCGATTGGAGCTGTGGCCGCAATGTGGTTGGTGCCTGTCGTGGCGGTAATCCTAGAACCCGCTGGTGGACACCAGCGGTAAGGGATGCCGTCAAGCTGAAGAAAGAGTCCTATCGGGCTCTTTTGGCTCATAGGACTCCGGAGGCAGCAGACAGGTACCGACAGGCCAAGCGATGTGCGGCTTCAGCGGTCGCGGAGGCAAAAACTCGGACATGGGAGGAGTTCGGGGAAGCCATGGAAAACGACTTCCGGACGGCTTCGAAGCGATTCTGGACCACCATCCGCCGCCTCAGGAAGGGGAAGCAGTGCAATGTCAACACCGTGTATGGCGAGGATGGTGTTCTGCTGACCTCGACTGCGGATGTTGTGGATCGGTGGAGGGAATACTTCGAAGACCTCTTCAATCCTACCAGCACGTCTTCCTATGAGGAAGCAGGGCCTGGGGAATCTGTGGTGGGCTCTCCTATTTCTGGGGCTGAGGTTGCCGAGGTAGTTAAAAAGCTCCTCGGTGGCAAGGCCCCGGGGGTGGATGAGATCCGCCCGGAGTTCCTTAAGGCTCTGGATGTTGTGGGGCTGTCTTGTTTGACAAGACTCTGCAACATCGCGTGGACATCGGGGGCGGTACCTCTGGATTGGCAGACCGGGGTGGTGGTTCCTCTCTTTAAGAAGGGGAACCGGAGGGTGTGTTCCAACTATCGTGGGATCACACTCCTCAGCCTTCCCGGTATGGTCTATTCAGGTGTACTGGAGAGGAGGCTACGCCGGATAGTCGAACCTCGGATTCAGGAGGAACAGTGTGGTTTTCGTCCTGGTCGTGGAACTGTGGACCAGCTCTATACTCTCGGCAGGGTCCTTGAGGGTGCATGGGAGTTTGCTCAACCAGTCTACATGTGCTTTGTGGACTTGGAGAAGGCATTCGACCGTGTACCCCGGGAAGTCCTGTGGGGAGTGCTCAGAGAGTATGGGGTAACGGACTGTCTTATTGTGGCGGTTCGCTCCCTGTATAATGGTCCGCATTGGCGGCAGTAAGTCGGACCCGTTTCCAGTGAGGGTTGGACTCCGCCAGGGCTGCCCTTTGTCACCGATTCTGTTCATAACCTTTATGGACAGAATTTCTAGGCGCAGTCAGGGCATTGAGGGTATCTGGTTTGGTGGCTGCAGGATTAGGTCTCTGCTTTTTGCAGATGATGTGGTCCTGATGGCTTCATCTAGCCAAGATCTTCAGCTCTCACTGGATCGGTTCGCAGCCGAGTGTGAAGCGACTGGGATGGGAATCAGCACCTCCAAATCCGAGTCCATGGTTCTCGCCCGGAAAAGGGTGGAGTGCCATCTCCGGGTTGGGGAGGAGATCTTGCCCCAAGTGGAAGAGTTCAAGTACCTCGGAGTCTTGTTCACGAGTGGAGGAAGAGTAGATCGTGAGATCGACAGGCGGATCGGTGCGGCGTCTTCAGTAATGCGGACGCTGTATCGATCCGTTGTGGTGAAGAAGGAGCTGAGCCGGAAGGCAAAGCTCTCGATTTACCGGTCGATCTACGTTCCTATCCTCACCTATGGTCATGAGCTTTGGGTCATGACCGAAAGGACAAGATCAAGGGTACACGCGGCCGAAATGAGTTTCCTCCGCCGGGTGGCGGGGCTCTCCCTTAGAGATAGGGTGAGAAGCTCTGTCATCCGGGGGGAGCTCAAAGTAAAGCCGCTGCTCCTCCACATCGAGAGGAGCCAGATGAGGTGGTTCGGGTATCTGGTCAGGATGCCACCCGAACGCCTCCCTCGGGAGGTGTTTCGGGCACGTCTGACCGGTAGGAGGCCACGGGGAAGACCCAGGACACGTTGGGAAGACTATGTCTCCCGGCTGGCCTGGGAACGCCTCGGGATCCCCCGGTAGGAGTTGGACGAAGTGGCTGGGGAGAGGGAAGTCTGGGCTTCCCTGCTTAGGCTGCTGCCCCCGCGACCCGACCTCGGATAAGCGGAAGACGATGGATGGATGGAACGGGGAGTGTTGAAAATGTGGTGTCGGTCCAATCAGCAGCAGCTACGCTCTGTTTCGTCATTAGACCTAAGTCTTTGGCTTGGTAGGCGGGACAGAGAGCAAGGGAACAATGTGGGACAGCAATGGTGTCCATCTTATACCATGCTAGTTGTTGCAATGATCAGCCACACCCTGAGTTCCAACATATATAGGAGTCAAAGACCTCCTGGTATGAGTCGTCTGACTGGTGATCATAACAGGTGGATACATACGGACACAGCTCAGTCAGCCAGGGCTTTCACTGATAGAACAGTTGGAGCAGTCCTTGTCCTTCACTCCTTCCCGGGAGGAGGCGTACCCAGTAGATGTCAGCCGTTGCTGGTACTTCAGGCTGTGGTGCGAGCACGAGCATGGAGGAGCCTTTGTAGTGGAGTCTGAACATGCGCAAGCTTTTTTTTTTCTTCATAAAGCAAACGGATCACACGAGTGTGCCGATCCGAAGATATTGATCCTCACGGATCAATGTTGATCCGTTGCACCACTAATATATATATATATATTGTGACGTACGGGCCCAAACCAACCTCCCAGAGACAGTTCTGTTAAAGGGGAACATTATCACAATTTCAGAATGGTTAAAACCATTAAAAATCAGTTCCCAGTGGCTTATTTTATTTTTCAAAGTTTTTTTCAAAATTTTACCCATCACGCAATAGCCCTAAAAAAAGCTTCAAAGTGCCTGATTTTAACCATCGTTATATACACCCGTCCATTTTCCTGTGACGTCACATAGTGAAGCCAACACAAACAAACATGGCGCATAGAACAGCAAGCTATAGCGACATTAGCTCGGATTCAGACTCGGATTTCAGCGGCTTAAGCGATTCAACAGATTACGGATGTATTGAAACGGATGGTTGTAGTGTGGAGGCAGGTAGCGAAAACGAAATTGAAGAAGAAACTGAAGCTATTGAGCTATATCGGTTTGAACCGTATGCAAGCGAAACCGACGAAAACGACACGACAGCCAGCGACACGGGAGAAAGCGAGGACGAATTCGGCGATCGCCTTCTAACCAACGATTGGTATGTGTTTGTTTGGCATTAAAGGAAACTAACAACTATGAACTAGGTTTACAGCATATGAAATACATTTGGCAACAACATGCACTTTGAGAGTGCAGACAGCCCAATTTTCATCAATTAATATAATCTGTAGACATACCCTCATCCGCGCTATTTCCTGAAAGCTGATCTGTCCAGTTTTGGAGTTGATATCAGGAGGCCAGGGAAGCTAGGTTCGATATTCTTCTCTTAATCATCTTCGGTGGCATAAGAGACGGTGTGAGCCA